>NC_048299.1:156699241-156943987 GCF_013100865.1 Trachemys scripta elegans
CGAGCCCTCCCTCCCTCCCGATTTTCCCGGACATGCCCGGCTTTTGGGGATTTCCCCCCGGACAGGGATTTGAGCCCCCAAAAGCCGGACATGTCCGGGAAAATCCGGACGTATGGTAACCCTACCCACTATGCTAGGGGAAGATTTGATCCCCCACCTAAGTTGATTATAATCTAAGAAACCCCCGTGTTTTCTCTGGACATTTTAATGAACAAATTTATTACTAAAACTGGTTAGAAAAATAGATTTTTTCCCCCCCCGAGAGAAGTTTTTTTTTTGGGGGGGGGGGGGGAATGGAAGGGAGAGAATCATAGAAATTGAAATCAGTTGAAAAAAATCTCAGTTTTCCTGTAGGAAGTTTCAGACCAATTTGACATGAGCAGTTATTTCAAATGGACAATTCAAAGTAAAACGGTCATTTCCATTTCATTTTGAATAATGCTTAAGAAAGACGTCGTATCAAAATGTCATTTTGTTTTAGCTTCTTAAACATCAAACACAAAGCATCATTTGAAGTTGAAATGAAACAAAAATTTTAGTTTCAACATTTCCTGCAGGAATTTTTTTTGATCTGAATTGACATTTTTCTGTGAAAAGTTTCAGTTCTGACCAAACAATATTTGATCCTATATTTACTGGCATTGGGATTGATTGGTATGTATTTGACCATACATTTATTGGTTGTAGGAGACCGTGAACTTTAAATGCCATTATTTATCATTTATTTTACAGCAGCATCTAGGGTTCAGTCAGGATAGGGCTCCATTGTGCTAGCTGCTGAATGAACATACTAGACAATATTCGTGGAAAGCAAATTTTGAACTTGTAAAAGGCAAATATTCTCACTGGAAACCTGATTTGTTCATCCAGCCAGGGAACAAACACCTTGTGACTCCAGCGTCCAATTAAAACGAACCATCCCCGCTCAACTCTCAGAAACTCAGAATTATTCACAGAAATGAAGTGTTCAATCATTCTGAATGACTGATCTCTCTGGGTAAGTCATACACTGCTCGCTCCATCTCAGAGCAGAAAAAAGAATCTAAGTCCATGCAATAAATTATTCACTACAAATTATTTGCTCAGGTTTCATTAAACCACATCCATTGTATATTGGGAAAGAGAAGGAGACAGATGTATGAAGATTTGCTATTGACGTCTGGGATAGAAGCAGTTCTCCATTGCATCTGTTTTCCAAAGAATCACACTCCACAGAAAGCAAGTTAACGCTGCAAAGATCAATGATGAACTTGCCTATGAGTCAGCCTAAGAGTTACAAGACGAGTCTACAATAGAGAGAGAAAAAAATACTCAGCGAGAGAGTTAGCAAACTATCCAATCTCCAAAGCCCAAGAACACGCGCAAGTTTTATCCTGGACACGCTGCAGTACAAGACTCGTTGCCAGATTGTCAGATGTGCCCAGCCTCCAGAGTTGGGGCTTGATTTCCAAATGGGCTCAGCTCCCATTGTGGGAGCTGCTGGCAGGGGCGGCTCTGTGTGTTTTGCTGCCCCAAGCACGGCAGTCAAGCGGCTTTCAGCCGCGCGCCTGCGGGTGGTCCCCTGGTCATGCCGATTTGGCCGTGTTTCTGCGGGAGGTCTGCCGGTCCCGCAGCTTTGGCGTACCCGCCGCCAAATTGCCGGCGAATCCGCAGGCCCGGCAGACCTCCCCGCAGGCGCGCCACCGAAGGCAGCCTGACTGCTGTCCTCACAGGGACCGGCAGGCTGCCCCCCGCAGCTTCCTGTCCCAGGCCTGCACTTGCTGCTCTGGTGCCTGGAGCTGCCCCTGGCTGCTGGGTGTTGAGAACTTATGAAAATCTGGCTCACTGGCACCACGTATGGTATCTTAAAGGGAACAGGGATGAGCCTGGGAAGGTCATAACCCATTTTTGCACAATTAATCTTTTCTTATGGGGCTGAAACATGAGACTTTAGTGACAAACAGCCAGCTATTTCCACAGGAAAAGAGGGTTTTTCTTTAAAAAGACCAGCTCTGCAGGGAGTATGCTCTTGGAGCAAAGGCTGTTTTTGGAGTTTCTTCTAAATTGGGACATAAATGGTGTTTGTTCAATAGCTACAACTGTAGGAGAACAACTAAAATCTGTCCCAGAAAATTCCTTCCGAAATTTTGCATCAAAGAATCCATCTCCTGAAATGGCAGCAGAGACCACAGCAGGTACAACATGGCCAAAGGGTACGTGTGCCACACTTCACAGCATACAAAATCCAAGAGATTTATTTAAAAAAAATAAAACACTTAAAAATCAAAGACAAATGCAAGATACAACCAGAAGGTAAAAATCAAATAGAATGAATCAATTGCACAGCTATGCCTCTTCCCCCTGCCGCTTCCATTCCCTGTAGCAACATTCCCAAGAAGCCATTGCTTGTTCTAAAAGATTGTGTCTCAAGACTGGAGGTATCACCAAGAGCTACACTATAGAGCTTATGTCCTCCCTCCGGCATTCAGCAGTAGGTTAATCCAGGGAATAGAACAGTCTATGGAGCAGTCATGGTCTCACCCATATTCAAAAGCACCCAAATACCTGGGAGGCATTGTGTTTTATACAGGCTGGGTCAGAAGGTAACATTCTACTCTGGAGCGCAAAGAAACAAAGACAGAAGGGGTCTGGGCTGCCAGGAGAACAGACCCTGCTACGTCTGCTGGAAGAGCAGCTCAGAGCCAGCCGAAGAGAAAGAGGAACAAATACTGAGATAGATGGAGAGGAGTCTGCTGGCTCCAATACGCTGGGGAAGCAAGCTAAAGATCTCTCCTAGCTATTGGTGCCATTAGCACAGCACCTGCTTCTCGCAAGCAGCTCAACATCTTTGCTGTATCAGAAGGAAGCTCCGGGTTGGGTCTTTGCCACTCCAATTTCTTGAGGTGGACGGGCATGTCTGGCTTGTCCCTTCAGATTTCCAGCTCACTGCACGCATTGCGTCACAGAGCCTGGTAGGCATGGTTACATACTAGAGCTGCTGCGCCTGATGTCAGCAGTGTCTGCTGGGATTGCACAGGTATGACAAACTAGCCTGACACATCGCTCCAGAAATATACGACATAAAACCAGGTTGTTTTCCCCATTTCCAAAACATCTGCTGCGAATTAACAACTCAGCTTACACCAGCAATTACACGGACAGATGAAACGAGGCTGCTAGCATACCCCATTGCTCACAGGTAGCAGTTCCTATTTTCTGCACTAGTGCCTCCGTCTCCTGTGGACTGAAATTTGGCTTCCTCTTTCAGCATTATCAAGAGCTGGAAGGTTGCTGCCTTAGAGTTGGCAATAGCTGCTGGGAATGTCCGTTTCAATCTCTAGGTAAGCCAGGGTAGTATATACAGGGCTAGGCTGTTTTGACAAGTTCCTTATAAATAAATATGTGCTGTTATAATTGTCCTTATTTATTAACGACATTTCCTCGTCTACCATGCACCAATCAAGGCTCTTGTCTGCTTCCACTGCTAACAGTGGGACAAATTCTCTGTCAAATTTACACCCATGGCAAAACATTCATGTAAACCAGAGCTGAGGTTTGGGCAAACCAATCTGTTCCGATGCGTCCTGAGGATTGACAGAATTGTCATTTTGTTGAAAACGATGCAAACCTTGATGGCATCAGCTGAGTTTTGCGTTGAGTTTCATGTTCACTAAGTCATTAAGACCCTTGCACGAAAGAGCCCCCACCCTCAAGCTGCCTGTAAAAATTCCCTTCCCCCTAGAGCTTTCCAGTGTTCTAGTTTGGGAAAGATGGGTCCCATTTCAGACTCACACCTGTCACTGATTACTAACAGCACAGCCGGGGTGGATATGAGAGAGTATGACTGAAGTCCATTTGTGATTAATACTCCACAGCCTGTCCTCTAGTGCTAATGCGTTCACCTTCCATTTATCCCAGCACAGCCCCACACAGTAGCCAAACCAGCAATCTGCGTACAGTATTCATTTCTGACTCCCAAATATCTGACTGACACCAAGCCAGCCTCACATTTACAATCATTTACACCCCTTTCCTCCGGAATGCCATGCAGCATATTCCCTACAGCCCAAAGAGAGTATGCTCTGGTCTCTGATGTCAAGACGGGGTATGTACTGTATTATTTTCCTCTTACTAGCATTATACAACGAGATATCCTTCTGCGATTCCCTCCCTGTTCAATGGGAATTTATTTAATTTTGTTTTGATGATGTGCAGTGCTGTTAATTGCTGTTCTAACATCTCTAATGATATATCCTTCCTAATTGTTTATAGCTTGCCTACCTCTTAAGTGCTTAAATACATTCAAATACTAATCTATTCGCTGCAAAATTAGAAATTTCTTCTCAGCAATGGATAGCGCAGCACATTTAATATGAAAACTTGAGTTCAAATTGCTGAACTCTTAATTGAGCTCACTAACTACATTCTTTTTGAAACCTAGTTTTTCAATATAGTCTTCAAATTACAGAACTAACTTTGCAAGTTTAGACAGCAGCAAGAAGAGATGCAGCAGGCAATGTTACAATGGCATTATTTAAACATTGGATACACAATTAGAGAACAATATAACCAGCAATAAAATTATTTTTAATTTAAACAGCGTTGTTCTGCATTTACATTTTTGATTGCATTTTAAATACTACTTGGCCAGTTACAAAATCCGCTGCAAAGGTTTCTTCTTTTCATGCATTTCCTTTCTATAATGCATTGGTTCAATAATCTTATAAAAGATAAGTTTTATACACAAGTTATTAACGTAATGAGACCAAGCGGAACAACAAATGTTCCATACATTGGGGTAGCATTACCAGACATTCCTAAGTGCCAAAGGAAAAAAACTTAGAAAATCAAGTCCAGGCCATATATTGAGTGGATGTAGCGCAGGGACTTCTTTTACTGTTCTCTAAGCCTGGGAATTTTAAAGAACAGTCTCTACATTTCTGTATCAATATTCAATGATAGCCCAAAAAGTGATTCCACCATAGCAGAAGAATTCTGCAGTTTTCAGCAATATATTATAGCCATTGCAAAACTTCATTCTAACAAATGTAGGCTCTGAGTAACAAAGAAGATCTTACCTCATAATGTGCCACCCGCTGAGATTCTGATATTAGCTGAGCACTGCACACTTTGCAATAGCTTTCAGTGAATAATTCTTGGTCAATATCAGACGACTTCATCTGCTTACAGTGATACAAACAGACAATAGAACAGAACAAATGATTATTTTCAGTACTAGCACATACCACGGACAATATAGAACAGTTAAATTTCACAATGATCCATGAAGAGTGGAGCAAGTCAACATTCCGAGGAAGTTGGATGTTCTCCAAAATGTCATTACAAGCAAACGAAGCTGTAGCATCTTAAATTCTGTAAGTCTGGAGATAGTTGGCAACCCCAGCTAGACACCATTGTATGGAATTCTCAAATAAATGGGGAGTTGTGCATCCAGTAGGGACTGCTGATAATCTATTTATTTCTATTCTTGAATGATTTGGAACCATCAAGTTATGCACACAACTAGCCTATGTAAATACACGTTCTTATTGCTGATACCCTCCCTTCTCCGCCTTCTTACTGTCTGTTACATTTACTTGCTGCGTCTTTCTTAAATTGGGCCATGAATAAACTTTAGGACAAGAACCATGATACCCTGTAATACAATAGGATCCCATTATAGGCTTGGCCTTCTGGTTTCCATTACAATGTAATAAATAAAATAATAATAAAGGACTCAAAGGAAACAGCAGAAAGCAAATAAAATGTTCTCAGCCTGTAAAAGAAAATCCAGACCTAAAAACGTTTACCTTTTTAATAAACATAATTCATTATTGCTGGTATTATTTCCGGATTTCCACAATGAAAAGCCAGACATGGAATTAATTACAAAAGACCCACCCCTCAACCACACACACACCTTGCTCTGCTTGCTGCAGTGTATGGTGACATGTTTCAATCTGATGACCAGAAGTGCTGTGAAAACATTTCTAAGAAACACCTAGAGACGCAACAATACAGGAGGCATGTGTTCAAGACCTACGGATCACTACTTAGGACTGATGGATCATTTAAGTGATCCGAAGTCCCTCTTACTTGGGGTGTGAGCAGGACTTGAACATTTATCTCCAAAGTCAGGACAAGACAGGGTATTGACCCACTGCACCTCCCATTTTAGATATATGGATTTTTACCATGTGTCATCATGCCTCTCGCCTCCAGAGTGCCTCCTAGTGGCCAGGTACAACATTACAGGGATTTTCTCAGCACAGCACCACCTGCAATTTTCCTAGTACCACTCATAGACTTTAAGGTCAGAAGGGACCATTATGATCATCTGGTCTGACCCCCTGCATGCTGCAGGCCACAAAACCCTTCCCTGGACTCTGCCGTTGAAATCCCCAATCCTGTGTTTCAGTGACTTCATCGGCAGAGACCCTCCTGCTAGTGATCCCTGCCCCATGCTGCGGAGGAAGGCGAAAAACCTCCAGAGGCTCAGCCAATCTACCCTGGAGGAAAATTCCTTCCCGACCCCAAATATGGCGATCAGTAAGACCCCGAGCATGTAGGCAAGAGTCTCCAGCCTGACCCCTGTTAGCCATTATACTATTTACGTACCATTGCTTGGTTTTCCTTGGCTACTATGTTTTACCATTAAACCATTCCCTCCATAAACTTATCTAACTTAATATTAAAACCAGACAGGTCCGTCGCCCCCACCGTTTCCCTCGGAAGGCCGTTCCAATATTTCACCCCTCTGACGGTCAGAAACCTTCGTCTAATTTCAAGCCTGAACTTCCCCCCGGCCAGTTTATAGCCGTTCGTTCTCGTGTCCACATTAGTACTAAGCTGGAATAATTCCTCTCCCTCCCTTGTATTTATCCCTCTGATATATTTAAAGATAGCAATCATATCCCCCCTCAGCCTTCGCTTTGTCAGACTAAACAACCCAAGCTCCTCTAGTCTCCTTTCATACGACAGGTTTTCCATTCCTCTGATCATCCTAGTGGCCCTGATATGGGCGGCCTCTCCCTCCGGCCAGCTTCCATTCAGGCAATCCCTGCTGTCAAGCCCAACTCCCAGCCTCTATTTGGCCCTTTCTGTTCTTCACGTCTTTTCTTCTTGACCCCAGTCTCTTTCTTTTCTTGGCCCGGGGCAGGGCCGACGCTACCCCATTGGGAGCCCTACGCAGGAATATTCCCACCCTATGACACTGCACCCCATATTCTTCGTAGTGATATTATTATATGCGATATGATTATGGCATAATTATGATGGATTTTATGCAAGATGGGTCATGTAAGATGTCATTGGAAAAGTTATGATTTGCTGAATACAGTTAGCCTGTTTATGTGCATGTATCATTTTTGAGTCTGAAGTTATGAATATTGACTATACATCTGTATTTCACATGTAGTTACACCTGGGTGATGCTCACTAGGCAAGATGCTTTCAGTCTAGGTTGTGGGTGCGGAAGACAGGGCCGGCTCCAGGGTTTTGGCCGCCCCAAGCAGCCAAACAAAAACAAAACAAGAAAAGCTGCAATCGCGATCTGCGGCGGCAATTCAGCGGGAGGTCCTTCACTCCGAGCAGGAGTGAGGGACCGTCCGCCAAATTGCCGCCAAACAGCCTCTCCGGAGTGGCCGCCCCCAGCACTTGCTTGGCAAGCTGGTGCCTGGAGCCGGCCCTGGGGGAAGGGCCTATTCGGGGTAATGGGCCATTAGGGGGAACAATAGGCCTTAGGAGAAGATTATCCTGCACCTGGTGAGCCTTCCTGAGAACACTCCACACTTGTAAGTAATGGCTGCTATGACTCAGCAAGGTATGCAAGGGCCTGTGACCAGACTACCTGACTCTGAACTCCATCTTGGGAGGTCAGTGATTTGCCACAACTGAGGGTTTGGGACAAAGGGTCAGGATCACCTTAGCTGCCTGTAGGGCTTCGGGTATCGACGGCACCTGAAGCTGACAGAGGCCTGCACCGCTATCCGGAGTCACAGGCAAGGTATGGGATGGGCTGTACCGCACAACTCGACCTGAGCTGGGGCCCGATTTCCCAAAGGGGGCGCTGAGCTGCCCGATACCGGTCTTGACTCGCCCTCTTCTTTCCCTTGAGGGAAGTAGGAGATCTTCCCCTCACTGTCTTCTTCGGCATCTTGGCTGGAGCCGTGGAGGGGGATTGGTACCGGCTCGTGGATGGCGCTGGTGGAGCACTCTGCACCGATGCCCTGGTGCTCAGTGCGGAGTCAGACCATTGCTCCAGTGCCGGAGTGAGCACCGACTTCATCGGGGCGCTTTCAGGCAGTTGTCACGCTCCTTTTTCAGACTGGGTTTGAAGGACTTACAAATACGATACTTGTCGCTTATGTGCCCTTCGCCCAAGCACCTCAGGCAGCTACTATGTGGATTTCTGATGGGCACAGGCTGTTTGCAATGATCGCAAAGCTTAAATCCTGGGGACCGGGGCATGCCCCATCCCCCAGCTGAGTCCCGTTCAGGACGAATGAAGACTTTAAGAACTACTACTAAGGGTAACTAAGTCGACTACTAAATATATACAGCTATATTACAGGTTTTATAACATTCGCAAGAACGGAGAACAAAACCAACGTTAGCCGAAGCAGCAGATGTTCCAGCACCGTCACTCGTGGCAAGAAGGAACTGAGGGTGGGGAGAGCTGGTAGTGCCCCATATACTGCGGCACGTGCACTCCACTCCAGAGGGCACCAGAGCCAGTCACCTACAGATACTGCTGAGGGAAAAACTTCCAGCACCAGTGCATGTGGCGAGCACACACATCTAATATGGACTGGACATGAGCAAACACTCGAAGAACTGCTAATTCATAGGCAATCTAACTAGTGTCTTAAGCTTAGTTTGCATTTTTGTTTATTTGCTAGGCAATCTGCTTTGATCTGTTTGCTATCCCTTATAATAACTTAAAAGGGATCTTTTGTAGTTAATAAACTTATTTTTGCTTGATCTAAACCAGTGACATGCATGGGAAATCGTAGCGGGGTAAATTATGAGCTAACACTATACAAATCCCTGTGCAGTGCAAGACGGTATAATTTTGGGTTTATGATCCAGAGGGAATGCATGCCTGGGGAGCCGAGAGTTACCTTGGCTGCAGCCTTTCTACGGTTGGTTCATGCAGCGGATGGTCAGAGAGCCTGCATGTAACTGTAGCTGGGTGTGCCCCTACCTGTGTGAATGCTGGGGGAAGTGTAGGACCAGGAGCGGAAATGCAGCTTGTGAGCAGCACAGTGTGAGAGGGAGCCTTGGCTGGTGGGTGAGAGGGCTCAATGGTACCCCAGTTTCAGGTGGCACCCTTTGGGGAACCAGTCACCCCCCCCACATGCACACACTAATAATTAATAGGGGACTCCCTTGAGCTGCTTGGGGCCCTAAGCAATTGCGTCTTCACTAGCAATGCTAAAGTGCTTTAACATGGCTTGTGTAGTCGCAGCACAGTGCTAGGAAACCCACCTCCATGAGGGGCATAGCTCCCAACGCTGGTGCACTGTCTATACTGGTGCTTTACAGAGCTGAAACTTGCAGCACTCAGAGGGGTGTTTGTTCACACCCTTGAGTGAGAAAGTTGCAGCGCTATAAAGTGCCAGTGTTGACAAGCCCTAAGTACGCTTATGCCTAGCACCAGCTCTGCCTGGGGGAGAGGTAGAGGGACCCATGCCCAGCCCTCTATCCCCTGGGTTCCAGCCCAGGGACCCTGGTTAGGCAGCTAAGGACCATTCCTTCCATCCTTCCCCAATTTTCTCTGGGTTGCTCCTACCTGTACCTCAGTCATCAGCATCTTCACAAGACCTGCAGCCCCTGCCTTGAATTGGTGGTTCCTCAGCTTCTTCTGGGACCAGCTACAAAAGCATTTCCTAAAAGCCAGTCTCAGCTCTTCCCTGTAGCAGCTGGATTGTACTCTCTGCCCCTTGTACTGCAAGTCAGTATCTCTCTCCTTTAAACAGGTGCTCCCCCTCATCCCTCTCTGTGGGACTGGGTTTGTATTCATTCCCTGCCACTTTGCCTTAGCTTACTCAGTTGCAAGGCTTTAGCCAGCTCTCTTCAGCTGAGCACCCTCCCCAATTAGCCTTCCAATCTGAAGGGGTCAGCAGCAGCCCAGCCTGTAGGGCACATGAGGTGGAGCCGCAGCATTAGCTCATCCCTTTACATTATGAAAAACAGATCCTAAGCCTATGTTTCCTATGTTGTATATGCACAACCTCAGTCCTTTATGGATAAACCTGTATGATTCCCATTAAAGGAAGAGAACCTAATGTTTTCCATATATGCAGTGGCTCTCTGTGTATTGACTCGGCAAGCCTGAGACATGAAGAGCTGAGAGTAAGATTGTTACAGGTCAATATCATCCGTTAGCTACATTTCATGTGCTACTGTTATTGCACATTGATCTAATACATCTCAGTGGATGGGTCCAGTTATTATGCTGGCAATATGTAAGCAGAATGTTACATATTACAAGCATTATGGAAAGATTCATGTGCGTTCCTGTTCAAACTAACTAATAGGGCCACTTCTCATAACGTGTGCTAAAATACATCAGGGACGTAGTTTCAGACCATGCACAACCAAAGCATTCCCAACAATTGGCAATTAATTGATCTTTGATTATTAGCAGGTAATTAGGCCCAATGGCCTGTGATGGGATGTTCGATGGGGTGGGATCTGACTTGCTACAGAGAATTCTTTCCTGGGTGTCTGGCTGGTGAGTCTTGCCCACATGCTCAGGGTTTAGCTGATCACCATATTTGGGGTCGGGAAGGAATTTTCCTCCAGGGAAGATTGGCAGAGGCCCTGGAGGTTTTTCGCCTTCCTCTGCAGCGTGGGGCATGGGTCACTTGCTGGAGATTCTCTGCACCTTGAGGTCTTTAAACCACGATTTGAGGACTTCAATAACTCAGACATAAGTTAGCAGTTTTGTTATAGGAGTGGGTGGGTGAGATTCTGTGGCCTGCATTGTGCAGGAAGTCAGACTAGTTGATCATAATGGTCCCTTCTGACCTTAAGTCTATGAGTCTATGTTGTGTGTTTTTGTAACACCTTTGGTACCAGCGGATCCCGAAATGCCATGCAAACTAACCAAAAATGTGCATTTTCTATACAGGGACCACTTCATCAGCCACGAAGGTGCAGCCTCTTCTGGAGTGAAATATGGCAATTGTTTAACATCACACAGGAATGCTATGTTAACAGGGAGGGGCAGGAAAGGCCCAGTCCTGTGACGCCCCAAGGACCACTGGTCCCAAAACAAACAATAACTTCTCCAATTAAAATGCCACAGGGATTTAAGTCATTATATTTTGCCTCCCTATGTCAGACCACCCGAGTTAACACCCCTGCTCTGGTTAGGCGTGCCATGGGAGCCTTACTGACCTTGGGTGTGCAAAGGCCAGGACCTTGAGCAACGCAGCTTTGCTGAGCTCTCCCGCCTGGGCGCTGACTCAGCACTGACTCAGGGGCACGAGTGCCACCCACTGCAGCACGCAGCACACCTGCAAGACCCTGGATTTTCCCTAGAGAGCTCCCCTCCACACACTGACTCAGCCCAGCCTCACTCAGCGTGGGAGAGCTCCTGCCTGCCAGCTGGGTGTGGCTGAGCTGAAGACATTAAATCTGTGGGGAATATTATAAGAGGCTTCATCTCTCTTTTACTCATTAGCCACAATTCATTACTGAAAAACTGAACACCTGTCGCTTACTGAGGCCACTTCTCTCACGGAGGGTGACCAGACAGCCGGTGTAAAAAGCAGGACGGGGTGGGGGGTGATGGGCCTCTATATAAGATGAAGCCCCAAATATCAGGACTGTCCCTATAAAATCAGGACACGTGGTCGCCCTACTCCCTTGCACAGCAAGCCCCTTGGAAGCACAGTTGCATTCGGTACATTTTCCTGCTCCAACTGCTCACAGGACCAGCCTCCCCCAACACTCCTGGGGAACATTTAATCCAGATAATTCTTGTCCTGGCTTCCCCTCCTGAAGGAATCACAGTGCACTTTGCCCAAGCCTCCATGCTTCTAGCCTCCCAGCAGGTAACTTCTAAGGACTTACCCACTCTCAGCTTCCAACAGCAGAGCAGAGGGACACCAAATTGCTCAGACCTCTTTCAGTAGCATGAATGGGGCCTGCCATTGTCCCTCTCCCCAGGCGCAATTCAGGGCTCAGCATTTCACCTTGGTTCAGTCGAGTCTCTCTACTGCTGGGAAGCGGTAGATGCAGTCACATGAAAACACTATCCACAGCGATGGCTCCCACCAGGGAGGGGAGCCCACAGCTACTCTGTGCACTGGCAGGCAAAGCCAAGTGCAGGCTCCCAAGGCCGGTTGCTGAGTCTACACAACGACAGGGAGCAGAGAGAACCCAGTGCCCGAATCACACTAAGAATGCTGCCCCGAGGGCTCGCTGACTGCCTTTGCATTTTAAAGGGCTTTATTGCTTTTTAATAGAGACACAATGTCAAAAAGGAAGAAGAGTGAGGGACAGAGATTAGAGGGTAGAGGAGAATAAATGGAATCAAAGCTTCTTTTATGCCATCTCTTGAAGTCTTTGCATTAGACTAAAGCATGCAGAAGACTCAGTCATACGTAAATCCTCAGCAATTAAAAAAAATTAGGAAGCTTTTGGCAACAATAACTGTTTAGGGTGCAATTTACTACAAAGTGTCTGAGAAAAAAATAGTCATCTCAGCAAAGGGATCTTGTAGGAAGATTTCCATAGAAAACACTGCATTACCTGTACCCATTTATATAAATCATCCTCACAAAAACACCACTATGAAGCCAGACAGATTGAGGACAGATTTAAATTCAAGTATCAAGCACTGACAAGGAGAAAACAGAGTCCTTTACCTATCCCACATAAATCTTGCAAAAAATGGTCAATAGCTAAAAGGTACTGTACCTAGAGCAACAGCTGCAGACATAGTATCACTTTATTCCTGTTGTACTTTGCCGAATGACAGCAGAAATAAACATTCATTTTCAATTGGAGTTCTCCTCAGCAACAAACTATGGCATAAATGCAAACTTCACTTGGTGCTAAGGCAGTATTTTGATTGAGCTTTCTTTTGCATATTACAATACACAAGACACCCACTCACCTGTTCAGCAACAGCATACAAACCCAAGCAGATAGTACTAGAAATACAGGTTGTTAGAATAGGGAAGAGAGAATATGAGGGAGGGGAGAGGGAAGACAATCAATCAGATTATCCAGGATGTCTCTCTCCTGGACAAGATGATCTATTGTTCCTGAAATGTCAGTAAGGATTTCCCCAAGCCT
The DNA here is from genome assembly GCF_013100865.1 of Trachemys scripta elegans. Taxonomy (NCBI): domain Eukaryota; kingdom Metazoa; phylum Chordata; order Testudines; family Emydidae; genus Trachemys; species Trachemys scripta. Next base: position 156,712,535 of record NC_048299.1, read on the forward strand.
GGGTGAATGCTGTCCCTTTATGGGCTCTGAATCATGCAAGAGAAACTCCTTCACAGGACCACATCCTCATTCTGAATGGGCTGAGAACACCTCCCAAGCTGTCTCCGCAGTGGCAGGTCAGATATTTCTGTTTCTGGGTGACACAAGGGTGGCACAAGTAGCTCAGTAGCCAAAGAATTAAAAAACTGACTTTTTGGGGGACTACAATAAACATCTGGGGTGAGTCTAACTTGAGAGACTAGTGTGACGGTGGCTCCTATTTCCACCCGAACCAGTCCGCACACCCACCCCCAAGCCAGAATGTGGCTTCTATCCAGCATCAAGGCATCACTCTACCAGTCCTAGATATTCCCCTTTACAAACCCATAATAGACTGGTCCCTGTGCTTCCCAAGCAGACCAGCAAGATCCTGTAACCAGTGCATGATGCACTTTGGAGTATAAGGGACCGGACTCGGGTCCAGAAGGGTCCTATTAGCAGGTGCTGTGCTGGGCATGCATATAAGATCATAGGATTAGATGATAGATGGATGTGTACTCAGGAAGATCTGTCATCTCTCCTACTCCAAGCTGGATTCACTTTCAGATCCTCTCCTAAACACACACGCACACACACACACACACACACACAAATTACATAAAAGGCCTGATTCTCTTTTCACTTACACCTGCATAAATCAGGAGTAACTTCACTTAAGTCAATAGATTGATATAAAACAGGTGAGACCCCATAATCATACTCAGGGCATTTATTTCAGCTCAAATTAATCAGGATTTAGTATTTCACAGGGTGATAAGAAAAGCAATAGAATGAACGACAGATCAGCCAGCGCTGGGTGCTCCCTGTGGAGGGCCACCCATGAATCCCAGAACACTTCTCCATCTGACAACTTCACATTCTGAATCATTTGTCTGGGTGCAAAAGCTAAACAGAGGAATACTGAAGCTTTGCTATTATACAGAACTTTGATCTTTAAGGAAAACTAGATTCAAGTTCTCCTCTTCCTGCCCTGCTATATGTACAATGAAATAAAATAATATTTTCTGTTCTGTTAAATTAAACCTAAAGCCAGACTGGTGATGGGAACTGGAGGTAACAATTGCAAAGAGCTGGGGACACTGATCCAGTAATTCCGGGTTACTAGGTTTTCAACTCCTATATGAGAGTATTGAGTCCCATGGTAATAGGACCCCAGATCGGTGATACATGGAGATGTAAGGGTCAGCATAAACAGTAACATTTAAAAGTTCTTGCCTTCCACCTAATGCGTCCTGGAAGTAATAATACAGACTGAGAGCATTGGCCACTCCTTAGTACAACTTAAGATAATAGGATGATCACAAGGTTTGATAGGCTATGAGTTGTTTACTGGGAACCTAGTCCAGATCCCTATTAAAATAAAATTATTTGGCCTTGCTTATTTTTGTCTCTAGGCAAATCCCACTCAACAGTTCCTTTACAGAACAGTCACAAAATGGATTTTCTCTCCCACAACATTTTTTACAAAACAAAATTTCAAAAATAATTTTGAGTCAATCAAAATGTTTTTTTTTTACTCTTAAAATAAAATAAAGTAAGTTTTGAAATGATAAATCAACCCATTCATTCAAACATATCAAAGTGGTCTCATTTTGGCATTTTTGAATTTTTATTTTCCCCATTATTTTTTCAAACAAAATTTCATCAAATCAATACAATCTCACACATACACACACACACACTTACTGAAATAGCATTTTTGACAAAAGTTCTCTCACCAGTTCTAGTCTGTAGTGTGAACAGGTTAAAAGGGAAGAGGCCACTGCTAGCCTGAAGTAAAGGCTAAAATGTTGGTACAACTCTAGTCTCAGGGAACACACTTGCAAAGGTACTTATTCAGGTTTCCTTTGTAAGTTGCTAAGACATTTCCTATCACACCGAGTCAGCGTTGCAGCATGTACCACAGAAGCAACATCTCTCTCAGAAGCAGCTTTCTCAGGGACTCCTTGGCTGTTACTCAGGGTCTACAGGGGAGGGGTGGGGTTGCCTTCTTATAGATTCCCAGCATGCCCTTCTGAGGACTGGCTCTTTAAATTTGGCTGATACAACAGCTGCATCCCTAACATGGCTAGCTTACATTTGGCTGCTGTTTGGTACAGCTCCCTTCCTGCTTCCTTTACCTTTGTTGTGTTTCTCCCTAAGGGCAATGCTATGTTCTCACAGAACAGACTCTTGGGGGCCAGCAGTGGTGTAGGCGGGCACCAGGCTCATGGGAAGTGAAGAAAGTTGCCTTATTTTTAACGATGGCTTCTCCTGTTCCAAAAGCTGAAGCAGCCCTAAGCTGGCCAGCCCTGGTGGGAGGGGACGTTCCCAGCGTGCCTGCACCTTGCAGAAGGTGATCTCACAAACAGAGCTCGGTGACGGCACTATTGGGAAGCGTGCAGCCCACTCAGCACTAGGGCACTTCTGGAGGGAGGGTCGCCAACTTTCTAATCACACAGAACCCAACACCCCTGCCCTGCCCTCCACTTGCTCCATCCAGCGCGTGGAACCTCTCTGGCTGCCCACGCACCGCAGGGACCTGGCGGCTGCTTCCAAGAGCTGCACGGAGCCAGGGCAGGCAGGGAGCTTAGCCCCAAGCCTCTGCTGCGCTGCTGACCAGACTTTTAAAAGGGTCCCTTTTTGACCGGGCACCTGACAACCCTATCTGGAGATGATGGGTCCCAGGGAATACATGGGGTGGGGCCAAGGGGATATTTAGAGAAGGCAACGATTCAGAGCCTCTGTCTCAAGTGCTCCTGCTGGCAGAGCTCCTGCTGTGTTTCGAAGCTGCCCCAGAGGTTGGTCTCTGGAGCATGGAGGCAAAAGCACTGCCTGTGCTCTGGACTGGTTCCCTCTTGCTTACTGCAGAGCTAAGCTGCCTCATGGGGGTTATATATATATATATAAAATAAAATTTGACTTTGTGTTTCCCTAGGCAATGAAGGCAGAGACTCTCCTTGGCTGCAGTTACGCACTGTGATTCCGAGGGAGCAGCGTAGCGGCAGGGCAGTGGTTTTTAAATGAGCACTGACTTTTGAGACGTCTCCATGCTGCTAAAATGAATCTGCCTCCAAATTTTGCATCCTGAAGTTCCCAGTGCAGCTACCTAAATCCAGCAATGATTATTTTTGTGCCAGTGTCGTCGCCACAGGCCCCAACTGGGCTGGGTCCTACACACTCACACCGTAGGGCAGTCAGTCTATATCACCTGCAGGTATTTGGAAAGTTTTTAGGCCCTGCCATGATACATAGAACCAAGAGGGGAAGCTTCCTGCATCCTTCTAGAAGGGACGGTCAATAAGCAGCTGTATCACCGTAGATATCCCAATCACAGCATCTGTAGATAATTTACAAGGTCTTTAATCTTTAACAATGGGCATATTCTAGGTACAAATCCCAAGAACAGGTTAAAATACTTCATTATTTAAGCAATAAGAAGAGGTTCTTTAAATAAAGTAGGCGCAAGAAAGACAAAGGACAGTATAGGTTCTCTTCTTAGCAGGGAAGGAGAGCTAATAACTGAGGACAAAAAAAGTTGAGGTGTTCATTGCCCATTTTGCTTCAGTCTTCACTAAAAAGGTGAAGGTGACCAGATACTCAACACATAGAAGATTAACAAGGGGGAAGGAATGCAAGCCAAAACAGGGAAAGAACAGGTTAAAGGATATTTAGATAAGTTAGATGTATACCATTCAGCATGGCTTAATGAAATTCTTCCTAGAGTGCTTAAGGAACTAGATGAAGAAATCTCAGAACCATTAGCAATTATCTTAGAGAACTCCTGTAGGACTGGTGAGGTTCCAGAAGACTGGAGAAGGGGAACAAAGAGGACCCGGGGAATTATAGACCAGTCAGCCTAACATCAATACCTAGAAAGATCCTGGAACAAATTATTAAACAAATAATTTCTAAGCACCTGGAGGATAATAGCGTTATAAGGAACAGCCAGCATGGATTTGTCAAGAACAAACCATGTCAAACCAACCTCATTATCTTCTTTGACAGGGTCACTGGCCTAGTGGATGGGGGGAAGCTGTAGATGTGATACATCTTGATTTCAATAAGGTTTTTGACACAGTCCCACATGACTGTCTCATAAGCAAACTAGGGTAATACAGTCTAGATGAAATTACTATCAGGTGGGTGCACAACTAGTTGAAAGACTGTACTCAAAGAATAGTTATCAATGGGTTGCTGTCAAACTAGGAGGGCATATATTTAGTGGGGTCCCACAGGGATCAGTCTTGGGTCTGGTACTACTCAATATTTTCATTAACGACTTGGATAATGGAGTGGAAAGTAGGGTTACAAAATTTGCAGATGACTCAGAGCTGGGAGGGGTTGCAAGCACTTTGAAGAACAGGATTAGAATTCAAAACAACCTTGACGAATTGGAGAATCAGTCTGAATTCAACAAGATGAAATTCAATAAAGACAAGTGCAAAGCACTTCACATAGGAAGGAAAAATCAAATGCACAACTACAAAATGGGGACTACCTGGCTAGTTGGTCGTACTGGGGAAAAGCCTCTGGGGGGTTACAGTGGATCACAAATTGAATACGAGTCAACAACATGATGCAGATGCAAAAAGGGCTACTCTCATTCTGGGGTATTAAAACAGAAGTGTCATATATCAGACAAGGGAGGTAATTGCCTTGCTCCACTCAGCACTGATGAGGCCTCAGCTAGAGTTCTGTGTCCTGTTCTGGGCGCCGCCCTTTAGGCAAGATGTGGACAAATTGGAGAGTTCAGAGGAGAGCAACAAAAGTGATCAAAGGTTTAGAAAACCTGACCTGTGAGAAAAGTTTGAGGAAACTAGGCATGTTTAGCTCTGAGAAAAGAAGGCTGAGGGGAGACCTGGGGATGGGGATCAATTGTTCTTCATATCCATGAAGGTCAGACAAGAAGTAATGGGCTTAACCTGCATTGAGGTTAGATGTTAGGAAAAACTTTCTAACTCTCAGGGTAGTTAAGCTCTGGAACAGGTTTCCAAGGGAGGTTGCGGAATCCACGTCATTGCAGGTTTTAAGAACAGGCTGGACAAACACCTGTCAGGGATGGTCTGGGTTTACTTGGTCCTGGCCATAGGCGCCGACTCCCTGGGTGCTCCGGGGCTGGAGCACCCACAGGGAAAAATGAACAGGTGCTCCGCACCCACCGGCAGCCAAGCTCCGCCCTCCTCGCCTCCTTCTCCCCCCCCCCCATCCTCCCCAGCGTGCCGCGTCCCTGCTCCTCCCCCTCCCAGTGCTTTCTGCCTCCCCACCACCACCGCCTAACAGCTGTTTGGCAGCTCTTAGGACTTTCCAGGAAAGAGGGGGAGGAGTGGGGATGCGGCACACTCTGGGGAGGAGGCGGAGAAGAGGCAGGGCAGGGATGGGGACTTGGGGGAAGGGGGAGAAATGGAGGTGGGAAGGGGGCAGGGCTGAGGTGAGAAAAGGTGGGGTGGGCAGGGACTTTGGGAAAGGGGTGGAATGGGGGTGGGGCGAGGGCAGTGCAGGGGTGGGAAGAGGCAGGGCAGGGGCAAGGGGCAGGGCCGGGGGGGGGGGAGGTAGAGCACCCATTTCTCGAGGTCCCTTTCAGCCCTAAAGTTCTATGATTTTATTCAACCCTAATCCAAACTCCTTTTCTGCCCATGGAAAAAAGCAGGTTCCAGCTTTCTCCCATTCGATTTTGCCACAGGGGCTCTCTGTTTTATTGCTTTTGTGAGTCCAATGCAAGCAGTGCATTTATTAACTCCCTTTATGACACCTGTAGGTGCAGGGAGTTCAAAAGCAATCAGACACTTCTAATCACTTAATTCCACTTTAATGGTCTTTGTCTAGAAAAATCTAAGGATATGGCTGCACAAGGGGGAAAAAAAAAACTCATGGCTGGCCTGGGTCAGCTGACTCGGACTTAGGTTCAGGGGCTGAAAAAAAATCACTGTGTAGACATTTGGGCTCAGGCATCAATCCGAGCACTGGGAGGATGGAGGGTCCCAGAACTCAGGCTTCAGTCCAAGTCCAAATGTCTACACAGCGATTTTTAGCCCCCCAACCCGCGTCAGCCACTGCCATGCCACAGGTCTGCTGTCTTTGTGTAGACGTACCCTAGCAATTATTGAGCCCACAATTGGTTAGTCCTTGGCTCATCTTCAGTAAATAACCTGAATTTTTAAAAAGATACATGGCTGCAGAATTGCTTTTGGAAGGCATCTCAGAACCTACTATCAAAAAGCAAGCAAAAAGTAACCTGGACATTCCCTCTTCCACCACTGCCAGCAAGCAGTCAGCCTCCTAGATAATATTGTTGCAAAACAACATTTGTACTTTGGGTGGCTGATAAGAAACACAGAAGCTGAGACACGAAGGGATTCAATTTCTGCACCTTCTTAAAGGGCTTGAAGAATTAATGCACAGCCACTGTCTCTGCCAGCTGGACTCAAACCAGTCAGCTGAGCGCAAGCACTTAGAGTGCGCTGCAAGTCCTAAATATTTCAAACTTGTCGTTCTCTTTCCCCGTCTCCACTGCAAACAATGGTCATTTTGTCTGCTGCTATTTCACAGAGGCTTATTAGTTATTGAAGATTTCCTTTTTTCAGTGCTAAATCTCCCCTTTCCGGATCAGTATCCTCTCTGCATGTCAGTTCAGCATCTCAGCAATAGTAAATTGTGTCATGAGAGACTATTTTAAATATCTTGTGCCATATGGCTACCATTCTTCCCACCAGCTTCGGCAACTATACACCTCCAGAAACTGTTTTCATACACATTCTTTCTTTTATTTCACAGTTCACATTTTGGGTTTCATGATTTGTTATTTCTACATTTTGGCAGACAACAATCAGCAGAAAACAACTGACGTGATAGGGATTTTAAAAATACACACAAACTTTAGTACAAAGATCATGCTTTTAGAGGCAGTCAGTTTGTGGCCTTGTTATTTCAGAAGGCTACTTCTACACTGTGTTTGATAATGCCCACAAAGGTAAATCTGAATGCACTTAGAACAATCCCGGAGGTGGGGGGGGCGGGGGCGGGAGAGTACTAGGTGGAGACTGGAAATGAAAGATATACATTTTTGAGATCAAAGCTGAGTCCCTTAGCAACTGTTGTCCAAATCCTAGAACACACTGCACAGGTACAAGTGTAAAAGCTACAGCAAACGCCAAAAAACATAATACACCTGTGATGGGTGACTGCAGACCAGCTAACTGTACATGCAAAACTGTTTAATCATCTAGATAAAGGGATGAAAATTACAGACCAGTGGAATAGCAGGGATCAGTTTGATTGGCTAGCTCCAGTCCCAGACCTCATGCCTGTGCACATCAGCTCTGGAAGCGTAAGTAGTTCTGAGCTACATGTTTATTCTCGCCACTCAAAGTGAACAATGCTTTTCTAATCGCAATTGTCTAAGCCTGGAAGGAAGGGCAGCAGTTCAGACATGGTACACACTTCGGCACGTTTTTTCTCAAAACCAGCACGCATCCTGTTGCTCACGGTTACTTACAGGTGGCACTGGCCATGGCGGTGTTAAGCTGGAATTCAGAAACCCTTGTACTGCTAGCACATTTCCAGGCCTCATAATTAGTCACCTGCTTGATCATCTGCTCGAGGACGTGTAATTAGAACTGCTGCACTGGCTGAATTTTTCATCTCATTTGACCAATGACAAAGAGCACTAACAAGATAAAGCACAAAGTTGTAGCTTCTTGTGTTTGCTCCAGTTGGGGGGAGAGATCCTCACTTTTTAGTCCCTTATCCAATTTATTCTCAGACACCTTACCCACCTTCTCCAGAAATAAAGGCCCAAGATATCCAATGGTTAAATTCAAAGGATAGGTGACAAGTGAGCATTGGGGTGAATGACAAATGGGAACAACAATCCAGAAATTAAGGGCCAGGATTCTGATCAGTGTTAGGAATTATTTGTGTTCTTTTGTGACTCAGGATCGTGAGTAACACAGCCTGCTTTCTCAAGCTGTTTAGTTCGTTTTGCAATCAAGAGTAAAAAATTCCTTTATTAATAATGAATGTGCTTTCAGCAATTGTCTGCATATGCTACAGTTATAACAAGGCATCTGAAGAAATGCAAACTATTGCCTTTTGAAGTGGCTCCTTTCGCAGACTAGTCAGCGTGATGGACGGATGGGCCCATTTCGAGAGAGAATGTTTTTTTTATGTTTTTACTGCCATAGGGTAGGTGGTGTTTCAGCAGTGCAGGAGAACAACAGGGTTCATGTGTGTGGAGATCGCGTGGCGAGGTCACCAGCATAACAAAGGGGGGGGGGGAAGGACCAAATAAGCATAAGGAAACGGAGAGCAGAGAAATGTCTGACCTCGTGTTGCTAATGCGAGCTCTAGCACCTCCCGCTGGCAGTAGCGCAATGCTAACAGAGTTAGCAGGCTTGCAGTACAGACTGCAGCGGGCTCTCAGAACTCCAGGCTGATGAACGCTGGAGAGGAGAAGGGGTTTGTCGGGTGGAGCCCTGGGCAGTGGATTCCCACCCCCCACAAAATGTTGGAAACCACCATTACAATGAATAAAGCAAAACTAAGATCCTACTGATAAGAGGAGCTCAGGGGAAAGGGTGCAAAAAGCAGAGGGATGATTGCTGAAGTGAGGCCTTCTCACCTGACACAGAGAGCAAGACTGCAGCCGGGACTCAAGAATTTCTCCTATGAACTGCATGGCCTGACCCCCGAGCTAGGTAGTGCTGGTGTGAGTCCAGCTCAGGGTCACCATCTCCAGGAGGGGCTGGTTTTGACCCCAATCTATGGAGAATTGGATGGCAGCAGTTCCAAACCTGCAGGGCTTTGCCATTACAGAAATCCCCTGACCACAGGGTGCTGACTTGCCAGAAACTAAATTTTCTGGTAAGGGAATACGTTCACTTGTTCCCTTCTCCTAAGGAATTCTGAGCAGAGGAGTCTGGGCTCAGAGCTGCCTACTGCAGTGCATAGAGTGCCACCTAACAGTTGTCTGGAAGGTTAATGCTTCCAGTGCACGCTGGTCCCTGTAAGGACAGTGGTAAAAAACATTCTTATGGCCGGCGTTTGAAATCATAGATTCCTATCCCAGCAGTATCCCCTTGCATGCTGGCAGGGCAGCACGCAGGGCAGGGCCTGCAACCCTCACTACTGCACAAAGGAAACCGGCCGAGAGTCATAATTGCAGTATTTTATTTTTTATGGTTCAAAATCAGCTGTCACACAATGCAGCCCACCCTGGGTCAAGACATTCGCCAAGGCTGCTAAGGGAGACCTTGTGGCTGGGGCGGACACAGCTTCACGGGCAGAGAGCTCCCTGCTGTTTGAGGGTCTACATGCTGCATGCCAGCGGGTTTGAGTCAATCATGCCAGCTGCCCACCCTGCAGAATGTCTTTGCTGTTGCTGAGCTGTGACTGTAGTAATGGCTCTTTTTGCATGTACAGTGCCCCAAAGTGTGCTAGGCGCCTGACAGTGCAAATAAGGTGGCACAGTTCCTGCCTTAGAGCTTTCAGTCGAGCAGCACAGCAAAGCCCCTGGGCAGAGGGGATGGGAGCGACGTGGTGGGGTTGCAGTAATATATTAGTCACTCGATATCTAGGGTGCTACATGGCTGAATGACTCGTCGCAGCAGTTTTGATTAAAGCATTTAAATGAAATCTTTAAAAAGTCTTCCGCAAATAGACAAGTCTTGGCTGCTTGTGGCCCTCAAGGAGAAGCCGGCTTCGAGGAGGGGAGGCACCTGCAAGTCTGGTGGAGAAGACATTCCTGAAAACCCTTCCCTTTGCAGGCAAGGAAAGGCTCAGCCAGTCTCAGGCCAGGCAGGACTCACCCCAGGACATCTCAGCAGTGCCCAGCTAGCCAGGTGAAATTCCTCTGAAGCACCGGCTACCAGCCGCAGCCAGGACCCTGGCCTCTCTGGACCAGCGATGTGATTCACTCTGGCTAATCCCACACCTCCCTACTCATTCCTGAAGTGCTGCATTGCAGACGCCCCCCTCCTAGCCGAGGAGCTCCTAGTCAGACTGGCTTTCAGAGCCAGTAAATGCTGCTGGGAGCAAGGAGGACTTCCTCACTCTCCTCACACTCTGAAGCTGGCCCCCTGCTCCCCTCCACACCTCCAGGGCTGGGTGGTCTCCCTCTGCCGGCCTTTGCCTCTCATTTCCTCAAAGCTCTGCCACCCAGACTGGGGTTTATCCCCCTCTCCCTGAACCGGCACATTCTCTTCAGACTCAATTGGTTTCACTCCTGTTTTCAGCTTTCGATGCATTTTGACAAATATTCGCAGAGTTCTGAGCGAGAGAGTGTGGCACAAGCCAGGGAGCAGGAGGGATTGTGCGTGCATCTCCCGCACAGCTGAGCTGCATGTGTCAAAACATCTCAAAGGCTGAGACGGGAATGCAGCAGAGTGGGAGGGGATGAAGTTTCAATATTTACAATGGGCTTGTACTGAACTTCCAAAAATATTGAATCCTGGACAAACTGACTAACACAAGCCGCCAAACTACTCCTTTGCACCAAGTCACTGCTACATGCTTATCAACATTCAGCAAGGGACTGGGTAGTTACATAGATATCCAGTCACCATTAACAAATTTCAAAGAATATTAAACTTCCTGCTTCAGGGTTTAAACCAATCTCTAAATATTAGAGACAAGAACTGGGGTGTGGGGGAGGAAAGAAGAATTATCCCATAGCTGCGACTGTCAGGTTCTCACAGATCGGGTTCTCACTCTTCTTTCTCTGAAGCATCTGTCATGGGTCACTGTCACAGATAGGATACCCGGCGACATGGGCCACAGATCTGATCCAATTTGGCAACTCCTGTGTTCCTATTCTTCGTGGGGAGCGGAGACCAAGTGTCCCCTCCTGTAACTCCTCCACCTTTGATGGAGTCACACGTGGGATGGGTCTGGCTCATTCTGCATGAAGAGTTGCTAGGAGAATATCTCACCTAGCACAGGACTAGGAATGCCATATCAGACAGGGAGGGGGCCCTATTATTCTGCAAGATCCCCAAAGAAAGTGACTGGTTTGACATGCTACTGTACTGAGAGTGGGGGTTAGCCAAGCAGGCGATTTGTCAGCCTCCCACTGAATTCCAGTGATACTAATAAATGAGGATTTAGGATAATAGCCAAATGCACCTTCCAACCTTTTACCTAGTTCTACAAAGAGCGAGAACCAAGGAAGTAACAATTTGTGTATGTAAAATAAAATGCACAGTGCCTGAGCCAAAGAGGAGCAGGAGTCACTCCTGTAGATTATGCCGTCCAGAGAGAATAGGAGTGAAACCAAAAGCTCATGGAGTATGTGTGTGTGTGCGTGTACGCACCTCCCCTAAATAGCAATGTGTGGTGCGGCCTGGCAAAAGGACGACATAGTGAGTGCATGACTGAGAGATTTACGATTACAAATTGTAGTAAAAACTGAGCAACGCCTCCTTTACTCACTGCCCCATATAATACAGGAACAAAGGGTCAATTGATAAAATTAGAGGCAGGTAAATTTAGAACATATAAAGGAAAGAAGTGTTCACACAGAGCAGATTGCCAGGCTGTGACATTCATTTCCGTGCAAGGTCATTGAGTTCAAATACTATAGCTGACTTTTAACAAAATTCCAGGGAATCCAGCTCCTTTTAAAGTGGCACAATCTCATTTTGTGTGTGTGTGTGTGTATGTGTGTACATAAGATAGCACCAAAAGGTGTCCAACTACCTGACATATTTAAATAATCTAGACAGCGTATGTCAAATCTTAATTGCAAACATTTGCTATCTTGAATAAAAATATATTTTGAATAGTGGCCTAATAATTGTACGGCTATTGTACTGAAGTTTGTGTTATGGAACTAAGGATAATCAGATTCCATGTCTCAGGATATAAACTAATCCCTGCAGGGGACAGGAAGGAATCCCAGGCACCTGCCCCAGAGCAGAATTGTGCACCAAGCCAGGTGGGAAGATCTGTCTTCCTTGCAAGCAGTGGGTATTGCCCACAGCCAAAAGCAAGATACCAGATTTGATGGACCAATGGTCTGTTTGGGTATGGCAAATCACTCCACTGAATTTATTAGCATATTGTTGCTCCACAGTCAGAGGTTAACCTACAGTTACCACAGTTCTTTCTCTCTCCCAACAGGACTATTCAGGATTTACACTAGGAAGGCAAACAATTGGCTCCCAGTGGGTGAGCAAACATGCACAGCACGGTCACGAACAGCATGTTCAGCAACACACAGCCACTCCCACTGGGTACCTGTGACTACAAACTGATCCATTCCAAGTGATTTCTGACCACTGCCCATTCACAGCTCATCTCTCTTACTGGATGTTTGTTTTACATGTGTCAGTGGTACCAGCAGAGATGGGGCCCGATGCACTACAGCTGCCAACCCCTCTTCCTGACTGTGAATGCTCCTCTTGTCAGTCAGTGAGAGGAGCTTGGCTCAGAGGAATCTCTGCCACCAGGGCGCTGGTACACAAACTGCAGAAGAATGCAACTGTAACACTAGCAAAAACATGTGACTGAGGCGTTTATTTTACTTTGCTTCTCACCACTGTGGCTAATATTATTGTTGGTTTTGTTGTAAACCAAAACAACTATGGATATTGGGAGGCAACGAACAACTGCCTAGATCTAGAAGAAACCCCACCGTGGAAATGCCAGTATTAAGATTAAAAGAAAAAGAGGGATGGTCAATTGCACCTCCATGCAGACAGAAAGTACAAGTTCTGTGCACTACTTAAGCCCCCTTGAGCCCACAAACTAGGGCTGATGCCTCAGCCCCACGTAGGCCATCTGCACAGGAATGGATTTTCCCAGCGGGTTGAAACATGAACTAAAAAAATCTGTGGCCGCCCATGTTAAATCCCCAGGAAAATGATCCATGATCTTTCCCCCCACCCCATTTACTAGGGTGTATTTGCAATACAAGAGCCCCTTTGCACTCCAAGGCGGGTGTTTTGTGATATATGAGCCTAGCTAATAGAGTCCAACCTGCGCATGCAGCTCACCAGACATGATTCAATAATAAAGCAGTCCTGGGCTACAATGACAGCTTTACAAGCTCACTGGGAGCACAGGAGAGGGGGCAACTTGTCAGTGCATAAGACACACTCCCAGACTCCAGAGCCATGCTGAAATCCCCACTGATGCCTCACGCATGCATTGTCCAAGCAGGAAAGAATGAAGACGCTTATGACCAAGAGGAGCAAACATCAAACTGCTCTCAAGGCTGAGACAGGCGGCGTGCTCTGGTTAGGATTTGGCCTGATGCAGTTAAACGGCGGAGGAAAGGAACACAGACACACTGGTACATTTAAAGTGCTGGGAGAGGAGGACTGATTAGTATAAGGGAAGGATATTGCTGTTTGTGCATTCCGGCGCAGCTCATGGCTCTGTCCCTGCAGTAATGCATTCCACTTGTACTGAAACCTGGCAAGCCCCACACCCCTTGGGAAGACGAGCTGACCTGATACCCTAGTAATGAAACCATGGTAGAAAGTCCTTGCCCTTTATTTCCTCCCTTTCTCTCCTGCTCACTTGCATCCTGTTTCGTGCCTCCCTCTTCATTAAGAGCAGCCTCCCGCTGCCTGTGCCCCAAAGGCCAGATTTCCCAGCTGCTCCCACGGTGACCCTTGTGGACAGATTTTCAAGACAGCTCAGCACCCACCGTGCACCAATGTACTGAACTCTGCTAAAAATCCAGTCACGTGCATCCACCTTTCCCTACTGCCAATCTCTCCCCAATGCCGCCGTGGAGGCCAGCGTGACACCCTGGCACCCACTGAGAAAGGGACACCCCGGTGCTGAAGGAACCAAACCAAAGTTCTCCGCTTGCGGGGAATATGCTCTTACAGCATGAAGGGGCTTTGTAGTTCAGCTACAGCCAAACTACGCTTGTCATGTGACGTGTCAGTTGCTATGGTAACAGTGGTTTCTCATGAATAGAGGCATAAATAGTCTTGTAAAAGCCTCCCTGGAATTTGAGTTCCTTGCTGCCAGGCTGCAGTAACCAGAACACCTTCCTCTCCGTGCTGTCTAGACCTCTCCCTTTGTGGCTGCCCCAGCCCCTGGAATCTCACCTGTCTCAGGCGGGGCACACAGGACAGGTTCTCCCTGCTGCAAAAAACATACGTTAAAAGGAAATGTCTGTAAATATTTCATGTGTGAGAAGTTCAGTACCATTACCCTCAGGATGCAATGTTTATTTTTGGAGAAACGGGACCTACTTTTTCCTGTGGATCCCTAATAATGTTTAAAACGGTAGGAAGTGAATCAAGCTGAATTCTGTGCCTACCATTAAAACACAACTCAGCCTCTGGTAGTTTGCATAATCAGAGCTTGTCATCCCCAATCAGCATCAGTTCAGAAACCCAAGAGGCAAAGCCATGTTAGGTGGCAATGAGCTTAGATGAAGAATCCTCTGGAGAACAAACGTGACTAGCAGTGTTTGGAAGATTATTTTAATACTGGATTCCTGGATAAAAACCTCCCATGGAGGCCTAGCTGGATAAACCAAAAGCATTTCTTGTGGGAAACACCCTCAGCACCTGGTCACTTTGGCAGATGTACAACTGAGAGATGATCCCTGTTTATTTCAATATTTTAGCTGGTTTATAATGTCAGCTAAAAACTCCATTGCCAGGGGAGTTCACAAGACCAGCAAAGGGACTCGAGTGTAACAGGGACTGTTGGAAGGGCTCTAGCTACAGCAAGAATTGAATGATGCTCAAAGAGTGGCCGGATTTTCCCTCCCCTCACTGGAGCGAATGGCCCTGCTTATTTCAGTGAGACTTCTGCTGATAATTCATTTAGAAGGTGCTCTCCATGTCGCACTGCCGGCAGCAAGTAGGAGAGCCGAGGGCTCACATAGCATGGATGGTAGGTACATGTACACAACATACTCCGAAATTATCTGTGGATCCACAGACACCAGACTGATACTCCATTTTACATTATACTGATCACCTGCTGCAACCAGAACAAAACTTCGGATTTGCCCATCGGTAGATGCCTTCCAGGGAGGAGAGAGCCTGTATCCATGATGTTTTATTCTAGAAGGGGTCTTGTGTCTAATTTCCTTCTCTTCCTGCTTCAAGCAAAGTGCAGAGAGAATTCCATGCTCTTCTGTGCTTGGTAATGAACACTGGGTTTGCTTAAGGGTTATTTCCATTATTATAGCTCCTCTGCCATGATCTATTTTACTTCATTCTGATTACGGTAAATCCCAAGCAGTCAGCTGCTTAGTTAGCGATACAGATCAAAGAGAAAGCTCAGTTTATGGCTGCTTTTTTTTTTTCCCCCCTTTTGCCTGTAATGAGTCACAGTGTATTACAAACCCTGCAGGTGAGGGCCAGCCCAGTCCTTGTGCAGAGAAGAGCTGTATGCCACCCCAACCCAAACAGCTGAGTTCTCCACATGCACATAGCTAGTCCCCCTTCCTTATTTAACATTCGTATTCCCATCAAACCCAGAGGCCTCAACCAGGGTCGGGAGGCCCTGTGGTAGGTGCTGTACAAACTTGCAGTAAATGGAAACCCCTGTCCCAAAGATCTTACATTCTAAAAGACAAAACAAAGCAGGTGGGTGAGACACCAGCAGGCTGGGGGTGCTGGGAGACAAGAGGCTGTTTCTGCATAGACAAGCTGTATGTGTAATTCACAGCCGTCAGCAGCAGCAATCACAGAGATCCTCCCCCAAACACGCTACCCTGCACGGCTGAGGTGCTCTAGCCACCAACTCACCGACAGCCAGACATGGGGGACAGTTAGTTCCCGGGGCACTGGAATAATGGGTGCTGAGAGCCATTGAACCCAACTGTAAACCCTGCATATGATGGAAACCACTTCAAACCAGGGAGTGCTGCCACACCCCCAGCACCCCTAGTTCCAGCAGCATTCCTACTTCCACCCCCATAACCATAAGTGGCATCACAGCACATCGCATGCATCAGCACATGGATACCAGCACTACGTGTAAAGCCGGCTACGGCCATCACCCAGTGTCCCCTTCTCAAACGGGGTGGGTTTAACAGACCAATCCAATGTTGTACCACACAAAATTAAAAGGGTGAACATCTGAATTACAGTAATTTTTTTTTAAAATAATCCCTAAATACCCTGGCCACCCAGACAGAAGCACAGTGAAGTTTCTTTCACCATCCCATACACGGAAGGCTAACTCAGCTGCTACCGTAACCTGGCCCCGCTCCATTCCAGTCAATGGCACCAGGATTATTTATGCCACCTGAAGATCTGACACACACACACACCCCAGCATTTCGTGGGGGATGTCGAGTTTTATTTCCTCCTCACAAAGGGCTGGATGGAATTGCACATCGCAGCCCTCTCTGATGCATTGTGCTGGCTACAGAGCAGCATCGGCCAGGGGGATCCAAAATACAGAGTCACATCACGACCCACCATACGTTATAATGAAATGGGACAAGTTTACGAGTTAATCTCTGCACTTTATGACTCAAAGAAAACACATATTTATACATGAGAAGAGAGATTTAACCCAATTCCATCTAGGATTATGAAGGAGCATGACCAGGAAACGCTCATAATGAAAAGCTCCCTCGAGCCTTTATTCCTTAAATATGAATGTATTAGCCATGATGTGCATGGCCCTGCCAGGCTGTCAGGTGAGTGTCAAATAGCCAATGAGTGTTGCAGAGGCCGCGTGTGGTCACTCTGCCCGGGTGAATTCCACTCACCGATGGCACCAGAAGTGTGGGGCTGCTCGGGAAGGCACGGGGGCTGCTCTCTCTCCTGTATGGTTCCGAGTTACCCTTGGTCCCCACGCCAGAAGAGCGATGGGGATGGCCTTTGTGGCTGAGACACTGAACAGACCTGGGATCAGTTACTGGCTGCTCCACAGATGTCTTCTGGGACCTGGGTGAGTCACTTAACCTCTCAGGGCCCCAGTTCCTCTTTGTAAGGTAGGGAGTATCATTCTCCTTTTCTCCCCTCCTTTGTCCTGGCTATTTAGACTGGAAGTGTCATGTTTATGCAGTGCCCAACTCAACAGGGCCCTGATCTCCATGGGGAGAGGGGGTCCCCCATGCAACTGTAATACCAACGGGGCTTGCAAGGCCTTGCTGTAGAATTATAATCAAATTCTGTCATCCTCAAATAGAAAGAAAAGGTCAAATCCTGCGTGTTCTGTTCAGGCAATCAACGGCACTGGAATCAGGTCGGGTACATTAGGAAGCAGGATCTGGCCCACAGCGTGAACCATGTCAGTGAAAGCCCACTGGGAATTTCTTTCTCCTCCCACCCTGGAGAGCAGATCATTGCAGATCACAGTCACCCTTCTCATAGATTCATAGATTCTAGGACTGGAAGGGACCTTGAGAGGTCATCAAGTCCGGTCCCCTGCCCTCATGGCAGGACCAAATACTGTCTAGACCATCCCGGATAGACATTTATCTAACCTACTCTTAAATATCTCCAGAGATGAGATTTCACAACCTCCCTAGGCAGTTTATTCCAGTGTTTAACCACCCTAACAGTTAGGAACTTTTTCCTAATGTCCAACCTAAACCTCCCTTGCTGCAGTTTAAGCCCATTGCTTTTTGTTCTATCCTTAGAGGCTAAGGTGAACAAGTTTTCTCCCTCCTCCTTATGACACCCTTTTAGATACCTGAAAACTGCTATCATGTCTCCTCTCAGTCTTCTCTTTTCCAAACTAAACAAACCCAATTCTTTCAGCCTTCCTTCATAGGTCATGTTCTCAAGACCTTTAATCATTCTTGTTGCTCTTCTCTGGACCCTCTCCAATTTCTCCACATCTTTCTTGAAATGCGGTGCCCAGAACTGGACACAATAGTCCAGTTGAGGCCTAACCAGCGCAGAGTAGAGCTTCTCGTGTCTTGCTCACAACACACCTGTTATTGCATCCCAGAATCACGTTTGCTTTTTTTGCAACAGCATCACACTGTTGACTCTCATTTAGCTTGTGGTCCACTATAACCCCTAGATCCCTTTCTGCCGTACTCCTTCCTAGACAGTCTCTTCCCATTCTGTATCTCAGCGCATCGTGATTCCCTCTTGTCCCTTTTCACAAGGATCAGAACAATTCCGCTCCCACTTCTCTACTGGAAGGCAGTTTGAGATGCTGACAGAGGGGGTGGGGGCTCTGGCCCCATTCCCCAGCTAGTCAGAGCAGTATAGGACAGGTAACTTTCCCAGCCTTCACTACACAGCAGAACCTTAGAGGTTATAGCTGAGATTTTCATAGCTGGGTAAAGGGTTTAGAGAAAGAACCCCCCATTACCACTACTGCTGTGTGCCTAAATCTCCTAGTCAGCTTTGAGCATCTCAGTCTTTGTTCTTTTAATATAATTCCATGTGGTCTAAAAGGGGCCAGCAGATTTCATTAAACCTCTCTATGTTATCATGTAATC
This sequence comes from Trachemys scripta elegans, assembly GCF_013100865.1. Classification (NCBI taxonomy): domain Eukaryota; kingdom Metazoa; phylum Chordata; order Testudines; family Emydidae; genus Trachemys; species Trachemys scripta. The sequence continues at coordinate 156,730,944 of NC_048299.1, forward strand.
TGTATATTGGTCTCATCAGCAACAGCAGGCAACAAGGTGCTTTCCCACAAAGCATAAGGCGCTTACATCCCCTTCTTTCCAAACATTGTCCCTTGATTATTGCTCTTTTTAAAAAATCACTAATTTTTATTTCCTGCGTCTGTGGGTCAGAGAGGCAGTAGTTGTCTTATGTGCTTAGAGCCAAGGCTCCTGGGTTCTATTCCACCGCTGCCATGATTGATGGGTGCACTTCAGCAAGGCACACGGTCTTTCCATGCTTGTTTCCCTAGGATAACACCACCATCCCTTCCCCCTACCAGTGGATGGGTCAGAGTCTAGTTCACTAATTCTTATTATGTTATTTGAGTTCCTCGGGTGAAAGGTGCTACCGAATGCAAAGTATTAGACTTCCCTCGGTAAGTTGTAAAATGCCCAGCACCATGCCCACACCATGCTGAGTGCTAAATGTGCCCTTGAGAGGTCACCTCTGTGACACTAGAATTTCTTTACACAGTCTGATTCCGTTTATCATCATTTTACTGTTTCAGACATCCCTGCCAAAGTGCTTGAGGATGGTGGGAAGAGAATTAAAAACTAAAGCTACAGTAAGATACAACATCTGTTTTCAACAGGTCACAGAGGGCTGTACTCACTCAGATGAGAGCAGGGGATCTTGGTTCTGTGGTCGAAAAAAAGTCTGAGAAGTCCTGAGATCTAGAATACGCCCCCCCGCTCCCCCAAGTTATAATAAAACCCCAAACTAAGGAATTTCTCAAGCACCATCGATCTGCAGAACAAAAGTGTCTTTAATGTTTTAAGACTAAAATGGAATGACAAGGACAAGAGGCAAGGAGTAGCTGATGGTCACCCTCATGAGATGACAAGGGCAAACAGCAAGAGAAAGAAGGGACTCAATTTAAAGCAACACCAAATGGAAGACAGGTAAAGTAGCCTCATAATTTCAAAGGCTATATCGTTAATTGACATTACTCAGTTTTCATTACAGGAAGAGAGATGTTACAAGAGCACCTGAGATGTCTTGTATATAGGTAAATAGTTAAGTTGCCAGCAGATGCTGCTCGAGAATACATAGCATAGTTACTGCCCAGGTTTTGCCTTGTAAGACCAATAAAACTTGTCAGCATTGTGCACTGTTTGCACGCAGCTCTCATCACAGAGCTCCCAACAGCCTTATCCATATTCTGGAGCCCCACTGAAAGTGCATGCTCTACTGCCAATGTAAGACAGCCAATGGTACCATGCAACAGTGGTTTGAGAATGAGTGCAAGGTCCAGTGAGGCGAGTAAATCAGCAGCAAGTGGGGCCTCTCAGAGAGCAGATTCCTAGGCTGTTAAAGGCTTTAAATGTCAGCAAAGTGGTTAGAATTGCAACAAAAATACTGGAAGATTAAAGAGAAGAAAAAAAAAAGCCAAGAGAAATAACAGTTCCATCATCAACACAACTTAAAGCCCTGTCAGATTTGAGCTACAGCTGCCACATTTAAGTGAAGTTTGTTATCCATGAAAGTTCAAGTTCCCAGTTGTGTTACTTCCTCCGAAAATCCCTGAGCCAGTGGGAAACGCTTTTGCAGCATCCACAACTGGATCAAAATCTTCTCCTAAAGTGCCAACTAAATGCAAGCATTGCTTTCATCATATGAGAGAAAAAAATATGTTTGGGAGAAGTTACAAGATGTGGCTTACAAACTTCAAAGACTTGGACTGGCTGAATATTGTCCATCACAATGTTTTCTGACAGAAAATTAAGTAAGACTGTGGAAGGCTTATGGAAGGCTTCTGCTGAATGTGCAGTGAGGTTGTATTAAAAAAAATTTTAAAAAGCGCAAACAAGATGTTAGGCTGCGTAAGGAATAAGATGGAGGATAATACAGAGAATGCCATTATATAAGCCAACTGGGTGGCCTTTCGGGAATACTGTGTGCAGTATTGTTCACCCTGCCTCAAAAAAGATATTGCAGAAATGGGGAGCAGGGGGGTCAGTGGAAGGCAGCAAGAATGATTAGGGCAAAAAGTCTCACATGAAGAGAGATTGAAAAGATTGGGATTGTTTACCTCAGAAAGAAGATAAATAAGCAGAGACATGACAGATAAAAGTATTTAAAAGAATGAATGGGATAGAGAAGGGAGATTGGGGGCTCCCTCAGAACACAAGAATAAGGGGCAATTTAGTGAAAATATCAGTTTTGAGTTTGCCACCTCTTAAAATAATTATTTTACACCCAAAGTGTAATTAAACATTGGAACTCACTGCCACATTATGTTTGTTGAAGCCAAGAACCAGCCAGATTTAAAGAGGGACTGGATATTTATATGGGAAACAAAAATATGCAGAGTTAGAAGAGTTGATGCTAACATAAAATTTACAAAGGAGATAAAACCAGGTATTTCAGACTCAAGCTAGACTAACCATTGGGGATAAGACTTTGATGCAGAGCAGGTTAATGCACATCTGCGCACTGCCATCTTCCTCTGATATTGCTGGGGCTGGCCAGAGAGGACACTGGAATAGATGGATCTGGGTTTTGACCCTATATGGCAATTCCCATATTCCACAACTGGATAATGGAGCTCTCTCCACCATAAAATATTTCAAAGTACACACACACACACACACACATTTTCTCCTATTTTAGTTGATCCTCCGACATTGTCTCCCTTTTGTTTTCACACAGCAGAGAGATATGCAGAACCCCTTAAAGCAGCCGGTCCTCAGAAAAGATTGCAAGGTAAGATTAAACCCAATGCTGCCCGTGCCTGCTACGATCTCCCTCCCCTCAGTTCTGAGCATCACACAGCCAGGCTGGCTGGCCAGGCTGCACCATGCTGAACATACTGCTCATCATACCAAGCTCCTTCAAAACACCCTGTAAGTTTTTGTTTTGTTTACTAGTGCGCAGTCTGTTCACATGTGCTTGGTATATTTCAAACGATGGAGCGTTTGTAGCAGCCTATGCAGCAGGATTTTAATTGGTTGATTAATTTACTGTTTTAAAAGCAGTGGGTGTTAGTTTCCGTTCTATTTCTGGGGTTTCTGACAAGCTGCTCTGGGTGTAGAATATGCACTATTCAGAGCTTTTCCATTTTAACATTGCAGAGCTGGGAGTGTTGGGAGCCAGGAGACATTTGCTGGTTTTTGCATCTGTTGTTGCATTTTTCAGGGTGTTTTTAAACATCCCTGTGTTGTAGGGTGACCAGACAGCAAATGTGAAACATCGGGACAAGGGATGGAGGGTAATAGGAGCCTATATAAGAAAAAGACCCAAAAATCGGGACTGTCCCTATAAAATCAGGACATCTGGTGATCCTACAGTGTGTTGTCCTTTCCCACCAACTGCAAAGTGTCCAGTGTTCTTGGGGGGCAAATCAGACTTTTGCAATAACTGGGAGTAGCAGCTTCTGCCAGTTGTTCCAGCAGAGCTCCCAATTCACTAGGGATTTGCAGCCCTCAATCCATAGCTAGCCTTCAATAATAGACATACTTTTAAAAGTAAACATCACAGAGAGGGGGTTGACACCTCCCCAGCTTCAAGACAAGCTGCTGATATAAACCAGAGTGGTTCATTCATTCTCCCCTGCATCCAAGAATCATTCCACCAATAAATGCTTATTGGCAAAAAGCAGGACCTGGCTTAACCACATTTGATGCCCCATTTCCCTATTAAGAAGTCAGACTAATCTATCTTTGCTTTGGAAAAAAAATTCTTTTAAAAAACCTAATATTTCTCTCTCTCTATGCGCTTTTAAATTAGGTTCTTTAAAATCCTTTGTGAAGCCTCTTGTGTGGATTTCCAGACCTGCTCTCCGTCAGTTCACTGGTGAAATGGATTAAAACAAGTCTTTGAAGTGTCGGCATTTGTGAACTGTTTGGAGACTGGCTCAGCTCTGCACTTTGTCAAGTACTGGAGGGAGGATAAATGCCATTTCCCTCTTGATTTCCCTGTCATCTAGTCTTCTCCCTGCAGACTTAAAGTCATAATAAAGTTGGAGATATACAGTACATCCCCTGGGTTTGAAATGCAGGCCTCTCTCAACTTCCACATGACATGACTGCCTTATATCTTTGCTGGGAGGGCTGCCTCAGGGCTTCCATGTATCCTGTAGATGTATACATACCCTGCAGCCATCATATCCTGTACATGGATCCTGCACCATTTTATCACTTTGGTAGAAAGGCCCGCCTTGCCAGCTCCTTTACTATCAGCACAAAGGCTATGCTGGGCAAAGGATGCACTAACAGAAGAGCTGGGGTTCCTGGATTGGTTCTCCACTTGTGAGGTAACTCCCTTCTCTTCATGTGTCATTATATAATGCCTGCATCCGTAATTTTCACTCCATGCATCTTAAGAAGTGGGGTTTTTTACCCATGAAAGCTTATGCCCAAATAAATCTGTTACCCTTTAAAGTCACTGGACTCTTTGTTGTTTTTGTGGATTGGATGATGTGCCTTTGCTTATGCCTCAAAGCTCAAGGTTATCAAGCAGCATTCTCATAGTACAAGGCATTTCCCCAGCCTACATGGGGCACCAGTGATGTCTCATTATCTTTTTGAGGGAGCCAACCAGCATATGGACAAGGGTGATCCAGTGGATATAGTGTACTTGGACTTTGGGAAAGCCTTTGACAAGGTCCCTCACCAAAGGCTCTTAAGCAAAGCAAGTCATCATAGGATAAGAGGGAAGGTCCTCTCATGGATCAGGAATTGGTTAAAAAATGGTGTCACTTAATCATGCAAATGAAGGACCAATGACATTGAATAGGACCAAGCACAGAATGGCGAGAGGCTTCCCACACTCAGCTCTGCCCACTCACTTGAGTCTGGATGTGCAGCATTTCTGGATCTCTTGAGCAGGACAGTCAGCTCCTTTGAATGCAGGGATTATCTTTACGCTGTGCGCTTAGACTGTGCCTGGCACAATGGGGCTGGGGCCTCTAGGGCCTGCTGCAATAAAACCATCACATGGGTAACATTGTCAACGGTGCCAGGCTCCTAAATGACTTCGGTGCTTTTGAAAATGTTCCCCAATGTTTAGCTGCGTGGCAGGCTTAGTGATACGTATCCACTAGGAACCAGCCTTCGAGCAACAGACCTGGAAGGTAAATTGTGGGATTTGCACCCAGGTCTCGCAAAGTTTGGATATTTCTGAACCCCCCTGTGAAACGCTATACCTTGGAGGAGCATCCTGTAAGCCCCATATTCCTCATCTGTATATAATTGTGATACTGCATATAAAGCATGCCATGTGAGGTATCAGGGGAAAGGTTATGATCTGCTGAAAACCACTGTTGCATATAAATATGTATATCATTAATGCATAGGAAGTTTTGAGAATATGTTGTATGGTTGTCACTAAAATATGCTGTGAGTTGGGGAATCTCCCAAATACTAGATTCTCAGACACAAGGACAAGGGAGTTAACCAGCACCCAGGCGGGTGTCAAACAACTGTCAACAGCCATTGTCCAGCAAGGGAGCTACAATTCAATAACTCACTTGCACAAGGCCACACCTGGCGAATTGCTCAACCTTGGCCCCCAGTCATGCCTGGCTTTGTGTTCTCCAAGCACATGCGACTAAGGGTATAAAACAGAACACAGGGGCCCCATGCTTGGTCTTTTCTCTTCCCCACACCTATGCTGCAAGCAACAAGGATGCTCAGAAGACTGGTGATTTCAACAGAGGAGAGTGGCCCAGGTTTAAGGGAGATTCCTGTATATTAAGGACTGTAAGATCCAGTGGGGTGAGAACATTACTTGATGTAAATACTGTCTAATGTGATAAGGGTTATGGTTTAGACTGCAAACTTATATTTTATTTTATTTTTTGGTAACCACTCTGACTTTTTGCCTATCACTTATAATCACTTAAAATCTATAAACTTGTTTTACTGTTTATCTTTACCAGTGAGTTTGCCTGAAGCACCTGGTAAATCTGCTAGGTTTGCAAAGGCTGGCGTATATCCACTTTCCATTGATGCAGTTGTAAACCAATTAATAAACGTGCATTGCTCAAGAAAGGGTCGTGAGCAGTGCAAGATGGTATATTCTTAGGGTACAAGGCTGGAGCTGGGGGGATTTGGCTGGTGCCTTTCTCTGAGATTCATGAGTAGCTCTGGGCGCTCCACACATGGTTGTACTGAGTAGTAACAGCAACTGGTGGGTTTGCTGCTTGCCACTGGTAAGACATTGTGAGAGAAAACCCAGAATAGGGAGTAAAGAGGACACAGCGGTCCCACAGTCCCAGGCTGCACCCCAGGGTCCTGTCACACACCCCTCGTCAAGCTCTGACATACAGGAGTGTTGGCCAGGAGTCGATGGCTGGAGCCTGAACTGGTAGGAAACCGATTGCATTTTAATGGAGCTAGGCCGCTTTACACCAGCAAAGGTAGGGTTACCATATTTTAAGTGTCCAAAACGAGGACACTCCACGGGCCCCGGCCCCGCCCAACTCCGCCCCTTCCCCACCCCCTCCCCCGCCCCAACTCCACCCCCTCCCCTGGACGCTTCGCCCCCTGCCCCTCCCCCTCACCCGCTTCCCGCGAACATTTGATTCGCGGGAAGCCTGAAGCAGCAGGCAAGCTGGGGCGGGGGGGCGCGGCTCTGGCCCCGGCGTCTCCTGCCCGGCTTGGCTCGGGCCCCGCACCACCGGCCCCGAGCACCGCCGGCCCCGGCCCAGCCCCCGGCCGAGCACCACCCGGCCCGGCCCCGGCCCAGCACCCCTGGCCGGCCCCAGCCCGGCCCCTGGCCGAACACAGACGGCCCCGGGCCCCGCACCGCCAACTCCGGCCCCAGCCGAGCACGCCGCCCCCGGTTCCGCACCGCCGGCCCCGGCGGCTCTGGCCCCGGCCCCCAGCCGAGTGCACCGCCGCCCCCGGCCGAGCACCGCCGGCCCCAGGCCCACACCACCGGCCCCGGTGGCTCCAGCCGAGCACTGCCGGCCCCGGCGGCTCCAGCCCCCGGCCGAGCACCACCGATCCCTCCCTCCCTATTTTCCCGGACATGTCCGGCTTTTTGGGATTTCCTCCCGGACGGGGATTTGAGACCCAAAAAGCCAGACATGTCCCGGACATGTCCGGGAAAATCCGGACGTATGGTAACCCTAGCAAAGAATCTGGCTTTGACACTGGATGTGTTTCCTGGCTCCAGTCACATGACCTGGCTTCAGGTAAACGTGGCTGTACTAAGGTAGCAATCAGCACCTATTGTCTCTGTGCCACTCAGTCCCCAGGTCTTTATAGCAGGTTGTCAGGACTGTACTTAGCTCCCCGGACCCTCTGTGTCACACAGTCACCGCTGGAAATACAGACTTTCTATGGCACTGATCCTGCAGTGCACCGTGTGAGCAGACCCCTGTGCCCCTGCAAAGATCAGAGCGAAACGCTGGCGCTGGCTATCGCGTACCCAGAGCACCGCACCATGCGTACGAATTCGCATGCACTCTAAGTGGAAAGCACAAGAGCCAAACCAGCTGAGCCTGCTTCTTCTCCTGCCAGCACATGAAGCTTCTACAAGATGTTAATATTACACAACAGGCAAGTGTTAATATCAAGAATATTCCTCTCCAACCATCTCTAGTTAATGAAACAAAACAAACTATCTGGAAAAATGCGAACATTACAGTAAAAACAGCAACAAATTAAACACCAATACAATTAGGGAGAGATTAGGCATCGCTCCTCTGGGAGCATTTCAGAGCCCAAGGTCTTTCTCAAAATTTGATCATTCCCAGCAACTTTATTTCCTTCTAATTAATAAATGGGTAAGTACACGGCGTGGTTCCTAGAAGGGAGATGGCTCCCCTGGTCCTCTCTGAACAAGAGCTTTCCGTCCGTGTTTGATAACACAGAAGGGCAGAGTTGGTGGCAAGTAGAAGTGTGCACACCTTCAACTCAGAGAAATCCCACTGTCAGCAGAATGAATGGCAAAGGCTGCGAAAACAGAAGTTCCTACATGAGCGTCTGTTACAAGGTGACTTAAGGGGGAAGGCATCTCATGCTAACATGCAAGAGCCTAACCAAAAGAAGGTCGAGGGGTGACGTGATCACAGTCTGTAAGTCCCTACATGGGGAACAAATATTCAATAACGGGCTCTTCAGAGACCGGTGTGACATGATCCAAGGGCTGGAAACTGAAGCTAGACAAATTCAGCATAAATTTTTAACAGTGAGAGTAATTAAGCGTGGGAACAATTTACCAAGGGCTGTGGTGGATTCTCCATCACTGGACATTTTAAACTCAAGACTGGCTGTTTTTCTGACCGATCTGCTCTAGGAATTACTGTGGGGAAGCTCAATGGCCCATGCGGACAGACCAGGTGCAATGTCTGCTCTTTCTAACCTGCCTTTCCTTGAGCAGGTGAAATACTTTGATCAGAGACTGGCTCTCCCGGACCAGCAGCCACGTACGAGTGAGGAGAGAGCAGCTTCAGTGGCCAAGTTAATTAAGCAAGGCCCATTTGGGGCTAACCCCATTGGCCAGGGCTCGACCACCCACCCAGGGAAGCTCTGCCTGGGAGAGGAGGGACCAGGCTAAGCCTCACTGAATTGAGGGTGACTGGCCTGACAAGCTAGACAAGCACTGCCAAAAAGGCAGAGCCTTTCAGGGCAGCTCTGACCCACCGACAACGGGGACCCACCCTGAGCTGGAGGAGTGACTCCTGTGACTGTTTGTCATTACTGCCCATTGTGCATCCAGAGGCAGGTTCCCACCTAGCACGATGCCGTTTCTGCTCCCCTCCCCTCTGAGGGCCCTTGCAGTATTCATGTTCACCAGCACAATCTGGGAGGCAGAGTGCCGACATCACCTGAGTGACCGTGTGCAGGGAACACATTGATTATGGAGTCAGACTCCTGGGTTGAACATCACCCTTGGAAAACCAGCTCTACTCCGGTCTTAAAGATGCTGAAACAAACTTGCTCCTCCCAAGTGGCACGGACTGGAAGCAACAAGTCCCCTTCCACGTGGATGTAGTCTGAGCTTGTGTTACAGCTCAGAAAAGTAACAACAGTGTGGTACCCAGTCGCACGCTCTGAAGATGTCCCATCACCACCACTTGTGCAGCCAGGCAATGCTCAATGCTTTGGTACAATCACACGTTCTAACCTCATGAAACTCACTTCCCTCTTATTGAAATCCCAGTGTTAGGCCTTGATTCAGGAAAGCATTTAAGCATGTGCTTCACTTTAAGCATGTGCTTAATTCCCCTTGACTTCAGTTTGCTTATATATATGCTTAAAGTTAAGCACCTGCTCAAGTGCTCTCCTGGTTTGTGACCATAATGCAGAAACCCATTATAGAAAGACATCTAAGCAGGGTAAGGATTGGCAGGCCCAGTAGGTCTTTGGGAACAAGTGCTTGCTCCCATTTTATACCAGAATCCCTAGTACTCAACCAGTGCTAGACTGGTGCAGGATGTTTCCAGGTGTGTTCAGCTCCCAGAGGTACATTTCAGGAGCACTACCTGGCACAGCTGCCCTTGGTCACTGGAGCTGTCTCCATGTTGAGAATAATTGTAGACAAAATCACTTTGTGCAATCGAGGGTGAGAACATGTCGAGTGCTCTCCTGATCTCAGGGTCGTTTCTCTGACATGTGACCTGCGTGGCTGGTGCATTTTGTTACTGCACGATGTCTGGAAATACTGGTTCAAGGCCTCCTAAAGTCCTTTCTCGCCACAAACTAGCTGCATCCCTCCGTTACAGCAGCATGCAGCCCTTTGAATAGGGAGAATCTGGTTTGTAGCCTCCAAAATCCATCTGAATCCCACTGAGCTCGCTGGAGCACCAAGGAGATGCCCTGAAAAGCCCTAGAGAAAACTTAAATGAAGGGGACAAAGATACTAAGTTACATGGAGCCAAAGCATCTCCTGAGTTGCACCCACGCTGTGCCCAAAAGTCCTGGCATGCGACCGGGTCCTCTTCAACTTCCCTTAGTGGATGATAAAGGATAAAAAGGAATAAAATAAATATTCAGATCGGAGAAAAAGATTCTTTAACCCAGGTGAGAAAACTTCAGCCTTCTGTTCGTTATGCTGCGGCCCTTCCTGTCAGTAATCTACATGCCTATTAATCAATGTGCCCAGCCACTGCACCTGTCAGCAAGGGGGGGTCTTCACACTTTGCAAATATTAATTAAGACTCCATCCCCTTCCCCCCGTTAGGTAGCACCCTGTGTAGAACTGTACCCATTACACAGAGGGGGAAATTGAGGCATTGCAAGTTAGGACCAAAGTCTTCAAACTTGGCTAGTTCTAGTCAGGCCTCTAAATCCTTAATTAGGCTCACAGTAACTGGGCTGATTTTCACAGGTGCTGAGCACTCATGACACCGCTGGATCTCAGGCCTCATTTTTATTTAGAGCCTGCAATGGGGTTTCCACTCACCACCAGGGCACCTCCTTGTGTCTAGGTTTGGGAAAGTGGCTCTCACAACACCAGGTGCCCCCTCCTGCTGTCTGCTCCCTCTGCGACCATCTCTCTTCAGGGAACTTGGCTTTATAGTGCTGGCCCAGCCCTCCCCCAGCCGGGCTTCACACTCAGTTAACCCTGGCCTTCCTCTCAGGTGACTCGAGGTGCCCATTTGGCCACTCGGGACCTCATTAATCCTGCCAGGGCTCTGTGGGGTGCACACCCCATCACAGAGTTTAACTATCAGAGTTTTGGTACCAAACGTTGGACACCCAAGTGTGACAGTCTGGGACATGGTGACCACAGACAAAAATAGAACCCAGGAGTCCTAATTCCCTAACCCCTGGACCATACACACTGTCCTCTATACCCTCAAAAGAACTCCTGGCCAGTTTAAATTAAATACCCTGCCTTCCTGGAGTCCTCCTGACCCTGAAAGTATTTAATAATGGAAACAAAACCTAAATAGAAATTAATGCACTACAAAAGGCTCCAGTTTGCTTGTTACACAAGGACGAACCTTTAAAAAAATTATGTCTATGATGATCATCTACATTTGACCATTGCACTTTGGTTGGGGGAGGAGGGAGGTGGTAGTTTAAATCAGCCAGAGTCCTGCAGGCAGGGATGACAACTTCACAGCGGGTTCACAGAGAGATTGGTAGAGGGTACAGAGGAATGAGGGGCCATTAATCTTTCCGGGTGAATCTCTGGGGCCAGCAGGCAGGATGGAAGCAGTTTAGCATAACACAGGGCTGTAAAACCATCCTGAGAGAACACTGGTGGTGGTGGTGGTAGGATGCTACGTCGGCAGGGTCCATTTGGCTGGGCCAATTCCATTATTAGCTGGAAGCAGCAAACTACACCTGATCCCAGGAAGTATTAATAACACTCCTGTTTATAGACAGCACAGCTCTCTTTTCAGGTGGGTTAATCAACAGAGAAAAACCAGTTACAAATAAACAGGATCAGGAGATGTTATCAGGACTAGCTGTCTGCCCCATGTGCTAGGAGGGGAGCACGCTGTGTTCAGTACACTGGTGAGACTGTACCCGCCACACTGTGTCGTATCCGGCCACTTTGTTAATCCGGAGTCCAGGGAAGGCCAGAAATGACCAAGGGGTGGGACGGTTTGAGTTGAGGAAATATTAGACATAAATATGCCTATAGCTAAGACAAGTGACTGCTGAGTTGGAGGAAGGTGTGTGCAGAGGTGAGGTGCAAATGTCTGAGCAGGAGGGATTGAAAGGCGAGTAGGACTGATCACATGAGACTAAGAGGAGGGAAATACAAGTCTGATTACCAGGACCAGCTCCCTGATGGTGAGAAAGTTCAGACTTCAGGGATGTCTCCCAAGGGAAGTGGTGGAAGCCCTGCGACCTGGGACACCGAACACAGACCTAGTACATGCACTACAGGGACTGCTGCAGGGGATAGCTTTCCAGCTCCGCTTTCTCTGACCCTGCCCTGCTATTTACTATTTTTAACAATGATTTATTGTTTTTACTATTTCCAATAAAACGAGGGAGAGATCCATTTTTCACTTTCAGAGGCTCCTCTCTTCCCCTTCCCCCATCCCCTTGCTATAGAGAATGAGTCATTGTCTGCGAACCTTTTTCAAAACAGCTCTTCGAAAATTCTGTATCAAATCACAAGCATTTCTAGTCCACGAGCCAGCACAGGGGAGCTGGGAGCAGAAGCCCTAGGATGCTGTTGATCTGCTGCATGAAAACAAAGAGCCTTAAAGCAGGAATCCTTCTGCTTGGCATAAATCTTTTACCCCACTGTCCCTTGTCTAGAAACTCATTTAGTGCCCATCAAGTGGGGACACAGGGGGCCTGTGAGCTCATTATGTGCTTTAAAGCCCTGTTTGTGTCTGGAATTGTATTTCAGGGCTGGCTGTTTTGTTTTGCAGACAGATAACACGTGTTCATGGGAGAGTCAGCTGCATAGTCACACACAGAAAGGGCAAACTGCAGATTTTTAACTGCCACAGCGCAGCTTTACAAAACACGCTCCTACCTGAGCCCATGCGCTATGTCACTCCAGCATCGGAGGAGGGAGGGCACCGGCCTGTGGGTAAGGTTGAGGACACATTTACACTCGGGATGACTGGCCATGGATCAGGTCGGGTATTTTCATTCAGTGGAGACAGATCACCAACAATTCCAATGTCTCATCAGAATCAAATGTTTTGCTCAACCTGAACCAGCTTGTACTATCCAAGGATTTGGCTTTTGTTTCATACTCTCACATACAGATTAATACGGTGAAATGCATGCGGTCAGCCCCAATGAGCCATTAATTCCGCTCACTTCCACTAGCATGACAACCTGTAAAGACCTGGAGTTGCTTTCACAACACTGGTCTTTGCAACCTGAGCTGCTGTGATGAGTTTGGTCAGAACTGCCCCATGGAAAGGCAGCTCCAATCTTTACAGGAACGACAGGATTTCTAGAAATGTGCCTTCACTTTATCGAACCAGCGCCAGGTTGGAAAGTTTTCCAGACTTGACTGCAATGGGGAGAACTAAGTTATTTTCCTACAGGTACCAGCATTGGCTTTCAAGACTCATGGCCCTCGGAACGTAACTTCCCGTGGTGTTTGGGTCAACCTAGAGGAGTCAATCTGGTGAAAGTCTCTGCAGCTGGTAGGCTGGTCTGACTCTGAGGCCTTTGAAGCCTTCAGCCCCCGATTAACCAACAAAATGTGATGCTTATTAACAATACCGGGGGAAGTATTTTAAAGGCTGACAGGGAGAAGAGGGGTGGGTAATACTGATAATGTATTCTGGTCCCCTGCTACCCACTCCTGCAGGTATGATGGCGTATGTACTACCTACACACACCTGGCACAGAATCCTCAGTAGTCCAATGGCTGGTTCAAGAATCCTTCCCCCATTTATACACACACACACACACACACACACACACACACCTTGCAGCTCTCCATGCAATAGATACCGTGGCACAGGTACACACAAGGACCCTGAAATAACAGCAATATAAACAAACCTGGTTCCTGAGCCTGAGAAGTTTATGAAACCATCTTCCTCCCTTCACACAAACAAACATTCTGCTATTAAACAGCTCTGATTTCCCCATAAACTTTTCTAACGACAAGCTAGACAGATTCAAACAACAAGCAAAACAAGGAGGGATGCGGGCAGTACCTTTCTATTGCTGGCTGGGCTGGCGCTAGAGGATAACAGAGCTGTTCCAGTGATGCTGCTGAGATAGAAGCACTCTGGAGTTACGATTACAGCTTTCCCCGCTCTGCGACCAGATCTTTCAGCAGCCCAGACCCACTGTGCTGGAAATGCACTTAGTAATTATCTGCAAGAGACCAGGCTCCGCCCCCCAACAGCTCTGATTGGTCCTCTGGCCCTGTGTAAGTCTGCATTGGTTTCAGTCAATCTACTATTATCCAGAGCCTCAAAAGAACTGAATTTTATGTCCCACGTATAAGGGGTATTGGGGTGAGCGTGACAGGGTCGAGGCGGGGGGAGGGGAGAACAGACTGACTCGGGCAGAGCAGAGACTAAGTCAAAAGCACCTTGAAATTATATTTCTTATGGTGTTAGTAAAAGGATGTATGAGTCTGATTTGAAGGGTACAGACTGGGATGGGTATCATAGAATCATAGAAGTGTAGGACTGGAAGGGACCTGGAGAGGTTGTCTGGTCCTATCCCCGGCACTCATGGCAGGACTACGTATTATCTAGACCATCCCTGACAGGTGTTTGTCTAACCTGCTCTTAACCACCCTGACAGTTCAGGTAGTTATCAAAGTGCTAAACCATCCAGTGCTTAACCACTCAGACAGGGTAGTTATCAAAGGCTGGGAAAGGAGGAGCAGAGTTACTTCCAGCTGCAGACAATACAGATGACGCACTTATTCTGATAGATGGAGTTTACTGTAGAAAGCAGGTCTTACATCCCAGCTGCGCCCAGCTGCAAGCCAGGTCAGGGCCCCATTGTGCTAAGCACATACAGTAAGTGACAATCCCCACCCCGAAGAGTCTCCAGTCTAACAGACATGAATTTGGCTGGACTGGCAGGGGGAGAGACAGGATAACAAAAGTAATAGGACGTGCTCCATTCTTTGCCAGGTGGGAGCAGCAATCACAATTCATTACATGCCCAGCCATCATCAGCTGGCTGCTTACCAGATGCGTCCTGGTTGCAGTGAGGTATGAGGGGTTGCTTGGAAGATAGGGTGGTGGCTTTATGGATCACACACACACACACACACTCACATATAAATCATTCACAGGCTGTGTTGTTATAATAACTGCAATGTATAAGGTTGTCTGAAGGCTGTTCCCATATGGTGTATATCTACATTATACACTCACACTATGCATATAAACAGAGAAAGAAAAAATACTAGTCCCTACTACAGCATACAACGGACACTATTAGTAATGGGAGAAGTCTGTCGTAGCACCCCTGGGTCCCATGCTTCCCAATTCTAGGAGGACAGTCGCCACTCAAGGAGCTCACACCCCAAGAAGAGACAGCCAAACAGACAGAGGAAGGGGGACAATAGCAGGCTATTTAAATACAAGACAATGTGACTCACTGTAGGCAGCATGGCAGAAGTGGGTCACTCTGGACAGCATGGGGGCTGCCTGGACAAGTTTAGGGAGCTCATACCGTGCCTAGGGAACCATGTGGAAGAAGACAAAGATGGTTGTGCAATAAGCTGACAAACAGGTGCACCAGGCTGGGAGCACTGGCAGAACAATCGGCACTTGAAGCTTGACGGAGGATGGATAGGTAGGGTGGTGCAGAGTTCTGTTGAACTTGCTTAGGGTGAGGTTATCAATATGCCATTGCACACATGTCCACCACTGGACAAACAACAGAACATGTTAAACCAAAAAAAAAAATAGCATCTGAGAGCAATTAAAAATTTGTTAAAGGAGAAACATTTTTGTCATCTAAGTCCAGAAGTGAGGGCAGCATGACTCTGTGGCACAATCCAGTGATTGTACACAAATTCCTGAACCCGAGTGCTTACAACACAGCTCTAGAGTAAGAAAAGAGAACTCCCATTTGTCATTTCTCTGCCCTAATGCTCTCATGTTATTAGGGCTATTTGAACGAGATGAAATCAAGGACATGCCATGCCCCTCCACCAGCTCAAAACCCCAAATGTGCATCAGGATGGGATAGAATCATTGTCACACAAACCCCCAGGAGAACCTGAGGAGAGAGATTCACTTCGGGAACGTCTCCTAAACGTCAGCTGTTCATGTGATGCTTTGCTGGACCAATCAGTTTGGAAACGGGGATCGGTATCTCTCCACTCAGGATTTCCTAGCTGTAGCCAGGCTGGCATACTCTGACCACAGCCTTCACAGGGGGAATTTGGCATTTCCTCTGCCATGTGAATCCAGGGCAGACAGAGAGCTATAAAACCGGAAAGCAACAAAAGGTGACAGGGACTTTTACAGACCTTGGCAACAGCTTTAGGGTCACTCTGCATTTACGGTCGCAGTTTGGGCCAGGTCTTTGTTTACCTGGACTGGTTCACCCTGCCCCATGAGCCCTGCTATTCCTTGCTCCAGAATCTCAGGGACATGCTGGCTTAGGGAGTCCAGGCTAGGAAGCCCTTTCCAATCTTGTCCTCACCCACAACTATTTCACATTTGGGGACAATGTATACCTTCAAGTCAACGGCACTGCTATGGGTACACGCATGGCCCAACCGTATGCCAACATTTTTATGGCTGACTTAGAACAACGCTTCCTTAGCTCTCGTCCCTTAATGCCCCTTCTCTACTTGCACTACATTGATGACATCTTCATCATCTGGACCCATGGAAAAGAAGCCCATGAGGAATTCCACCATGATTTCAACAATTTCCATCTCACCAGTCCACTTCCTGGACACTACAGTACTAATAAGCGATGGTCACATAAACACCACCCTATACCGGAAATCTACTGACCACTATACTTACCTACATGCCTCCAGCTTTCATCCAAACCACACCACACAATCCATTGTCTACAGCCAAGCTCTAAGCTACAACCGCATTTGCTCCAACCCCTCAGACAGAGACAAACACCTACAAGATCTCTATCAAGCATTCTTACAACTACAATACCCACCTGCTGTACTGAAGAAACAGTTGACAGAGCCGTAAGAGTACCCAGAAGTCACCTACTACAGGACAGGCCCAACAAAGAAAGTAACAGAATGCTGCTAGCCGTCACCTTCAGCCCCCAACTAAAACCTCTCCAGAGCCTCATCAAGGATCTACAACCTATCCTGAAAGATGATCCCTCACTCTCACAGATCTTGGGAGACAGGCCAGTCCTCACTTACAGACAGCCCCCCAACCTGAAGCAAATACTCACCAGCAACCACACAACAAAAACACTAACCCAGGAACCTATCCTTGCAACAAAGCCCAATGCCAACTCTGTCCAAATATCTATCAAGGGACAACATCATAGGACCGAATCACATCAGCCATACTATTAGAGGCTCATTCACCTACACATCTACCAATGTGATATATGCCATCATGTGCCAGCAATGCCCCTCTGCCATGTACATTGGCCAAACCAGACAGTCTCTACACAAAACAATAAAATGGACACAAATCAGACATCAAGAATTATAACATTCAAAAACTAGTCGGAGAACACTTCAACCTCCCTGGTCACTGACCTAAAGTGGCAATTCTTCAACAAAAAAACTTCAAAACCAGACTCCAATGAGAAACTGCAGAACTGGAATTAATTTGCAAACTGGACACCATTAAATTAGGCTTGAATAAAGACTGGGAGTGAATGAATCATTACACAAACTAAACTATTTCCCCATGCTAATTTTCCCCTACTGTTACTCACACCTTCTTGTCAACTGTTTGAAATGAGCCACCCTGATTATCACTACAAAACATTTTTTTCTCCTGCTGATAATAGCCCACCTTAATCGATTAGTCTCATAAGAGTTGGTATAGCAACACCCATTTTTTCATGTTCTCTGTATATATATCTTCCTACTGTATTTTCCTCTGCATGCATCTGATGAAGTGGGCTTTAGCCCACAAAAGCTTATGCCCAAATAAATTTGTCTCTAAGGTGCCACAAGTACTCCTCATTCTTTTTGCTGATACAGACTAACACGGCTACCCCTCTGAAACCTGTTTCCAATCTCTGTCCTTCTGGCTTGCAGAGCAGTAGCTTTCCCAGCAGCACAATAAGGGGCTCATCTCAAGGGCTGTATTATTCACTGAATAGGCTGACAGGATGCAAACACTTACCTCAGTCCCATTATACGCTAGAAAGTAGGGAACAGAAAGTTTTTATTCTCTGTAATTCCCTTGCTGCTGTAGCTGTCAGGCAGCTGGTGTTTGTCTCTATTTATCCTCACACAAGGACAGCGGCTTTAGAGTGCCCATTCCAGGGGGCTCTGTAATATATTTACAAATGAACCAAACACAAACAAAACTAAAGCACTAGCCAAAGGCCAGAAAGCCTCCCGTGCTGTTTTGCAGCTCACTATGTTCTGGCTATTATGGATTGCCTTGGATAGCAGCACTCCTCCCCTTCTCCCTTGAAAGCTCTGCTGTCCGACATACAGCACGGACCACACCAAGAGCCTCCAAACTGATCTTAGCTGCCATGATGGAGACCAGGGAGTGGAGCAGGGTGAGTCCCAGAGCATTCAGCTCTTGGGAGCACACAGGAAGTCAGGGCACAGACTGGAGCACAAGTGTCATGCTTGAGGCAGCTTTCCTCACTCCGGAGATGGGCAGAATCTGAAGCTTCCAGCCTGGCCTGAAGTACAGTGCATTGCTATAGACTAGTTGGAAGCTGAAACAACCCTGGCCAGCTGTTGCAAATCCGCAAAAGAGAGGAATGGCTGCAGCCCTGGTTGGCTGTCATTGAGAAACACTGCTGTCATCTGAGAACCCATGACCAGCAACAAGTCCAGTAGGATCCTAGTCCCCCAGACACCCTCATTTGATGATGCAGAGAAGGCAGTGCTTGTACCTCTTTCAACGAGTATCATTCCCATCTTCTCTGGGCTGAGTCGCAGCCCGTTCGCTTTTCATGTCTACCTGGCACCAAAGGAGAGAACGTGCTTTACCTTCAAGATAAACTGAGGCCACACGAACTACACAGCCCAGAAATGCAGTTAGGAGAGTGGATACAAAATGCTTGAAAAAACAATGAGGAGTCCTTGTGGCACCTTAGAGACTAACAAATTTATTTGGGCATAAGCTTTCATGGGATATAACCCACTTCATCAGATGCATGGAGTGGAAAATACAGTAGGCAGGTATAAATATACAGCACATGAAAAGATGGGAGTTGCCTTACCAAGTGAGGGGTCAGTGCTAACGAGGCCAATTCAATTAGGGTGGATGTGGCCCATTCCCAACAGCTGACAAGAAGGGGTGAATATCAACAGAGGGAAAATTATTTTTTTGTAGTGACCCAGCCACTCCCAGTCTTTATTCAGGCCTAATTTGATGGTGTCAAGTTTGCAAATTAATTCCAGTTCTGCAGTGTCTCTTTGAAGCTTTTTTGTTGAAGAATGGACACTTTTAAATCTGTTATTGTCCAGGGAGGTTGAAGTGTTCTCCTACTGTTTTTTGAATGTTACGATTCCTGATGTCAGATTTGTGTCCATTTATTCTTTTACGCAGAGACTGTTCGGTTTGGCCAATGTACATGGCAGAGGGGCATTGCTGGCACATGATGGCATATATCACATTGGTAGATGTGCAGGTGAATGAGCCCCTGATGGTGTGGCTGATGTGGTTGGGTCCTATGATGATGTCCCCTGAATAGATATGTGGACAGAGTTGGCAACGGGGTTTGTTTCAGGGGTTGGTTCCTGGGTTAGTGTTTCTGTTGTGGTGTGTGTAGTTGCTGGTGAGTATTTGCTTCAGGTTGGGGGGCTGTCTGTAAGCGAGGACTGGCCAGCTTGGTCTTTCTGCACTTCAGAGCTGAAGACACAGAGCTGTAGCTCCTTGAAATTGGAAGGTTTTAGGTACAGCAACATCCACCATTCCTGGGACAGCAGATGGTCCCCCAACCAGGTGACCAAATAGGAGAGCATTTCAAACTCCTTCCCCCACAACTGGAGCCTCATCTGCTTTAATCAGACACTGCATGTGTTTGGTTTTGTGATGAGAATTACAGAGGTGAGGATGGGTCCTCTAAACTTTTGTTTATTCCAGCGCCTTCTCAGATGCTCATAAATATTCTCTTTGATGGCATAATAATTCCTTTTGTGTTCCATAGACACATTACTTTGGTGAGTTCAAAAATACATTTTTTGAAGTATTGAAATTCCACTACTGTTTTGATTTGTATGTTAAATGAGAGCTCTCCAGATAGTCACTATTAATATGATTATTTACTTGGAGAGCATCATCATTCATTTCTGTACCAACTGTGTTTTGTAAAATACCACTTCTGCTAGCAGGGCTAGACAAAGTAATCCATTACGGCTGAACAGAGGCTTGTTAGCTCACTATTTTAGAGAATTTAGGGACTGGAGGAGTTCTATGCTGTTTGGATGAATTCATTCACTCGGTTTAAAAGTGCTATTTCTGAATCATATACAAGGTTGTAGTCAGTAACATCAAATATCACCTTCTTGGGATCCCTGCTAACCATGGTTACTACATAACTTAATAAATTGGTGTTTTGGTTTATTTTAGTGTTTATGCATCTCTTTCCACTACACTTTGAAAAGTCTTTATTAAACCCCAACTGGTGTCCTGTCCAGGGAGTGAGAGACACGTGATGGGACAAGGAACAAGGCATTGATTAAAAATAAGAAATAATGAAAGGCGTGTCTGGGGCATCTCTGAGGAAGATGCCAGTACCAGTATGGCAAAAAACTTTTGTTAGCAGCATTCCCTGGAGACACCACTGGGTGGATGATACATCTTTTCAGAAGCCCCCACCCAGCCATGTTGCCTCGGCAGGGCAGTGAAGTGGAAGAGTCCCATTAACACAGGGCTGAAAAACTAATGAAGATGCTTAAACCACAAATATTGTATTTCAAGAAAGGACTTACACACGAGTTAGGTGCAAACACACACACACACTCACACACACTTTAACTGTAGGGGGAAGGTTAGAAATGTCACAGATTAAGGAAAAGACAATGGACAACAGCACAATAGCTCAGGGGCCAATGCACCAGTGTGTTGCTGCTGTGCCTGTTATTGCTTTGGGGGGAGTAATCAATGGGCAGGGTGTGCCTATGCCTGGATAGTTACTGCCTGCGATAGATTTGATAGAAATTCCCAGGAGAAAGTCAGTTCATCTGGGTTATTCTCTCGTCTCCATCAGACCTGCTGAGGGCATCTCCTACTTCCCTTCCCTTAAAGGGGGGGAGTGTGTCTTGGACAGGGGTGTGACGTTGTGCAGTCTATATGGTTTTATAAAAACTTGATAATAAGTCAATATAATGTAACTGAGATAGTTTTAGAGAAAATACGGTAATAAGTGAATGTAAGTAACTGGGATATGCCTCATGCAAAAGGTCTCTTGTAAGGTATCATTACAAATCTTATAATCTACTGAGTATGATCATCTGATTTGTATAAATGTACCACTCTTCTATCTAAAACTAGAAATATAAAATGTAATTCTGAGGGCCTATTGTAATTGTGTAAAGTGTGGGCCATTAATGATGGTTTGGAATCTTGATGACTCCCATTGTCTGCAGATGGCTGTATTTACCTGTGAGTCTTCCTGTATATGTGTGTGCTGGCAAGTGAGTAATGAAGTCTTGCAGTGACATGTGATCATGTCACCTGAACTGGAATCCATCTTTAACCTGGTGCTTTTCCAGTGGGGGGGGGGGGTGGAAACCCAGAGAGACAAAGAGTTCCCGCCTTATGCAAAAGATATATAAAGGGGGGAAGAGAACAGAGAGGGGGAGGAGCCATCATGAAGAATCCCCTAGCTACCACCTGAGCTGCAACAAGAGCTGTATCAGGGGAAAGAATTGTGCCCAGGCCTGGAAGATGTCCAGTCTGAGAAAAACTTACTGAAACATCTCTGAGGGTGAGATTATCTGTATTCAGTGTGATTAGGCATAGATTTGCGCATTTTATTTTATTTTGCTTGGTGACTTACTTTGTTCTGTCTGTTACTACTTTGAACCACTTAAATCCTACTGTCTGTATTTAATAAAATCGCTTTCTATTTAGTAATTCACTCAGAGTATGTATTAATACCTGGGGGAGCAAACAACTGTGCATATCTCTCTATCAGTGTTATAGAGGGCGAACAATTTATGAGTTTGCCCTGCATAAGCTTTATGCAGGGTAAAACGGATTTATCTGGGTTTAGACCCCATTGGGAGTTGGGCATCTGAGTGCTAAAGACAAGCACACTACTGCGAGCTGTTTTCAGGTAAACTTGCAGCTTTCGGACAGGAGATTCAGACCCTGGGTCTGTGTCTGGAGCCAGACGGGAGTGTCCGGCTCAGCAAGACAGGGTGCTGGAGTCCTGAGCTGGCAGGGAAAACAGAAGCAGGGGTAGTCTTTGCACATCTGGTGGCAGCTCCCAAGGGGGTTTCTGTGATCCAACCCGTCACAAGGGGTTCTCAACCTTTTTCTTTCTGAGACCCCCCACCCCACCCCCCAACATTCTATAAAAACTCCACCGCCCAGCTGTGCCACAACTGTTTTTCTGCATCGAAAAGCCAGGGCTGGCGTTAAGAGGTAGCAAGCCGGGCAATTGCCTGGTGTCCCATGCCACAGGCAGCACTGTGAAGCTAAGTTGCTCAGGCTTTGGCTTCAGCCCTGGGTGGTGGGGCTCAGGGCCCCGGGCTGCAGTCCTGTGCGGCAAGGCTTCAGCTTTCTTCCCTGGGCCCTACCGATTTTAATGCCAGCCATGTTTGGCGGCCCCCCTGAAACCTGCTTGCAACCCCCTCAGAGGCCCCGATCCCCTGGTTGAGAACCACTGGTCTAGGAGAGCTCTTTTAAAGGTGCTCATTGCTACTAAAGCCCATAAAGCAACGTAGCCCCTAGGGACGCTGGAGGATATTTAGCAGCGTTTTCAGTTTTCATACTGGAATGCACAAAAAAGCCTTTACTCCTGCCCTCTTGCTGCCAGGTAAATCTGTAGCTGCTTCATTCCCTGCCCTCCTAAAGCACTTGAGTAATCAAGGTTAACCTACACCCCCCACCTGCATTCTGGCAAACAGGCTCATCGGTCAGAGTATGAGAGAAATGTTGTCTATCAGGCAATCTTTTCTCTTGCAAACAAGGTGTTACATAAATAAGTGAGTAATAGCAAATTACTGACTGGAAGCTGGGTTTGAAGCTTTCCAAGGATTCACGGCTGAGCTGTAACTGATGGTTATGACAACGTGGGAGCACTTAGGTTTCCTAACAAAAAGTGAATCTAGGAACTTCAAGTTTATTTAGTGTAATTGTTTTTTATTAAATATGCCTCACTGACCATTCCAGAGAGCTTGGCCAGGGCAAGAGCAGCTGTCTGCTCCTGTCTCCTGCACCTGCTTGTTAACACTGCTATCCTTAGACGGGGGCAGGAGAAGGCAGGGAAAGGAAAGTGCAGAAATCTCTTTAATACAGCCCTCCCCCCAAACACTGGGAAAAGACTGTCTGAAATGGAAAGACTGCTGGCAGGCTGCTTGACAGCAGTTTTACAAACTATTTGAGCTGTTCTACTTCATGATCCAGCTTGGCTCTTTGGCTATTAAAAAACTGTTAAAGAGTATTTAAGCCATGCACCTAAGCCTTTGAAATTGACACAAGCTCCTTAGAACTGCCTCCTAAGGCCTCAGCTACTTAAGTGCTGAGAAGGGCAGATCAGACAAAATATTTGTATCAGAAGGGTAGCTGTGTTAGTCTGGATCTGTAAAAAACAACAAAGAGTCCTGTGGCACCTTATAGAGGGGGTGGGAGCAGGGGAGATGTTAAAGCTCTTCCCAACTTTTAACTATTTCTAGGATTACGTAACTCACAGCAATGATAGATGTCCCCAGCTCTCAGATTTACTCCTGCAATGGGAGCATCTAGGCAACACATTTTAAAAATTACTTACAAATTAATAAATCTTTTAAACTCTTTCAAGGTGTTTTATTTGCTCTTTCCTAAGAGTTATTTATAGTCTCCCTTCACATCAGGTCCAAAAAAGAAAATTATTTTCATTACAAGTCAGAAGCCAAACAAGAGGACGTATGGAACGTCTGGTTTTGTTTCCATATTGCAGCACAGCAGACTTTCCACAGGCAGCTTCCTCCCCTTCCCTGCCTGCTACAGAAATCTGGAAAGGTACCCATAAACATCACAGGCAAAAGATGGAGAAGGGATGTTCCTGTGGTGGGCAATGCACAATGGACCTCCCAAGAGGCCACTGAGGTTTGGTGCAGGACCGCCCAGAGGGGGGGGGGGGGCAAGTGGGGCAATTTACCCCAGGCCCCACAGGGGCCCCCACGAGAATATAGTATTGTATAATATTGCAACTTTTTTTATGGAAGGGGCCCTGAAATTGCTTTGCCCCAGGCCCCCCAAATCCTCTGGGCAGCCCTGGTTTGGTGCACTGACATGCCTGCAGGTCTGTGACTGGCAGAGGCCTTTCTAAGCCATCTATTGCCTTGGGTTCTAAGAAGCAAACAGCTGGAGATAGAGTAACACTGTGCTGCCCATCTCTCCGTGGTCTCTTTGTTTCTCCCTCCCTGGATCCCACGGCAAGGGGTGTTCATCGCCCTGGTGAATACATGTCTATACATGGCCGGGTTTGGGGCTTAGTCTGACCTCTACATGTTTCTGCCACTGGGAAATCTCGACTTCTTTTTCCCATGAGAGCATTTCCCCGCACCTGCTTAGCTGCTGCAGCCCTGTGCAATGTGGCACAGATGGGGCATGGATGGAGACGTAGGAGGACTCTGAATTCAGAATGGAAGCAGGTAGGGAGCTGGTGGAGTTCCTGGTGTATGAGTTTGGGCTCATTGTGCTGCTCAGACATAGGATGGAGAGAAGTGATGTGAAAACATCAGAAGCCGGAGCGTTCTCCAGTGCCTGTAGGAGCCACTCCGACTTGTAAACCAGCATTAATCAGTTCATGGAGCAATAGAGTTATCTGGGTATTTGTTTAACTGTCATGGTTTTTAACTTAACTGTCTCTTCCAGCAATTTGAACTCTGATTTCAGGGCTTCAGGGCAGCACAACCTGCCCCAGCAGCAGCAGAGAGGAAGGGCCAAGCTGAAACCCAGAACCAAGGTATTTCAAGAGCCCTCTGCCCATGGGAGAGCTTTGATCCAGGGGTTTGGCTCAGCCTTACACAGAGCTGGAGAAAGATGTGAAGCCTCACCAGAGTTCCTGATGGTGGAGCAAGGGATTTGGTTCCAGCCCATCTCTAGCTCCAGGATCTTCAAATGGCAGCTCCTGGATTAATTGCTAATCCTGATGTTTTATTACATTAAAGACTTAAAGCTTTTCCTTTTAAATGATTTACCTTCCCTGTAATTGGCTTTTACATTGCACTGGGGGTTGCTTTTAAACATTAATTCGCCAGTAGCAGCAACAGACACACACACAGCTCTGCAAAACAGAACTCCCTGTTCCGAGGCGAAGGACAAGTCACAGAGCAGGGGGCTGCAGGAGGAGCTGGCAGGGAATCTCAGCTAACACACAAGTCAGGAGCTCGAATTCTCGGAAAGTTTTCATAAAGTTCTTCAGCTCAATTAGCATTTAAATAGTCGGCCTGCTTTGTTCTCGCAAAGCAGTCGTGGCATTGTAATCAGGGAACGCCAGCAGCCAGGCTACGCTGGCACACTGGAAATGTCAGCCGAGTTTATTTGACACTGTGTAGTGCTTTTGGTATTTAGTAACATTTGGAAAGTGCTGAGGATTCAGTTTGTCCTCCTAGAGGGGCTTCCCCCAAAGAGGCAGAGGGCACTCGCCCACCTTAGCTTGTCACAGCAAATGAAGTAGAAAGTGTTTTTCATTTAACTTTGCCCAGGACTGGCACTCGAAACCCCTGGGACAGACCCCTGCACCTGTGCAGCGGAGCCCTTTGCTCCACAGAGATTGGGTTTCTCTCTTTGACAGGAGGCGGCCAGTGTCTGAGACAGCACACACACACACACAGGCCCCCCAACTCTCCCTTTAAAGCTCTGATATGTGTAACTCCCCAGCACAAAGGAAGTAGCAGATAAATGTCCATTTGGTTCAGCGGGAACTGGGGAAAAAGGGACCATTTAAGAGGAGGGAATGGCTAGGTTTTATAAAATGCCCCTTACAGCTCTCAGAGCTTCCCACCACATGACAAGGTGCCTCATCACTCCAGTCCAGTGCAGGGCCAGCAAGACCCAGGCACATGAGCAGAGAGGGGAAAGCAAAACTAGGAGCAACGTGCTGATTGGTTTGTTCACCCCCTGGGGCTCGTTTGCACTGCCAAAGCCACTTAATCAGACCCTGCAGAGCACTGGCCAAGAGGCCCCTGCCACCATCGGATGTACAGAACATTCTGGGAGCTGCCCAGGAGTCATGCTGCCTGCACACCTCATGCCAACACACCTGGTGCCGTTGCTGAAGGCACTGCCCAAAGGGGTCAGCCCCAGATCACACTCCATAATGGTGTCATCTCCCACCCCACAGCTTCACTGGAGAATGAACACCTGCTTGTATCTGTGCCAAAACACCCAGCTGGTAGGACTTTGCATCTGGCCCCTGGATGATCACAGCTGCCACAGTGGGTCCCCAAAGGACAGGTGTTTCTGAGCCTGCCCCAGAACCTCAAAGTCAGGGGCATTGGAACAACGTGTATAGTGGGGGTGCCAAGAGCCACTGAACCAAACTGCAAACCCTTCGAGCCCGGGGGTGCTGCTATTGCACCCCCTTCCACCGTAGCTCCAGGACCCCTGCTCGAAGTAGATCCAGTTGTGAGGAAGACATCAACGCAGGTTGCAGAGCACCAGCATGCTATGGCAGATTGTTGGGACACTCTGCTTAGGAGACATGCCAGCACCTGGGGGAGCAGCTAAGGCTTCTTTGGGAATGTCTTCTTGGCCCAGGCAGCGTAAGTTACAATAATGGAGGACAAACAGTACAGCCAGACCATGGAGAGGAGTGAGTGCAGTGGAGCTGTCAGAAGGCTCTTTTGGTGCTTGAGTGGCCAGTGATAAGTCCGGCATCACCCCAAGCCAGGAACTGTCTGACTTACTGCGGGGGCAGGTGTGCTCAGGGCTGATGGGGGGGGGAAAGCTGGTACAAATTACCAGGGCCCGGCAGTCCAGAAGGGGGCCTGGGGCCCGGCTTTCCCCCCCTCAGCTCTGTTTAGCCGGTCCGCCCTTGCTGGGGGGCCCGAACCTGCTCTCGGCGGCCCTGGTATGCTCAGTGATTGTTATTTATGTTACAGTGTCTGGAGACCCCGGACAGGCTCAGGGCCCCAGGGTGCAGGATTCTCTACACACCTTGAACAAGACAGTCCCTTCTTCAAAGGGTGCATGCTCTGACCGGGGTGGTGCCTCTCCCTAGCTCACTTCATTTCATCCCTTCCTGGGTTCAGCCAGAGCCAGGCTCTCCTGGGAAGAGCTAGCTGGGAGTCTGTTAGACGGGTGTGGCCAGTGCATCGTACTTCATGCCACGTCATGATGGACCCTAGAGGTTGTACATAGATGCTGAGTCCACCCTGACCTCTGGTGGACCCCATGCTGCCAAGCTCTGAGGGAGACTCAGCTATCGCCCATCAGGGCTCTTTGGAAAGGGATGAGGTTAATGCAATTCCCAGGATGCAGGGGGGTGGGAGGGGGAGGGGCAGCTGATCTCATGGATGGCAACATTACATTTTCTTTTAGGAAATCATTAAAATGAAGCCAGGAAAAATGCAGTTAGATGGATACACGTTTCCTGTGGGGCTGAAAAGGAGTCTGGCTGACAGCCTAAATACCCACAGTTTGTGCATCACCAGACAAGAACCTGCTGAATTGTTTTATCTTATTACATTAGCAGTGTCGTTAAGCAACGACAGCTCAATTGGGCCTCAGAGCCATAGCACAGAATGCCCAGAACGCCCAGGGAGCAGCCTTCTATAAAGCACCAGAAAACGGCTTTTCTGTGAACCGGCCTCAACAACTCTTTCTTTGCCTCACTATATTTCACTGGGAATTTTCTCCTTGACTGTACTGTGTAGGTTCCTCTTGAAATATTTATCACCCACAGCCATTTCTCCTCACCTCATCATTGTGCAGCTTTGGAAAATTCAAACCTCGCCCACCCCAAAAGAGCACACACTCATTTCGACTGTAATAATACCTATTGCGAGGGAAGCCTGAGTCTGGCCCAGAGAGGGGAAACCCCCACACTAAAGAGATAGTGCAGGTATGGGATGTTACAAGTGATTCAGAAAGCCTGCTGGGGCGGGTGAGTTTTAGCCCACTGCTGAAAGCATCTCTCTTGCTTTAACAGTGTCCTCAACACAGCACATACTTATTTAATTAAATTGCCTCTACGAGTAAGGTTCTGCTTTCCTCTACCTCACTTCGAGAAATAGGAAGCTGTGTGGCTAGATGACAAGGAGGAGCTATTCACAGAGCAGTTTGGGAAGGAAGGGGCTCAGGCTGCAGCAGGAAGAATCTAAAGTAACTACTAGGCAGGGCCAGCTCCAGGATTTTGGCCTCCCCAAGCAGCCAAAACAAAAACAAAAAAGCTGCGATTGCGATCTGCGGCGGCAATTCGGCGGAAGGTCCTTCGCTCCCAGGCGGAGTGAGGGACCGTCCGCCAAATTGCCGCCGAATATCTGGTCATGTCGCCCCTCTCCGGAGTGGCCGCCCCAAGCACCTGCTTGAGAAGCTGGTGCCTGGAGCCGGCCCTGCTACTAGGGACAATTTTGTAAGTCCCAGAAGAATTCAGCAAAGGGAGCCATGACATCGGTCAGGAATAGCTGCAGCAATGGGGATACCAGACCCTGATCTACTTGCAATGTGATCAGGAGAGAGGCTACAACCTAGGAGAGGAAATTTTTCACAAGAGTATAAATCTAAACCAATATCAGAATGATATAAATCCTGTATCAATACTGGGGGGATAGGACAGATGCGAAAAGAAACAGCAATATTATCTGCCTTTTAAATAGACCTGACCAAATGACTAATTTATGCAATGCATTCTGGTCCTTCCTGAACACCTGCCTCTGTTGTGGTATCTGCAAGAAGCTAGTTCATTGCGTCTGTACAATGTACAGATCCTACCCTCTCCCCAGGTAGCTGTTGCTGTTTTCCCCTGCCTGCTCTATTTGTTCACTTATCTGTCTTTAGACAAGGAGCTCCGTAGGGCAGGGACTGTGTTGTCTCCTCCGGGAAGTGCCTAGGCAGTGAGAGTAAAATAGAATAGAGTCACTCTCTCTGCTGGCTGGGTGTCCGTGACCAGGCTGTGAATTTTTCAGATGCATTCATAATTATACGGTGAATTAAGTCTTCTGCAATGCATTAGTCTCTGTGCACCGAGTGCAAGGTTTCCTATGTGACTATTGCTGAGCAGTCACTCTCCAAACTGGGTTTGTTAGTTGTGCGTGGCTAGATCGGTGACATGCCATTATGTGCCCATCTCCCCATCTGTAAGATGGAGGTGGTGCTGCTTACCGACCTCTGTCAGGCACTTTGGGATCTAGAGATGAAAAGCTCCAGAGGAGTTCTGTTATTGATTGAGCGAGCAGGTGCCCACACACTCAAAAGCCAAGTTCCAGGTACATGTGGCTTGTGCTTTCTGGGGACACTAGTATGGACACGCACCCACAAGCTGCTGGACTTGAGGCAGGAATCACTGAGTGAAATCCTGTGTTATGAAGCTCAGAGGATTATAAATGATCCCCAAGGTTTGAAGTCTATGAATCAGCACCACCAAAACTCATCAGCCTCTTGAATCTTCATGGGGAGTGTGAACACTAAGGGGAGCAACTGAGCTCATCCAAAGTGAAGTCACTTCCAATTTCAAGTGACTATCGCCAAAGGGGGCAGCGGGGCCTTTAGCATGACTTGCAGTTAGAGCCAGGTGAATAAAGGCACTGCTCTGACACCCGGAGCAGGATTGGCAGGGAAGCGTGGG
Source organism: Trachemys scripta elegans (assembly GCF_013100865.1). Classification (NCBI taxonomy): domain Eukaryota; kingdom Metazoa; phylum Chordata; order Testudines; family Emydidae; genus Trachemys; species Trachemys scripta. The sequence goes on from NC_048299.1 coordinate 156,760,416, forward strand.
GAAGCCTCTGGCTAAACCAAGGGGAGATCCTCTGCCTCTGACCCCAAGGCTTCCTGTTGAGTAAGAAGCAGCCGAGAGGCCGAGCGCTGGCCTGCTCCTGGGGCACGGCCGTGGAGAGAGGGCGGGTTTGTCGTTAAATCGGGGTGCCAATCGTGATGTGACACCTCCTTTGTGAGACACGGGAGCAAGCTGGGTGAAGGGGCGGTGCCTGGGCACCTCCAGCAGGAAAGGACCAACCAAGAGCCAGGTGAGTGCATGGCTCCCCATGCAGCCCGGCGGGCAGCTCACACTTCGCTTTTGTACCACAGCTCCTGAAAGGGCACCCGGCGCCCCCGCTGTGCAGCCTGAAGGGGGACAGCATGATGCAGCTGTGCCCTAGAGACGCCCCTGAAAGGCCACGCCCGAGGTATGTGAAGGCTCATGCCCCGGCAGCAGACAGGCTGCCATACAGCTCAGTAGCTCCTTGCAGTCACTCGAGTCTCCACAGCCACCATTCAGTCTGGGATTGTCCCAGGAGCCAGAAGGGACTGGCCTAGAAGCTCTGCTTTTCCTCCTGAACACGGCTTGCTGGGGCCAGCCAGTCACCGCCAACATGGCTCCTTGGTCTCTTTTTTGGAGGTGGGGGCTGAGAGGGATTCAGCAAAGATGGGAGCAAACCTGCTGGCAGCACAAGCCCAATATGCACAAACAGCTGCAGCGCCAGGCCCGGTCTCGGAGGACCAGCGCTGCGATGGCCTGGTAGGTCACGAGCCCATAGCTGCCCTTCTGCTGTGTGGGCTCACTGTGCAGGGAAACTGCTGCTGTCACAACTCCAGAAATGAGGAATAAGCTCAGCAGGATGAGGAGTCACACGCCGATGAGAGCAGGTGCATGGCTGCGCTACCGACCTGCCCTGGGTGTTTGAGACATAAAAGGAGTTGGGCCCAGCCCAAGTTCAGATGTGAATTATTCAAATGGGTATCTGCTAGGCTATAGAACTAGTGAGAATAGCACCAGTCCTGCTAAAGGGGCCAGCCACAGGGACTGCCATGGGACCAGCACACACAGGCTGCTTTTCAGGGCGAGGGCCCTAATCCCAAGCCCCCTCTGCTGCTGGGGGGCTGCGGGCGCCCTGCCTGGGAAGGAGAAGTGTAGCACTTGGCACGTGGGGGGCTCAGTACAAGTACTGTTTGTACTGGACTGACTCAGGGCAGCCTCTTGGAACAAGGGAGAGAGTGCAGCCCCTCCAGAACCAGCCTCAGTCCGACACCGAGCTGGGGTCTTCAGTTTGTGCCTTGTGGCACAAGCTGGCTGGTGATGTGACAGTTTAATCCAGTGGATCAGGGCTTCCTAGCTCCATAGAGAAGAGATTAACGTGCAATAGCCAATAACCATTCGTCCCATCCCACCTTTCCCCCTTATGACTGAGGAGCTGTTGGGGGCCACTTCATCTTGAAAAGTCCTTTGACATGTGTGTTAAACTACTTATGCTAAACAATCTGTTCCACCTTGTATTTAGCAGTGACACTGAATATATGTCCCAGACCTGAAGAAGAGCTCTGTGTAAGCTCAAAATCTTGTCTCTCACCAATATAAATTGGTTTAATAAAAGATATTCCCTCCCCCACCTTGTGTCTCTCATAACCATCCTTGTCCCAGAATCCGAACAGCAGCAATGGCTGACTGTTACCAAGAGGCCCCTCTGATTGGCCTGAACACCCTTATCAAGCGACATTAGAGAAAGGGAGAGGTGAGAGTTGGGTCATTTAATTATTGCTACGCAACAAACTTGGTAAACTTTGGCCCTGTGTCAGTCATCAGGATTGAGGATGAAGTGTTCTGATTTTATGGCTGTTACCTGCACAGTTGACTGAATTTTTTTCTTCCAGGGGAAAAAAAATGAAGCTTCAGTGACAGCTAAATATTTTGCAGATGTGTCTGTTATGCCAAGTTGTTTTGGTTGGAAAAACCCTCAAAGATTTAGGAAAAACAAAAAACATTGACTTTTTTTACTCTAAACAACGGTTTCAAAATTTCCTTCCATCTTAAAAAGAATAAAAAAAAAGTGTTTTAGATGGTCAAAACAGAGGCACAAAAATAATCAACTTTTCAATTCATGAAAAGTTGATTAAAAAATTATTTTCGGTTTGTTCCAAAACAGATTTTTTTTATTTTTCCAAATGGACAGTGAAGCACACACACACACACACAAAAATCCATTATTTGCCTCACTCTAGTTATTTGCACTGTTGTGTTAGCTACATCAATGTAGCTGTCATTTATTCAAGTTGCAGTAGTGCCAAAAAGCTCCATTCGGGTCAGGGCCGAATGGACTGGGTGCTGCACAAACACAGAGTAAAGCAAAGAGACTGACCCAAAAGAGCTCTTGGTCCGATGATGACAGGATGCAACAGACACATCCAAAGACAAACAAGAAGTGGCAAGACAAGGTGACAATGAAGATATTTGCATGAATGAGGAGTCCAAGCAATCACAGTGTGTTTCTATGGTACAATTGCAATGAGTTTCTCTGCTTTTTTTGTGGGTTCTGTATTGTGGCCATAGGGTACAAATCAGTAGGAGAAAGTTTTATTTAGCATCTTCCATACTAACTGCCCCCCAGAATGCAACATGCTATTTGTCTGCCTTGATATAAATTCCATGAAGTTTATAGTAACGCTGAGCAAGGATTAATGGCTTTGCTAATTATATCACTATCAGTTGGCTACCAAGAGGACTGGTTATTGCTCAGCTATATCTAAGCCCATTCATCTGGCATGCTGCTGAATTGCTATGTGCAGTATAGTAGATGTGCATCATTTTCAGTTTCAAGGAACTTCAAGCCTGCAGTGTAGTAAGAAAAAAAAATGTGCTTATTAACATCAAATGAGTCAAGCCTGGAATTCCTATTTATTCCAAGATTGCCAGAAACAAATCCTATCAATTCCAGGGGGCATCTCCTGGAGCAGCATTTCCAGATAAATACCAGCTATGATTTGCATTAAGTCAGGCTCAATTGGTTTCTCCTCCTGAGCTTATGAAAGCCCAGTTTCAGATCAACCTCCCATTTAGTCCTCTCTGCTAAATTGGCTTGCCTTGTTTGCTAGGTATGTGTTTGCTTTGACCTACAAGTCGTTTGTTTCAATTTGCCCGAGTAATGAGAGGAAGCATTTTTCACATTTTTGCACTGATTGATCTGCAATGAGCTTGAATCTCACATTTTCTTCACTCACCCACCTGCCTTCCGCCAGCTTCTTACACACACAAGCTGTAAAACCTAATTGTCCTTTGTCAAATGTCTGCATTTCTTTTCCGTATGCCTTGTTAATAGTGCACTGAAGAATTTCTGTAGCAGAGGCTAATTTTAAAAACGCTATTAGCAGGGATGTAGCACTGGCAACACTCAGCTGGTAACCATCTCCCAACTGCCTTTTGCATTTTCAGTTTTGTTATCATGACAAGCACAGGTAAGATGCAGTTTCAGAGGAAAGTCAAGTATCGTATTTTGGTGCCAAAATAATTCTCCATCTAATGAATGGCCTATGGCTATGGCAACAAATGTTTTGTACTGAGAAGACGGCAGCTGTGTCATTTGCCTGGGAAACTTACTGCAAAGCTTAACTCAGTGGCAAAGGAATGTTTTGTTCAGCGACTGGCTGCACTGCAAACCTAAGTCTGCAGGTTATCCAGTTACGCTGCAGAGACAGACAATGTAACTTCCTTATACTGTCCTGGTGCCTTCCCAATCTTGATTTCGAAGAATGACTCTCTCGACTGTCTATTGCACTAAGCAGTACCCATTAGACTTTCCTGGAGTTGCAGAATAATAATGTGTCTCGGGCAAAAACTTTTCTTTTTCTGGTTTCACTGCAAAAGCAAATAGAACAATAAATAGACATTGGAGCTCGTCCCTTTATATAGATCACATTTTGTCCACCCCAGGGAAGGCAGTATAGGATTGCTCCCTACAGCACATTTAGTGCTTTATCACTTGAGAGACCTACAATTAAACCAGACAAAGACTCCACCACCGCTGTGGAAGATTGCTAAGCAAGATTTTAGCTCTGTCAAGGACATAGCAATTGCTGTGGATCAGGACCAGAACAGTCCATCCAGTTCAGTATCCTATCTCCAGCTATGGCTAGAATGAGGTGTAAAATGATCGGAATGGACAGTTGTACAATGGCATGCCTAAGAGGAAAGCCTCTTCCTAACCCCAGGCAATTAGTGGTTGGATTCTCTTGTGGTTTTCTTTGTATTCTGCCTAAATGTTCCCTTTCTTAATTCCATCCCACAGCTCCATGCACCTCCCTAAATAATTTCTCTTCATCCCCACATTTCCGCTTTTTAAAAAAGTTTCTTATGCCACGATAAATACATTGTTTGAGGACAGATCTTGGAACAAGTTGCACAACTTAACAAGATGTGCAAAAATGAGATTAAGAGTCCTCAAGCCAATTCAGGATTTATAGGGGAACAAAACAGGACCTTTTGCTTCAGATGCTAGGAGACAGCAGCTACTGGCAAATGAGTCTGCTTATTTTAGCCAAGACCTTATGGTCCTAGGCCCCTTTCTGTTCTTGTGTCCTCCAAGAATGTTAGGTCCAAGCTAGCATGGACCTATCTATGGATAATAAGAACAGCCCCAGTTACTTTAGACAGGCTGTATACAGTTGGGAAGGGATGCCTCATCATGCTTCAGGGGATATGAGCTTTAGAAAGCAACTCCTTAGGGGCAGGGTCTTTCCTAATTGCCCACTTCAGGGTGTCCTGACCCTTCCATTGAAGCACCTAGTACACCTCTACCCTGATATAACACGACCCGATATAACATGGGTTCGCATATAGCACGGTAACCCCGGGGCTCCAGCAGCGGGGCTTGGCCGGCAATTTAAAGGGCCTGGGGCTCCGGCTGCTGCAGGGAGCCCTGGGCCCTTTAAAATCAGCATCGGAGCCCTGCCGCCGCTATCCTGATATAATGGGGTTTCACCTATAACGCAGTAGGGATTTTTGGCTACCGAGGATCGCGTTATATCGGGGTAGAGGTGTACTAGCCATGGTCATGAGCCAGGTTCCTGGCCTAGATGACCCAAGTCTGATTACATATAGCAGTTACCACCACCATGCCCATATATAAACACGTCATCAGTAAATCGCAAAAGCGCTTCCCAAAGGAGGTCTGCATCCTTAGCCCCGCTTTACAGATGGGAAAACTGAGGCACAAGGGAGGGAAGCAGCTCCTCCACGGTGAGCTAGGTAGAACCCAGGCCTCCTGAGTACCAATATAGCACTGCCTAGCCTATGTTCCCCTTGTAACGCTTACCTTACATTTCTGTTCCTTTGAACCCTGGACTTTTCCCAGTGCCTCGCAAGCTGCCATAACTATTTTTAAGAGCTAACAAGTGGCCCCAGGAAAGGTAATTAAATGCTACATAATCCCCCTTCAGTAGCACTGCCCAGAGTACACAGCTACCAACTCAGGTCCTCGTGCAATCCACAATAGCCATAGAACTGAGATACCAGCAGACAAACTACCTTTCCCTTTCCCCAGCTGCTCCATGGTGAATAAACAACTCAACTCCCATTTGGTTTCCAAGGTTTCTCATTTTGATGTTTAACTCTGTATATTTATAGTGCCCCTTGCAACTGAACATGAGCAAAGGGAAGAGCAGATAAGACAGCCAGGCAGAAGTGTTCCTGAACAGAATGTTTTTCTGTTTTCCATGAGGCATCAGTAGCTCTTTAAAGTCTCCTCATTACCTTCCATGTTAGATGCAAAGTCATATTTCAAAGACACTTCAGCTTTGACAAAAATAAAAAAATATATGCAGGTTCTGTACTGAGCCACCTGCAAAGTAGAGCAACATGACCCAGATGAGAAGGAAACTTTGAAAGGATGGTGTTTTGGGAAAGAGGCTTGCCATTAAAAGCCTTAAAACCAGGATGGGTGACAGGGAATGTACTACCTTCCGAATTAGACTCTTAACTTCAGTATTAGGATGTCATGGATTAGTTTGCTAATTTAGACGATCATTAAGCAATACTTAATGAATGTGGGTATGATAATTTCTTCTTTTGCAGAAAGCAGGTTAAGAACTCATTTATATCAGAGACAGGATAAATGGAAACAGTGCATTGGAGCCAACAGATAATCAAGATCCCAGCTCACCTCAGGAGCCGGCCTTCCTCACAGGTAATTAGATCTTCCTATATTTCATTAGTCTTGCTTTTTCTCCAACTAGTTCGCTCAGGCTGCCCCCTGGGCTTGAGAAAGGGCATTGCTGCTCTGGGAAGAACCTCAAGCAAGCTGGCTTTGAATTATGATACAAAGGGCCCTGCAGCCGGCCCCAGTTATGCGTCTGCACAATTCTCTGTAATGCACAGGAGTCTGAACTGACAGGGGCCCTCCCCCTCTGTCAGATATGGAGCTTTGGGCACAAATGCACTGAGACAACTTTCTCCTTACAGGCTGGACAATGAGAGCAGCTGAGAGAACATGGAGCATCAGAATGGGTCCCAGGAAAAGAGCCACTGTCAGCTTCAGGGGCATAGAAAGAATTTGTGATCAACTCCTTGCTTCATGCACTGCCCCTTGCACATCTTTAACAGCACGGTTATGTCAGCATCTCGGGTGGAGAGATGATGACCAGGCTTCAATTCCAGCTGCTGCTTTCACTCAGTTCTGCGGCTTTTAGCCATGCACATCAGAGCATCATCATCAGAAAATGAAGCAACACAAACAGCCCCTTGCCTGAATCACACACTAATTATACTGCCAGTCGCTCTCAGGACATGGGGAAATACCTAGGTCTGGCAGGAGCCCACTCCCAAACCCTTCGTGTATGCTGAGGGGCCCTTGGAGATCAGCATATTCGGCAATAATCACAGAGGATATTGGAGGAAATAGCCTATTTAGGCATCAAACCCCCATTCCAATCTAGAAGTCCCGTCAAAACTAGTTGTCAGACCTGAGCTGTCCTGCAGTGGCTCAAGAACAAAAGGACCAACCTCAGGGTAGACTGCAGGGAACCCGGGCACAAACCCCACACTGGCTGTGGGCTCTGCTTAGATTTCACCAGCCAGTTATTTAACATGGAGTCAGACATGGGGTATTCCACACAGTGAGCCTGCCTTTGTGACAGATGGTCCCAGGCACCATGAACCACAGCAATATTCAGGTTACTCCCAGTCCCAAAGGGTCAGTCACTTACCCCTTAGAGCGCACACCAAAGACAACCAGAGAGTTATTTACAAAGTTAAAGCAGGTGTAAACACACAATTTTATATAGAATATATGCGCGCGCACACCACAGACACACACACACAAGTTCTAATCTTAAATTTCAAAAGGTAACAGATGCTTCTATAACAAGCAAGCTCTATACATCCTTTAGGGCTACCCAGACAATACACTGGGAGATCTTTTGCTTATTCCTGGTAATCCTTGCTCCCCAGAGCCCAAGCAGCATAAAGATCCAGTTCCTTCTGGTTAGGGGCTTTTATTCCCTTTCCCCCCTTCTGCTCTGAGCTGCTGACTCAGCTGACAAGAGGAATTCACTTGCACATCTCCTCTTCAGGAAAAGTGGCCGGGGGAGGGGGCAGTAAAAGTCTTTTGTCCTCTTTAATCTTCCACTCCGTCTGGTGTGGATGGGCCTTCCTTGTGGGACAGGACCTATGTTCTGTTGGCGAGTAGCATTTCCTGCTGGTTAATGTCTCTCTCCTGTGATTTACATAGTTAGAGGCTCACAACACGGATGCTCAAGTATTCCCTTACAATGGAGATAGAGATGTTATAAGTGAGATCAATGTCAGCAGCAACTCACAAGCATTCAATAAACACTAAGCACATTCTTATAACTCTAATCCCTATTTTAACAATACTAACACCCAGGTGAGCCAGACGGATTCCAGCCATGTATTTGTCAGCGTTCCACTGAGCCATGGGGACCTTGGCAGGAGCTGGCACCTGCTTTGCCAGTGTCACAGTAACTTTACTAAGGAGAGACCTATAGACTCAAACAGATGGTACCAGTTTCCTCCTTACACTTTTGGATAGAATTGAAACCATAAAATGGAATATTGCTTGCTGGATAATTGCAACTGCTTCACACCCTTCCCTTGGAAGCCTCCCTGGGAACTTCTAAATCATTAAGCAAACTAATCCTCGAGTTGGCATGGCTGCAGGATAGAAACATAAGGAGGTGGCTCAAGGCACTCTCTGCAAGGAGACTGATGGGTTATTCCAGGATAACACTTATCTGAGAAGAATTCATTTACAGCCAATGATCAGGGTATTCTTTATGGAACGTCTACGGCAGTCCCGGCAAGTTACAAATAGAACAGCATCAGGCTATCTGCCCAAGAAGTGCTGAATGTCGCCTTCTAGGCTGCATCCCAACCCTTCTCAGGCTCACTGCCCTGCCATGCCACCTTGACATTACAGAAACCTCTTGGCATTGTTTATCTACAGCACACCCAGCTCAGCTAGGCAGTTAGCAAACACAAAGGCAGGTCCCTGTTCCTAGAAGCCTCTCAGCCATCCAAAGTCTCCTAGAGCACCGGGCGGGGCATTTTATCTGCACTGTCAGTTAAACACCAATATGCAAAACCCTTTCGGCCAGCCCACCCACCTGCAAAATTAAAGCCTATGAAGCCTCCAGCGAGCCATGCTCCCAAACAAGGCAAGGCCCCGGATACAATTTCAAACTGCCTTGAAATCAGAGGGGAAGTACTCCAAGACCCTGGGTTTCAGCCTCTGGGGAAGCAGTTAGGGAAGAACCTCAGCTTAAAGCTATAGCAACGTACGACTTTAGACAACGTGTACATGGCCCCAAAGCAGGTGGTGTGACTAGATCAGAATTAAGAGAAAGGGCTTGATTCTCTCCTCAGTGTGACCAGTGTACAGCAGGAGTGACCCACCATCATCAGTGAACTGCAGCACTGTAATGCTGGTGTAAAGTGTGAGCAGAATCAGACCAGGATCTTTCCTGGAGAGTTGTCGGAGCTCTCACTTGCCTTGTGTGAAATAGCACCTCACTTAGCCCTCGATTGGACACACCAGTCAGGTCTCTGTAGTGCCTATCACAGTTATAGTAGTACTTCCCCAGCAGGTAGGTCTGTAGGGCACAAGGTCTCCAGGGCAGGGAGTGTGTGTGTGTGTGTGTGTGTACCTCAAGCACTCAAGTGCTGTAAAATGATAAACGACAATAACCTCAGCATGCCCACATAGGTGAGAAAGGCCCTTCTCTGTGCTAAGCAAATAACCACAAGGCCCTAGGAAAAGGGATGGCGTGATGCGTCTCTCCATTGCATGAGGGGTAGTGAAGTATCGATCGCAGAGCAGACCCTAGTATGGAGATTATAGTTTAAAAAAAAAGAGAGAGGAATGTTCCCTGGGGTTTACCATTTTATCCAATTATCTAATTAAAACTTGCCCTAAAATTCCAGCTCTACATATTCTGTTTCAGGCTTTACCCTCAGCTCCTTACTCTGTTCAGTTTACATCTGGGGAAGTTTGGCTACGGAGCCAGCTCTGTGAGCTTGACTGCCCTACAACAGCCTGCCTATGGCCACATGTAGTGACTGAATGGCTTGTGGTCTGTCATAGGTGGTGCCACAGGGGGCTGCCTCTTGCCCTGGCTGGCAGAACCAGCACTGAACAGATGTATCTACATCATTATTTCTACGGCCCCTGAAAATGACGCTGATCACAGTGAGTCGATGTGATTTGACCTTGCTCTCTTGCGTCCCTCTGCTTATCCTGATGCTGCGATGAGTCATCTTGATCAAAATTCCAGGCAAGACAACAGAAATCTTTTCCTACCATCTGTTGAATGTGCATTCCCTGGGGGTCCTTGTGCCTTAAAGGCATCTCCTAGTGTGTCCAAGTTTCAGATGCTTCCTGAGTAAGGCACTTTATATGCAACCAATCGTTGTTTAAAGAACAGGAGTACTTGTGGCACCTTAGAGACTAACAAATTTATTTGAGCATAAGCTTTTGTGGGCTACAGCCCACTTCATCGGATGCAACCCGATGCCCACGAAAGCTTATGCTCAAATAAATTTGTTAGTCTCTAAGGTGCCACAAGTACTCCTGTTCTTTTTGCGGATACAGACTAACACGGCTGCTACTCTGAAACCAATCCTTATTTACTATCACTGAAGGTTCTGACTGGCTGACAGGGCGGTCTCCACTTACAATGCAATTAGCATTCACAGCCACAAAGCAAAAATTAACTGACTTAGATTTTAAGATGCTAAACAAAAAAGCCAAGCTTTTATTTTTTGTTCCTTCTTAATTAGTTTATTAGTCTGCAAATTATGAATCAAAGAGTCATCTCATCTCCATGCCTCACAGCCCAGAGACTCGTCAATTTCTGAATTTTCTGGGGACCAACTTTTACCTTTTCATCTTTAAAAAGGAGAACTCTAAAAGTAGCAAGCAATTACAGAAACACATAATGAACCAGCTTGCGTGCTCCAGATTGGCTACACAACGAAGAGATTCCCCTGTAATTGGACTGAAATGGAACCTTTTGAGTGCTTCGCCTACCACCGCTCAATGAGAAACGTGAGCAAATCAGATGGCATATTCTCATCAAAGCAATGAGAATTCTCACCCCGTACCAGCTAGAAACACAAAAGCTGCTTCCAGCCTTCTGACTTATTTAAAACAAGCCAATATTTAAAGCAAATTCAATCTTACAAAATCGGTCAAGAGAGATGACTAAGAAAAGCCCAGAGTTGAGGAAAGAAGCAATTTTAGAAGCATCCAGACTGCACGTATCCATGCCAACATTCTGCCCCGTGATAATCAGGGCATCTCCTTTGGCTTAGCTTGGGAAGTTTTAACCCCAGGGGTTTGGATGGACCAGGATCAACAAGGCCACGGTTACAATATTTATAATGTCCTTAAAATAAAAAGCACAAGACCACTCTCGGAGCTGATGCAACACAAACACCATTACTGAAACATTAACAAAACAATCAATATAAATTACGGTGCATTTGTCAAGGAACATTATTCTGGAGAACCATTTCCTAGCACACTGACTGCACATGTCCCCAATTAAAGATTGTTTTTGTGCAAAATGTGCCACCCAGTGGTATACATTGGTAACGCAGGAATCTTTTCAAAAGGAAAAACCAGTTTTTAAAAGCGCTCAGTGCCCATTTAGGCCCCTCAATAGCAAGGAGCAGATTTTCATCAGTGCTCAGCTCCCATTGGGACACTTAGGGCCAAAGGGCACAGCACCCAACTTGATAATTTATAGGTATTTATTTGAAGATCAATTCTCTCCCACCCTGCCACCAGTGCACTGACCCAGCCCATGTCGAGCTGCCAGCGATCACAACTTGGTTAGGCTCAGTAGGCTTCTCTGCTGCTCACTGTCAGTCACACAGCTCCACAGGTGGGCAGGGGACTTTGCAAACAGGTAGGAAGACAAGGTCCCTACTCCAAAGATCTTGCATGTTACGGGCCATGTTATTCCCATGTGGGAAATTCCCACCAACATTCACACATTTTTGCTTGTGTTAGAAACTCAAAGTTTCTGGGATGGGTGGGGCTGCCCATGGATGTGGCTGGGGTTTCAGTCCTTAAAACCAGAGACTCCCTTGAGATCTTGGGGGAAAAAACCAGAAAATCTGTGACTCCACACTGGCTCCCAACCCACCTCGCTCCTCTCTGCATTCTTGGCAAGATGATTCCTGCAGAGTCGAATGTGGGACCAGGATACTCAGCGAGGAGATCGGAGTGTAAAGAACACAGGACCCTCCCTAGGACATGCAATGCATTAACACATGGCATCCTGTTGGCTCCTTCCTCGACTCTGACAATAGTGCACATCAGGTGCATCTCTGCTGTGCTGGTGGATGGAACAGAGAAGGGAGGGACCCCTCACAAGGAGGGAGAGTGGAGAGATCTCTATAAGCCAGAAAGAAAGGCCCACTAGTCTAATTCAGCAACTGCATTGTGGTTGGTTTTATGTAGCTCCACTGGCTTCTTCCAATACCTTTTTCTAGTGACAGGTGCACTGCTGGAGTAGCTATTCCTATTCATGAGCAAAGTAAGATGATCTGCATAGAGTTTGTCTTGGGTCCCGTCCTAAAGCTAAAACTAGGAGCAGATTAAATTTTCTTCAGCTCAGTCCTAGAAAAGCACTGCTGTGCCTTCCAGAGCTATATAAACTTTAATATCTGCAGGCAAACAATGGCTCTTGTTCATAATTTACCTGCTGCTGTCTGCCCGGTTCTTAATTCCATTTTGTAATAGCAGAGGATTTGGCTTCTAGACTGCAATTTAATACTTGCATAAAAGTGACACAAGTATCCTGCCATTAAGTCAGTTTTACTTTGAGAAAACAGAGCATGTATTATTAGATGCTAATCAATTAAAGAGAGGGACCGTCAGGTTTACAAATGAATTGTGTTCAAAGGGAAACTGTTCTGTCTGGAGAAGCAGAAATCTCAATTATCTGGTGAAAGTCATTTCTTTAACTGGCTTTATGAGCAGGAGTTGCCCATAGCCTTTCCAGAAGTTTCTCGATGGCCATTAAACATGCACAGCAGGAGTTGAATGTACATTAGGAAGTTGCTCAGGAGAAGCCTGAAGTAGGAGAGGTTGATTATAGACAAAGAAAACCCACCTACTGCCTCATCTTAAAGAGGGGAGAGGGCTCTGGAAATAGCCAGCAGCTTTCAAGCAGCCAAGCAAGGCACTCAGACTCCAGAGCTTGTGAAAATCATGCCAGTTGTACTCGTTTAGATGCCCTTATTAAATCAATTACCAACCTGCATATTGTCACCATTGTGAGTGGAGCCAAGGGAGCACTGAAGGAAAAACGGTTTATGAATATTTATTCACATAAAAAAAGCCAGTTCCCCCCTAGTGAGACCCTCTCGCATTTGCCTCCACTGAACGTTCGCAAGCTTGAGTACGATTAGAGTGAAATCACAGTTCACACTCAAACACGGGAATATCTGCAGAAAGTGAATGCAAAATTTTACAAGCTGATATACCACCGGCAAATCCACATGAGTAGGTGTGCTGGTGAGGGATGCCAGCAATCCGATCAGGAACAGAAACAATAGCACCTAGCAAATTCCCAATTGTCAACTGGGAATATCCACAATGACCCACATGCAAAAATCATTTTGGAGGATGGCTGTGTTTGGGAATTTCACGTTCTGCCCAGGAAGGTGAAATTCACTCAGTCAGTCAATTTGTTCTGGATTATTCACTCAGCCCTGCGTGAGAGACTCAAGTTACAAGAAACGCCCTCTGGTCCTCTTGGGACAAAATTAGGGGTCCCTTCCCCCAGCCAAAGGGAGGAAGAAAAACAATTTATAAATATCCCTCTGAAAAGCTTATTTAGTAGTTGGGGCTTATATGTCACCTGACCAAGAGAACAAAACTACTACAGGAGGGCTTCCCTCTCCCAGCCAGAGTCCCTATCCCTGCCCCCAAAGAGTGACAATCTGAGTAGACTAATAAATAAATACAACTATGACATTGTTGGCATCACTGAAACTTGGTGGGATAATACGCATGATTGGAATGTTGGTGTGGATGGGTACAGCTTGCTCAGGAAGGATAGACAGGGGAAAAAGGGAGGAGGTGTTGCCTTATATATTAAAAATGTACACACTTGGACTGAGGTAGAGATGGACATAGGAGACGGAAGTGTTGAGAGTCTCTGGGTTAGGCTTAAAGGGGCAAAAAACAAGGGAGATGTCATGCTAGGCGTCTACTACAGGCCACCTAACCAGGTGGAAGAGGTGGATGAGGCTTTTTTCAAGCAACTAACAAAATCATCCAAAGCCCAAGATTTGGTGGTGATGGGGGACTTCAACTATCCGGATATATGTTGGGAAAATAACACAGCAGGGAACAGACTATCCAACAAATTCTTGGACTGCATTGGAGACAACTTTTTATTTCAGAAGGTTGAAAAAGCTACTAGGGGGGAAGCTGTTCTAGACTTGATTTTAACAAATAGGGAGGAACTCGTTGAGAATGTGAAAGTAGAAGGCAGCCTGGGTGAAAGTGATCATGAAATCATAGAGTTTGCAATTCTAAAGAAGGGTAGAAGGGAGAACAGCAAAATAGAGACAATGGATTTCAGGAAGGCAGATTTTGGGAAGCTCAGAGAGCTGATGGGTAAAGTCCCATGGGAATCAAGACTGAGGGGAAAAACAACTGAGGAGAGTTGGCAGTTTTTCAAAGGGACACTATTAAGGGCCCAAAAGCAAGCTATTCCGCTGGTTAGGAAAGATAGAAAATGTGGCAAAAGACCACCTTGGCTTAACCACGAGATCTTGCACGATCTAAAAAATAAAAAGGAGTCATATAAAAAATGGAAACTAGGACAGATTACAAAGGATGAATATAGGCAAACAACACAGGAATGCAGGGGCAAGATTAGAAAGGCAAAGGCACAAAATGAGCTCAAACTAGCTACGGGAATAAAAGGAAACAAGAAGACTTTTTATCAATACATTAGAAGCAAGAGGAAGACCAAAGACAGGGTAGGCCCACTGCTTAGTGAAGAGGGAGAAACAGTAACAGGAAACTTGGAAATGGCAGAGATGCTTAATGACTTCTTTGTTTCGGTCTTCACCGAGAAGTCTGAAGGAATGCCTAACATAGTGAATGCTAATGGGAAGGGGGTAGGTTTAGCGGATAAAATAAAAAAAGAACAAGTTAAAAATCACTTAGAAAAGTTAGATGCCTGCAAGTCACCCGGGCCTGATGCAATGCATCCTAGAATACTCAAGGAGCTAATAGAGGAGGTATCTGAGCCTCTAGCTATTATCTTTGGAAAGTCATGGGAGACGGGAGAGATTCCAGAAGACTGGAAAAGGGCAAATATAGTGCCCATCTATAAAAAGGGAAATAAAAACAACCCAGGTAACTACAGACCAGTTAGTTTAACTTCTGTGCCAGGGAAGATAATGGAGCAAGTAATTAAGGAAATCATCTGCAAACACTTGGAAGGTGGTAAGGTGATAGGGAACAGCCAGCATGGATTTGTGAAGAACAAATCATGTCAAACCAATCTGATAGCTTTCTTTGATAGGATAACGAGCCTTGTGGATAAGGGTGAAGCGGTGGATGTGGTATACCTAGACTTTAGTAAGGCATTTGATACGGTCTCGCATGATATTCTTATCGATAAACTAGGCAAATACAAATTAGATGGGGCTACTATAAGGTGGGTGCATAACTGGCTGGATAACCGTACTCAGAGAGTTGTTATTAATGGTTCCCAATCCTGCTGGAAAGGCGTAACGAGTGGGGTACCGCAGGGGTCTGTTTTGGGACCGGCTCTGTTCAATATCTTCATCAACGACTTAGATATTGGCATAGAAAGTACGCTTATTAAGTTTGCGGATGATACCAAACTGGGAGGGATTGCAACTACTTTGGAGGACAGGGTCATAATTCAAAATGATCTGGACAAATTGGAGAAATGGTCTGAGTTAAACAGGATGAAGTTTAACAAAGACAAATGCAAAGTGCTCCACTTAGGAAGGAAAAATCAATTTCACACATACAGAATGGGAAAAGACTGTCTAGGAAGGAGTACGGCAGAAAGGGATCTAGGGGTTATAGTGGACCACAAGCTAAATATGAGTCAACAGTGTGATGCTGTTGCAAAAAAAGCAAACATGATTCTGGGATGCATTAACAGGTGTGTTGTGAGCAAGACACGAGAAGTCATTCTTCCGCTCTACTCTGCTCTGGTTAGGCCTCAGCTGGAGTATTGTGTCCAGTTCTGGGCGCCGCATTTTAAAAAAGATGTGGAGAAATTGGAAAGGGTCCAAAGAAGAGCAACAAGAATGATTAAAGGTCTTGAGAACATGACCTATGAAGGAAGGCTGAAAGAACTGGGTTTGTTTAGTTTGGAAAAGAGAAGACTGAGAGGGGACATGATAGCAGTTTTCAGGTATATAAAAGGGTGTCATAAGGAGGAGGGAGAGAACTTGTTCACCTTAGCCTCTAAGGATAGAACCAGAAACAGTGGGTTTAAACTGCAGCAAGGGAGGTCTAGGTTGGACATTAGGAAAAAGTTCCTAACTGTCAGGGTGGTTAAACACTGGAACAAATTGCCTAGGGAGGTTGTGGAATCTCCGTCTCTGGAGATATTTAAGAGTAGGTTAGATACATGTCTATTAGGGATGGTCTAGGCAGTATTTGGTCCTGCCATGCGGGCAGGGGACTGGACTCGATGACCTCTCGAGGTCCCTTCCAGTCCTATAATCTATGAATCTAGACTGGCCAGGCAGAGGTGTGACAGAAAGGAAGTGCTAGTGCCACTCTCCCAGTTTGAGAGAGACAGAACGGAGGCACAGATATCAAGTGACTTGCCCCAGGTCACTCAGGACGAAGGGGAATCCAGCCCTTCTCGACCCCGTCTGATACTTTAATGATGAGACCATTTTTATCTCTGAAGTCTGGTTTCTGGCCCACACAACAGGTCAGTGATGACACTGATACAGAACCTCTCAATCAAGGACACTGTGTCCGTAAGGCCCTGTTCTTCCAGACACCCACGTCTAAGCCTAGGTCCCCCACTAACCGGGCCCACTTTGGAACACATGCTGGCTGTCGGCCAGCAGCCCAGCACTTGCTCTGCTGAGCAGACTGCATCTGCTGCTTTCCCTAGCTCTACTCTGTACAGTACTTGGCCTGGATTGCAGGGTCCATTTGTAAGTCAGCCTCTTAACCCGGCCTTGGAGCATGGGATTTCAGCTTGGTGCCTCAGTGTGAAGCTGATAAATAGGAGACTGTTTTTATTGATGCATATTCTAGTTAGAAAAGTTTTAGATGTCTTGGTGTTCATATTTCAATTGAGATTTATATCCCGGAGAACAATGCACTGTTATACGAGCGCTCCACTCTCCCGGCCAAGGCAGCTAATTCTCAGCAACATTTTTTCTTAGCTATTTTCTGGCTCCCAACTTTGACTCATTGTCTATTGTTGCACATCTGTCAAGCGTAACAAGGGGAGCTGTGTTGATGCTTACCCAGTTCAAGGGAGTTCCATTATGCAGTGAAATTTCAGTGCTTCGTTCAGGCTTTGTCTCTTAACCCTTGCACTGCTGTTCACGTGCACAAGGCATACATGATGTGAGCCGGAGCAAGAGAAGAGGAAGGAGACGCTGGGTCTCACTTTAGAGGCTGCCTCAGGAGAAAGGTGGGTGTCAGACAGCCACCAGGTTCACACCTGAAACCTTCCCGGGTGGAACTTGTAGAAAAATCTAGTTCATTCATTGAGCTAAAATGGCAGAGTCCTCGGCCAGCTGCCCCGTCTCGCCCAATCATTCCAACTCCCCATGCTGTCTCCAGTGCACCTAATCCGACCTGTGTAATCAACCTGAAGTCGCTGTAAATGCTCAGCTCACACATGCTCCTTGCCTAAAGCCTGGCTTCTTCTCTGGGAAAGCACTAAACACACCAGAGAGAGCAGCGCTGACGCAGCTCTGGCCCACAGTCTGTAAGGTGCTCAGCATCCTCCCAGGATCAGGCCCCACCTACTCAGGGTAAAGGGAAAACTTTTCTTAAAGGACCCCAGCAAATAAATTCAGTCACTACTGCCCCTCACCAACAGATGCCCAGAGCACAAACCCATACAAAGCTGCCACACTTGGTTCAGGTATCAGGCATCTTTCCTGAATGATGAGTGTTTATTACTAAGAAATGCGACGTATTTTCAGTTCAATTTCACTGAACAACTGGATTTTTTTTTTTCAAAAAAGAGAAATAGAATCTTTGTTTCCAGTGTTCTTTTTTGCTTTTGTTTTTTTCCTTTTCTGTCTCCCTCTCCTCCTCGCCTCCCCCACCCCATTCTGTTCACTGGGAAAGGGGGAAAAAGCAGCAGGGAGGGGATAAAAACAGAGAGCCAAAAATGTTTTGGTTCTCTTTTTTCCATTGGAAAAAATCAAATTAAACAGCTCTCCACGCAATGTTTGTTTGGGTGGACAAGCTGCTCTTTGTTTAAGAAACATTCCAACCACATGCCCAGCTCTCGTGACTGTCAGTGTAATTACTTGGATTGTGGTAGCACCCAGAGGCCGCAGTCTGGGGATCAAGGTCCCGCTGTGCTAGGCGCCGTGTGATCATGTAACAAAGGCAGCCCTCACCAGTGTCGAACATTTGTCATCAATACCACACAGACATGATGGGTTTGGCACTTTCAAAACTCAGAAGAAGATGCAGTACCTGTATTTTGGCTTTACTGGGCCTCATTGCATCAACTACCCTGTTCTGCCCTCTCAGCCATGGATTGAGAGCTAGCAGAGTTCCTGTAGCCAGGACACATCTCCAAGCTCCTCCTGGCGCTAGCTGGAAGTACCTGTTTACTGACTGCCCCAGCTGTCATACTAAGGGCTTGTCTACACAAACACGCCCCTGAGCACAGCAAGTTTCAGCGCTGTAAAGCACAAGTGCTGGGAGCAACGCCCCTCGCGGAGGTGGATTTTTTTAGAGCACTGGGAGATCTCTCCCCCAGCGCTCTGCCACGACTACACAATTAACGTAGCCAGTGTAGACTAGCCCTCCAAGACAGAAGTCCCAGCTAACGAAAGCTATTAGCTCAACCGCTGGTTGCTGTGCTGCACCCAACTTTAGGTCAAAAAGGGCAGAAAAAAAAAGATTTAGAACAAATGTTTCCCCCAAACTTTGAAAAATGTTAGCTATTCTACAAGCGGGTTGCAAAACAAAAGGGTTTCTTCAAAAATTGGCAAAAATTTTCAAATTTTTGTCTTTGTGATATTTTTTGCCCAGCTCTAGTATTCGATTTCTTTAAAATCGAAAGTACTTTTGAGTCACACTGCAAGACAGCACCATGGTAATCATCTAACAAGGAAAGAGGGGGCCAGGAGCACAGAGCCACGGGGCCACATTCGCAGCTGGTATAAATTGGTGCAACTCCATTGTTGTGAAAGGAGATCCCACCATCTGTACCCACTCCAAATGTGACCCAGGATAAGCTCTCCCTGTGCCAGCAATATCCTCTGTGCTCCAGCCATGCCGGCTGGGGACCTGGCCAGACTTGTGTTCATTTGATTAAAGAATGACTTGCCCGCCCCCCCCCCCCCAGTTTGAGTAACAAGTTGGTTTCTGAGGCCACGGGGGAATTGTTTAATAATAATTTATGGGCATAGTTAGTAGAATTATTATTGCAGACTTTCCTTGCACACGCTGTCTCCTTGGCACTTCTCGGAAGGAGTTTGTCACTGTTGGTAAAGGGCAGACTCCAACAGATGTGTTTGTAAGCTGCAAAGGTTTGTTTTCCTGATCCGTGCAAGTTCCTTGTCCCCACTGTGCTGCCCCTTCCCCTGGGTCACACTGTTGTGCTGATCCTAGGAGCTGCAGAGCACCCTCCCACCTCCTTGGACCTCAACAGGGACTGGTCTGAGGAAGGTTTCACAGAATGGTTTCATGGTGAGGAGGATTGGGCCCTGCCACAGCCCCCATGGGGAAAGTGCATCCCTGGGTTTGTTTGGGGAAGAGGTGTCTGTTCCCCTCGAGCCATTCCTCAAAGTCCCATGCCGTAATGGCGTGACATGAATCACTATTAGTCATAACAGAGACCCCAGCTCAGATCAGGGCCCTGGTGTGCTGGCACCGATCCCACCTGCAGCGAGAGACCTTCCCTATCCCAGAGAGCTCAGTCTAACTGGACACAGGGTGGTTTCATACAGAGGGAGCTGCAGTGAGGAAATAGCAGAGGCCAGGGTTTCATGAGAACTCAGCACCCATGTGTGTTTCTTTTGAAAGGTCTGTCCCAGCCATGCCAGGAGTTAACACGCAGCTCTTGAGTCACTGGCCAGCACCTTCCTCCAGACAGTCCTGCCTCCCTAGGGGCTAACGGTGCTTTACCTTCAGGAAAGGTGAGCTAATAGCTGGCAAATGCTGCCTTTGCCCAAGGACTCTGCAGCAGAAAACTCACACAGGAACAGTGCCTTTTTGGCAGGACTTGGAGGTCATCTATAACCTCAGCGCTGTCAGCTTTCCCCCTTCCAGTCATGAGAAGTGAGTGTCGCTTCCTCTCAAATGCTGAGCCATGGAGCAGATTAGCTTGCCAGCCCTGGCTAATGGGAGGCAGGCGAGACTCCTGTCAGGCTCCACTGTCACTGCCAGGGTCCCACCCCATGAAGGATGAGGGGATTTGGCTGGCTATCCATGGAGGAACAACATTGGCCTTGGGCTGAATCCAAAGTGTTCTTTGGCGGCGGGAGAGAAAGAAAAACATTGCTGTCGCCCAAGCTGCAAATATAGGTCCAGGTTTTCTGGAGAGACTGTATTTCAGTCAGAGAAAATAAAGCTCCAGCAGCTCCTTCCTCCTGCAGCAACACGGCCCCGCTGTGAGCTCACTGCTGACTTTGGCACAGGGGAAGGTGCCCGCTAATCAGAGAGGGATTCATCTCCCAGGTTTGCAAAGAACGATTCTGAAATTTGTCCAGAGCACTCAGCTGGTAACGTGCAGTGAATGAGGTGCCCAAGCCACTGCCTCTCCCACTCTCCTCCCATTGCCTTGGCAGAAAGAAAAATGAATGGGGGGGGAGGCTGTTAATCTGTATCTATGAAGTTCTCTTCCCTCTGCAGGGTAGGGGCCTCTGGCTCCTTTCGGAGCTTCCTTTTCATGCTGCTCCCTGGGATCCGAGGTTGAGACTCTCAACTCTAAACTAAGCACTCAGTCCTACAAGGAGAGCCGTGTGGACAGGTCCCTGCATCCATACAAGGTCCCACTGAATTCCAGGATGCAGGGGTCCATCAGCATCATGCTCTTAGTCCTACAGCCTGTGCCTGCTCTCGCTGGAGTCAGCCCGGAGTGCTGCACACAGCTTCGGCAGGACTGGGCCCTGACTTTTAAACCTCTGGCAACCCTTTTGAAATAAGCCACTCCCTACCACAAATAAGCCACAGGGAGCTGTGAGGGAGCCCTGTAGGAAGGAATTCCCAGCACTGATGAGACCACCTGAGAAACTCTTTCCACCTATTGGGAAAAGGCAGCTGCCATTTGCTATAGCAGATCAGAGAGAGAGCAGCGGATTTTGCATGGGTCCCCCACTGGTGAGAGTCCTTTCAGCTCAGTTCTTGCTAGCAGCGGGTTTGACTTACACTTTACCCTCCATCACCCCAGGCCCCCTGCAAGTCTCTGCAATATCAGAGATGAGTTTGCTCAACAGGCTGCTGTAACTCAGAGGAGCTGGAGGTGAGGGAGGGGGCTGTCTAGTCTATAATAAGCAGTTTTGCAAACAGGGAATTATATACAAACAATAAGACTTAAATAGCCAGGGAAATTGTAACAGAAGTTAAGAGCCAAGACATTCCAGGCCAAGTAATTTTTGTTTTCCTAAGGGCCCAGTCCGCATCAGCCAACTTTTAATGTCCTGTCTAATTCAAACAGGACTCTTATCGCTTATGATAGATGGCTTTGGAGGGCTGGGATTTCATCATTTTGACTTAAGACAACGGAAAATTTCCTCACCCCACTCCCCTCTCTGATTTGCATTCATCAAATTCTAGATATTTGTGGGCCCCAACCTAGACTCCCTAATGGAGCTGATCATCATCATTATGAGATGCTAACGGAGTGCAACTGAATGATGTCACAGGGCTTGGACTACAACAATATTGCCATTTATAGTATAAGCCTGTGTTACTTTTATTAGTGACCAACCACAGGAGTTCAGTTATTCCAACAATGGTTGTTTTACAGCCAGTAAGAAGGATCCAGGAAAACGTTTCCCTGTCTTTAAATGATTGCATCAAGCTGGCTGAAAACACAGCATTTGAAGTCCAAATAACATGAAGTTGAATGTTACCTGTCATAAATTGTTAGCTTTGACCAACATGGTTGGTGAGGCGCTGGCTGGAGTGAGGAGAGCGCGTGTAGTACTGTAGTTTAGGCAGCCTAACTAAACTAATTCTCTTCCGGGGGGGGGGGGGGGGGGGGGGGGGGGGAGGGGGGAGAAGGGAGAGAGAGAGAGAGAAACTGCTGCAATCTACTACTTGAAAAGAACACAGACAAATCACAGAGCTTTTCTTAAGCCTCTTATTTGTATATCATGGCAGCATTAAGTGTAATTAGAGGCTGTATAATCAGCAAGAATAAAGAAATATGTAGTAACTGATGCCATATTTTATAAATATTCTAACTGTTTAAGAAACTGAAAATGTTTTCAAAAGAAAGATGTTAGCATAATGATTATAAAGCCTTAAATGTGAGTGAGCTGCTTTCTGAGGCTGGGTTTAGACTCAATCTCAGGAACATAAATAGAGTTAATTACTTTATATGTGAGCGGGATGTTTGCACATTCCAGAAGAGTGTGCTTTTTCCAATGTGCCAATTCTAACACATTCCACCCTGTGCAATTTCTTCTTTTATGCACAGCACCTCTCTCTCTCTCTCACACACACACACACACACACACACACACACTACAGTGCTTGTAGTGGTGAGCCTTGGAAATTGATTGAGACATCAACTGCCTACCCATATGTTAACTGGATATTCAAGTGCAAATGGGGCTTTTCTGAATTCACCGTGCCAGGGAGACTGCATTGATGTGCAAATCACAGGCAGCACAGAGAAGGAATTGCAGCAGCAGATCGGATCTGTACGAATGGTTAATTCAGGATTCCATTTTCTAATCAAGAAGCCCTTGCCATAAGGAGAGTGTAGAGGGCTTATTACTGAAAATGAGCCTTGTTATACTGGACGAGATTCAGGGCCAGCTCCAGGGTTTTGGCCGCCCCAAGCAGCCAAACAAAAAAACAAACAAAAAAAAGCTGCGATCACAATCGCAATCTGCGGCAGCAATTCGGCGGAAAGTCCTTCGCTCCGAGCAGGAGTGAGGGACCGTCCGCTGAATTGCCACTGAACAGCTGGACGTGCCGCCCCTCTCCGGAGTGGCCGCCCCAAGCACTTGCTTGGTAAGCTGGTGCCTGGAGCTGGCCCTGACGAGATTCACCCCGAACAGAGGGGCCAGCCAGCACAAGGCTGATGGGATGGGCCTGCGGCCTTCAGGGGGAATTCAGCAGTGCCTCAGCCACTGGAAATCCCTGGTTACTGCATTGTGGGCAATGTAATCTCCTCTGTGCATGGCTGAGCTCTGTGGGGCAGGTACTGTCTTTTGCTAGGTCTGTGCACCACCTAGCACAGTGGGGCCATGGAGTGGGGCTGGAAGCTGCTACTGCAATATAAATCACAATAATAGCGCTCTGCATTATCCCATGTCGTCAACACTCTGACCTGTGCTCTGCTCTTCATTACACCAGTATAAATCCAATCTGACTGCTGCGAAGTTCCTCCAGTGTAGGTGGCAGCAAAGTTCATCTGTCAGCCAGGGCTGGTGCTCTGACAACTCCGACTGACCCTTTGCTGTGAAGTGTTAGAGAGACAAGGCAGGTGAGGTAATACCTTCTACTGGACTAACGTCTGTTGGTGAGAGTTGGTCCAATAAGAGATATTACCTCACCCACCTTGTCCTGCTAACATCTTGGGACTGACATGCCTACAGTGACACTGCACACAACAATGTGAAGTGCATTAAGCAGTTAGAGCAGCTCAGATTCTGCACTGACTTTATCCTTCCAGCTCAACTCCTCACAATCGAGCTGGGGTTGCATGAGTGGTGAGTCCATGACATGGCTGGGAAGGAATATTCCTCCCTGAGGGCCATTAGACAACACCCTGACACCCACAGCTCATCTGCTGTATGATTCAGGTGCAAGTTATATATGAAGGTGAATAAAATACAACCTGACTCTAAAGAGACTTTGTTGTTCTCAAAGGTAACACCACCACAGATTTTGTTCTACGGGATACAGAAACATGGCTAATTTGCAAGCCTTGGTAAAGATAACCAAAATGTAACAGTATGGATGTGTACTCAGTTCTACAGAGCGGGACACAACTTACTTGGAAAGTCATGACTGTGTAGATAGATTTGCAAAGATGCCCTCTTGCTGGGATCTCTGAGCCCAACCAGCCCTGGGCTTTCTGGTTTCTATGGTCATTTGGTAGCTGGCATCCTCATTATCTCATTGCTTTTAATCATCTCCTCCAAGAAAACAAACCCTTCATCCTTTAGCCAGGCAGATCAGTTAATTAGAGTTGTCTACACATTTCCTACAGTGAGGCAAAGAGTGCCTCTCCAGACAGAGTGGAGTGCTCGGGGTACCACACCCTGAGCCCTAGTACCTAATAAAAGCAGGGCATTTAATGCCCGCTACAGCCACAGACAATGTGCATACTGACTCTGCTACCCTCTGCCCCGGCACAGCGGCACCAAGCCCACATGCTTTCTGCCATAAGCAGCTTGCAGGGAGGAGGCCTGGGAGGAAGGTGACCCTCTCCAGAAACACCCGGTCACAGAGGGAACCTTTTACAGTGACAACCTGATTAGCAAAGGGGACCCCCTGTAGCAGCAGGGGAAGGGAGGCAAGAATCACACACTCTGGAGACGGGCATGGGACAAGGGGCAGCCGTCCCTGTTAGAGAACCTCCCGCTTGTTGATCTGTAGCCACTAGGGATTCTCACACTCGCTAGGCCACTCCATTTTCTCTAGAGCAGAACAAACAACAGCCAGAGCCAGACAACTAAAGGGGGAGGGGGGAGACACACCCCTATCAGCACAGAACCGAGAGCCAGGGGCACAGCCCTGCAGGTCCCACCAGCCACCACATCTGCTGTCCCTTCAAGTCAAATACCACCCCACTGATGGCTCCTTTACTGGCTCACAGGGTTCTTGCCTCAGCCCCCCCCCCAGTCTAACTGACAGCCCACAAGGAATAACATGAAACAGCCTCACCTGAGTCTTTTCCACCCTGGTTTGTCCCGGTTGTGCCACAGACTTGTGCTCATCTGACCCCGAGGAAAGAGAGACCCCCAGGTCCTTCACTCCCTGGTGTCTGCTTAGCTAGTGAGACCTTTCCACAGTCCTTGCCAGCTGAGGCTTAGCACCAAAGCCCAACTGTGCTGGAGCCCCTTGCCTCAAGCAACTTCCTTCTGGCAGCCTTCTCTGGCTGTCCCTGCCTGAGCCCCTGGAGTTATCGCTCCAGCCCAAAGAGAGCTGGCCAGGCTCCCCCTGCCTAGGGCCCTGTTTGTGCTATATTACCCTCTCAGCTGCTTTCCCCAGCTCATCAGCTCAGTTCATCAGCCACAGGTGCATCCCCTTTCAGGCTAAGCTGGCAGCCCTGACGAGCTGGTCACTGCACCCCTCCTACAGGGACCATGCCCCCTGTGACAGGGTGTCACCTGCGCTCATGGGATGTTCCCCTGCCCAGGATAGGGAGATCAGAGAGGCGCAGGGCCATGCTGCACCCATGGGCTGGAGAAGGTAGGGTGTCATCGGTCCCCATATGTCTGGGGTCAGTCAAGCCCTGCGACCATGTCGCTGCATTTCACACCACAACTTCCATTAAAGAGTTTGCATTCATTGGAATTTGCTGTAAGTCGCTTTGCTCCTTGTAGATGAAATAACCTTGCCCTAATACACAGCGTTTCCTGTGCCTTCCTCCTGAGTTATCACGTGTCTTCCCCACCATCGGGGAGCTGCTGAGAGCAGCCCGGTGCACACTAATTGCTTTGGCATGTGGGAAGCAGAAAAACAGCCAGGCTTTGCATTGAATTAAACAATTATTTTACTCTTCTTGGAACCTCTCTCCAGCCTGAGTGCCTTCACAATAGCCTAATCCTTTCTGCAGATATGTGCTAGGGAGCCTTGGCTGCATGTTGTCAGCTGTCCTGCAGTGACTCAGGAGCATGAGTGCCAACCTCAGGGCAGACTTAAGACCCAAGGCACAAAACCCAAATTGGCTGTGAGTTATATACTTAGGGCTGGTCTACACTTGGGGGGGATCGATCCAAGATACCCAACTTCAGCTACGCAAATAGCGTAGCTGAAGTCGAAGTATCTTGGATCGAATTACCTGGGGTCCACACGGCGCGGGATCGACGGCCGCGGCTCCCCCGTCGACTGCGCTACCGCCACTCGCTCTGGTGGAGTTCCGGAGTCGACGGTAAGCGCATTCGGGGATCCCGGACAAATCGATTGCTACCCGCCGATACGGCGGGTAGTGAAGACGTACCTTTTGATTTCACCAACCAGTTATCAAGTGTAAACTCCTTGGCACTGTAACAGCCTAAACCTGGCGTCAGAGACAGTCCCCTTGGGTACTCCAATCTGTCCCACTGCCCAGGGGCGCCTGCCTTTGTGATAGATGGCCCCTCAGGGCAGGTCTTCACTACAGGGAGGGGGGTCGATTTAAGATACGCAAATTCAGCTACGCGATTCGACGTATCGCAGCTGACTTACCCCGCTGTAAGGACGGTGGCAAAATCAACCTCCGCGGCTTCCCGTCGACGGCGCTTATTCCCACCTCCGCTGGTGGAGTAAGAGCATCGATTCGGGGATTGATTGTCACGTCCCAACTGACCTCGGAACCAAATGTAGGAGTGGGCTGATAAAGTTTGCGGATGACACAAAGTTGGGAGGTATTGCCAATTCGGAGAAGGATCGGGATATCTTTCAGGGAGACTTCGATGACCTTGTAAATTGGAGTAATAGTAATAGGATGAAATTTAATAGTGAAAAGTGTAAGGTGATGCATTTAGGGATGACTAACAAGAATTTTAGTTATAAGCTGGGGATGCATCGGTTGGAAGTAACAGAGGAGGAGAAGGACCTCGGAGTCCTGGTTGACCGCAGGATGACTATGAGTCGGCAATGTGACGTGGCCGTGAAAAAAGCTAATGCGGTCTTGGGATGCATTAGGCGAGGTATATCTAGTAGGGATAAGGAGGTGCTGCTTCCGTTATACAAGGCACTGGTGAGACCTCATTTGAGTACTGTGTGCAGTTCTGGTCTCCCATGTTTAAAAAGGATGAACTCAAACTGGAACGGGTACAGAGAAGGGCCACTAGGATGATCCGAGGAATGGAAACCTGTCGTATGAAAGGAGACTCGAGGAGCTCGGTTTGTTTACCCTAACCAAAAGAAGGCTGAGGGGAGATATGATTGCTCTCTTTAAATATATCAGAGGGATAAATACGAGGGAGGGAGAGGAATTATTTCAGCTCAGTAGTAATGTGGACACGAGAACGAATGGATATAAACTGGCCGTGGGGAAGTTTAGGCTTGAAATTAGATGAAGGTTTCTAACCATCAGAGGGGTGACATTTTGGAACAGCCTGCCGAGGGAAACTGTGGGGGCAAAAGACCTCTCTGGCTTTAAGATTAAGCTAGATAAGTTTATGGAGGGAATGGTTTGATGGGATAACATGATTTTAGTCAATTAGTCAATAACGTGCCATCGCTGGTAAATAGTATCAATGGTCAATGAGGGTCTGGCTGGAGAATCTTGCCTGCATGCTCGGGGTTCTACTGATCGCCATATTTGGGGTCAGGAAGTAATTTTCCTCCAGGGTAGATTGGCAGAAGCCCTGGAGGTTTTTCGCCTTCCTCCGCAGCATGGGACAGGGGTCGCTTGCTGGAGGATTCTCAGCGACTTGAAGTCTTTAAATCACGATCTGGGGACTTCAACAGCTGAGTTAAGGGAAAGTGGGTGGGTCAGCTTTTGTGGCCTGCATCATGCGGGAGGTCAGACTAGATGATCATAATGGTCCCTTCTGACCTTAAAGTCTATGAGTCTATGAGGTCGATTTCTACCCACCGATTCAGGCGGGTAGTGTAGACCTAGCCTCACACCCAGGATCATAGCAATGCAGGTCACTCCCAGTCCCAAAGGGCCAGTCACTTGCCCCAGGTCAGTTGCACCTCAGAGCTCACACCAAAGTCAATGCTTGTAGCCAGTCCTGTAATAAACAATATAAAGATTTATTGCATAGGAAAAGGAAACAAGAGTTATTTACAAGGTTGACGTGGGTAAACATAGATACACAATGAGTTTCAAAAGGTAATAAAAGCAGCATAAATATCCACTTCCTTCTTGTTAGGGGTTTTTATTCCCTTCCCTCCTTCTGCTCTGAGCTGCAAACTCAGTTAATGGGAGGAATTCACTTGCACATCCCCTCTTCATGGGTGGGGGAGAGAAAACAGCAAAGTCTTTTGTCCTTGTTAAAGTTCCACACTAGTCGGTCTGATGTCCATGAGCGGGACATGACACCTTCTGTTGGAGACCAGCATTTCATACTCGTTAATCCCTCTCCTGCCCAGTGATTTACACAGCTACCAAGGCTCACAATACAAATGCTCAGAGATTACCGTACAATTTGGGATACAGATGCTACAAGGGAGATCAATGCAGGCAGCCACTCACCAGCATTCGATAAAGTTTAAATACTAAACACATTCTTATAATCCTAACACCTATCGTAACAATACCAATGCGCAGGTGAGCCAGACTCGCTCCACCGATGGATTTGTCAGTGTGCGGTGGAGACATGGGGACCTAACATGAGCTGGCAACTGGTCTGCCAGCATCACATGTGTCCCATGTGTGATGTCTGGTGTTCTTCAGAACAGAGCCATTCCCCTCTTCCTTGAGGCCTGACCCAAAGCCCAGCAGGAGTACCAGCTGTATGATGGCAGCATGGGGTCTAGGAGCCTGGTGCATCACACTCACCTCTTTGCATGTTAAAATCGCTCCTTTCTTTGCCTGTCCTTTTAACACCAATGTTTCATCTGGCACCATCCAAAGCCTCTGCCCAAGAGACCTGCGAAGCAGCCAATGCAGGGCCGCCCAGAGGATTCAGGGGCCTGGGGCAAAGCAATTTCGGGGCCACTTCCATAAAAAAAAGCTGCAATACTATAGAATACTATATTCTCGTGGGGGCCCCTGTGGAGCCTGGGGCAAACTGCCCCACTTGCCCCCCCCCCGGGGCGGCCCTGAGCCAATGGGGTACGCTAGCCATCACACCTCTTTTCCTGAAGCTACAAGCTGAGGACAAGGCTGAATCTGCCCATTTGTGCAGCACGGTCGGAGGCATCAAATGGTGAAACTCTGCTTGGTCGAAGTCTCCCTGCAGGTCAGAATTGTGTAATAATGTTCAATCGTGGTGATAGGTTTTATGAACGCGCCTTGTGATGAGATCACAGGACACGTACAATGGATTATATTTGTGATCTGCAGGATTTGGAGGCTGGGTTTAAATAATGGTTGTTACAAATGGCACTGCCTCAAGTATATTGTACTTTAAGACACTGGGCACGTCCCTCTTTGGCTTTAGGGGATGCATCACAGCCAGTGTGTGCCAGCATGCACCAGAGAGAATGTGACCTATTGGAGCCCCTCCCCCCAACCATTTTGGAATGGTCTAATTGCTCTCCTACACTGCAGTCCCAATGCACCTTCAATCTGAGCATATCCAAGCACAGGCCCCAACGTAGCTTTCCTGAGGGTTCTCAGCCCCTGTTGCTCTCAAGGACTCACCAGTCACTTTGGCTAAGAGTGAAGCTGCTGAGGCTGAAGGACCAGCTGAGCATGTCCAGCCCAGTGTTGCAAAGTGAAGGGGGTATCTGAGTCGGAACAGGGGGAGGGAGGAGTGCAACTATCTCCCTTTCATCACATGGTTGTCAGTCACACTTGGCTTATTGAAGAGACAGCTCAGAGGAGACTTGATCACCATCCATAAATACCTACATGAGGAGAAGATTTCTGAGAGCAGGGAGCCCTGTAGTTTAGCTGACAAAGAGAGAAGGAGATCCAATGGCTGGAAGTTAAAGCCTGACATAAGGCACAGATTTTTAAGTGAGGGTAATTCACCATTGAAACGACTTCCTTAGGGATGTGCTGGACTCTCCATCACTTGAAACATTTACATCACAACTGGCTGTGTGTCTACGAGAGATGCTGTCGCTCAGCCGGGACTATTGGGTGTGGTGCAGAAATCACAGGGTGACATTCTAGGGTCTATGTTCTGCAGGAGCTCAGACTAGATGATCAGCATGGTCCCTTCTGGTCTTACACTCCATGACTCTCTGAACCACCTTGCAATGTGCCATGGAGGTAAAGCATCAGGGCACTTACACCTTCTTCTAACATCAGCCCAGAACTCACAGATCATTTAGGGCAGCCACCCTATTTAGCACAGATAGTGTCGGTTTTACAATGTGGGCACCTATTGTCTAGCATGTTGGAGAGGCTGCAGATACGCGCAGTGATCATCTGCAGGGAAGGGGAAGAGGAAGCCCTTTAGAGAGAGAATTGCTGCTGAATGAGAAATATTTCAGCTGGAATTATCCCTCCAAATGAATTCTTCAGGAAATACATTCTGTTCTATAAAGCACAAATGCCAAACATATTAATGTAAAGACTGTACCCAGTTAGTTAACGGAGGTGTGAGTGTGTGCACCCACACGACCCAAAGGAACTCTAAAAGCAGTAGTGGTTCCAGCAAAAACTTCCCAAAATCTGCCTTCTACCCTAGAGGGTTTGAAGTCAAATTCTCTGTCTATTCAGCTTAGCTCAGGGGGCTTTATAGCCCTACAAATAATGGGATGAAACTGAGACAAGGGGAATTTAGACAGAGCTGTAAATATAAGAAAAAGCTATTTGACTATGAGACTGTGGACGAGTCTCCAGAAGGACATGGTCAACGTTCCATTCCCCAATTACATTTGAAGCCAGATTGAGAAAAACACTTCCAAGCATCCTGCACTTACACCTTACCGCAGGCCTCTCAGTGTCCCAGGAAATACACTCTAAGGACCAGTCCTGCACTGGCTGCTGCTGGAGGGACTCATCCCTGTCCCTAAACGGGCTCTTTCGCTCCTAACTGCAGCAACACCTTCTTTGTGTTCTCCCCAAGCTATACTACTTTGATTTTTCAGACATGAATGCAAAATGCTCTGGTGCAATCAGACAATGAAAAGCAGAAGCACATCCCCTGGCAGGAGATCACGGGACACAGTGCACAGAGCCAGAGACACAGCCAGTCATTTCTTGTCAGAATCTGATCTCCCTAGACAGCGTCTCAGCTCCACTGATGTTCAGTCCTGAAATGGGCCCATTGTTTCAATCCTCTTTCTACAGAAAAATTCTTGGCATAAGCCGTCCCACACTCTCGCATGCATCTTCTAATTCTAACTAAAACTGTCTGAACAGAGGCCAAAATTATTCAAAACTAACCTCTTGTGCATCGCATGAGTCTTGTACATATATTGCACTGTGCTGGCACTCCACCTTCCCCAGCAAGAGTGTGGTTTTGTCCTGGGCTGGAGCTCCAAAGGGAGATAAAAAGAATTAAACAGATTTAGAATTAGAAGGAAGAAGGTCTGTCAGACTTAACCACCGAGTCATGACTGAGGCTCCTTGCTACAGAAATACAGGGAAGAGGTTTGCTTGACAGGAACAGCTGATGATGCAGTAGATTGAGTTGAAGGGCAAAGATACCACAGCCACCCCTGCTGCCAGATCATACTCCATGTCTCCAGACAGTTCTGAATGGGGCCAGACAAGCGCTCTGGTTGCCAGTTGTCAGTGAAGCTGCAATTTGGGAAGGACACCATTGAATTTGGCTCCCTGCCTGAGCTGAACACTGCCCCATTGCTCATCTGTTTGACTTTTCACCCATGTTACGGGCTTGAACTTGAAACCATCTGTTTTCCTTCAGCTTGGATCCAGCTTTCACTTGGAGAGGGGAGGCCTTTTCAGCCATGGCCCCTGGGCCCAGGTTGGGACGGCTGCTTCACTCACTGCTCCATGGAACCCTCTGCAAAATAAACCCCAAGTCTGGACACAATATCTGGTGGTGCCCGTCTTGAAGGCAGATTTAAAGCCCATCGGGGAAAATCTTTAGCAAAAGAGACAGAGGAAAGGGAGCCCAGTAGGTGGCTTAAGATGGAGGGGATGGATAGGAAGCTAATTAAGTTAGCCCAGAATGAGGAGTAGCATAAAATCAATGAAGGAGATGGTGCTGGGATTACATGGGCCGGATTCCTAGAGCAAGACCTGGAAGGACTCAGTTGCTAGATATGTACCTACTACCCTGGTGCTAAATCTCTGCTGAGATTGCACTAAAGTGGAATAAACTCTCCAATTAAATATCACTCAAAAGACCATTGGGCTTTAGGATATTTGCTGCAGAGTCCCAAAGATGGCAGTACTGCTGTGTTACAGCTCCAAGCCTGCATGTGGGAGAGGCTGGGGAAGAAACCGCCTCTAACCAGAAGTGTAGGAAGAAGCCACATTCAGCCTGAGCCATCAGGGCCTTCGGACCACAGTTCCCCTCTTGTAATATTTGTTTTAACCTGTCAGTGTGTTTTCTCCTTCCCAAATCAATGGGGTCTGGATTCAATCACCACAGCGCAACTGAGTGTGTTTGGTTTGAGTTTTTTTTCAGAGAATGGAAACAGCTTCACCGAACTGGTCAGCTGGTTCCTCCATTTAGTCTCCTTCAGATGGTTTTGTTTCATTTCAGACATGTTATTAGCTGGCATGTTAGTGTAAACATACATGATAAAAGGAGCTAGCACCACACAGCAGCTCTTCTATGCTGTGTACTCAGCACTTAGAAGCCTGGCAGTGTAGCGCGAGCAGGCAGCATGTGAGTAAGATTTATTGAAAGCTGCGTATTTTTCATTCAAAGTTACAGTAAAGTTTCCACCTGGTAAATCAAGGGTCCAGTTCCCCCTTAATACAAACTACAGATCCTTAGTACTGCCCATGAGAAGCCAGTGGCACCAGTACCAAACCCACAGGCTGACACTGTCCCAGCCTACAGAAATAGCCCCCTCTGGGGGCCCCCAAGTCATCACTTAACACTGAAGTGGAGTGAGGCCTGGTCACAAATGGAGGGTGTGAGAGCACGAAGCACAAGGAAGGAGTTTTGCACCAATGTGTGAGGAGCCCGTTAACATCACCCAGCCAAATCCTATAGGGTAGAAATGTCAGTACTGGGGGTTAGACAGACAAGATGGGCGAGGGACACCTTTTATTGGACCAGCTTCTGTTGGTGGGAGAGAAGCTTATACAGAGCTCTTCTTCAGGTCTGGTTTAATAAAGTGCAGGTGCCCTCTCTGAAACCTATGGAAATCAACTAAGTAACACAGAGTTTGAGCTTCTGCAACATTAAAAGTGCTTCAGGAGGGACAGAAGAAATCCTTCTGAATGGAGAGATTTCATAGATTCATAGATTCTAGGACTGGAAGGGACCTCGAGAGGTCATCGAGTCCAGTCCCCTGCCCACATGGCAGGACCAAATACTGTCTAGACCATCCCTGATAGACATTTATCTAACCTACTCTTAAATATCTCCAGAGATGGATATTCCATACCCTCCCTAGGCAATTTATTCCAGTGTTTAACCACCCTGACAGTTAGGAACTTTTTCCTAATGTCCAACCTAGACCATTCCATTCCATTTCCATTCCTTGGACCAAATGCAGACCTCATGTGAGCGGGTGCAATGCAGTGGACATTAGTGGAGGGGAGAATTGGACTCATTCCACTTGTGTTTTACACCAGAGAACTAAGGAGGTTGGAGATATAGAGTCTTCAATGTGAGAGCTTCATGTCAGAGAACTCAAAGGGACATTAAGGACAGACCCACCCCAGTCCCAGCCATGATCACTGACACACCTGCACACTTCCCTTGACTGCATGCTGCTATGCAAACATGGAACCATCTCTTAGTCAGGGATTATCATATACACCCGGGATCAGATCTCTGGGGAGCACATGCAGTACTCATTGGGAACACGGCCATGAATCATAGAATCATAGAAGATGAGGGTTGGAAGAGACCTCAGGAGGTCATAGACTGGTTCCCAAAACTCAGTAGGTTTGTCAGATTCAGCACAGATACAGCTCTCCTCCAAGAAGGAAGAATGGGCCAAGGACCAATCGGTAACAGGAGTTGAGTGACCAGAGAGGGATGACAGCAAAGGTGCTGAAAATAGATTGAAATTGCTGCAATTTAAGCCCATTGCTTCTTGTCCTATCCTCAGAGGTTAATGAGAACAATTTTTCTCCCTCCTCTTTGTACCAGCCTTTTATGTACTTGAAAACTGTTATCATGTCCCTTCTCAGGCTTCTCTTCTCCAAACTAAACAAACCCAATTTTTTCAATCTTCCCTTCTAGGTCATGTTTTCTAGATCTTGACTCATTTTTGTTGTTGTTCTCTGGACTTTCTCCAATGTGTCCACATCTCTCCTGTATTGTGCTGTATTGTGCATCCTGTGACTGCAGAAAGAGGAAGGGCTGGATTCAGAGCTGTGGGGCTAGCCTCGGCTCCTTTTGGGCTTGCAGGTATGTGGGGAGGGTCATTCGGTGGGTGAGCGTGTGGCACCAGCTCCGTTATGTAGAGAACTTTGCCCCTCAGCTCGATGCTTTGCTGTAAGGGTTGCAGAGAAAAGGAGGCCACAGGGGCAGCAGATCTCCAGAGAGCTTGGGAAAGGGGGTGTTGAAGAGGAGTGGGCTAACCATTGTCAAGGGCTTATCAAGCGGTTAATCGCTGCCTCAGCTCCTGGAGAGCTGTTTTCTCAGAGAGGTTCTCAGCAGGGCATTCCTGGCTCCTCTCTCCTCTCCATACTTGCTCCACAGCCCATTCCCTTCCTTCACCATGAGATGGCACCAGTATCCCACCGCTGCTGATGGGGACATGGAGATGGTGGCAGACAACGTCTGAAGTGGAAAGCACAGTCCAGCTCTTTCCCCGGAGTGCTTCGGTGTACATGCTGTTGCTGAAATGCCTGGAGCTCTGGTTCTCTGCTGCTACCACCCCAGTGGGCACCTGGAATCCTGTTCAGTGAAATGAACATCCCTCCTACACACAGCGAGGAGCAACATTCGCAGATCTCAGTTTCAACCACTCTCAGGCTGATTTTCTTTGGCCCCTGTTGTCCTGTTGAGTTGAGATGCTCCAAAGCATGCACAGGACCCACTAGCTCTGCCCTCACATCTCATGCCAAATGCTTACAGTCCAGGAGGTGAGTGTGCAGCCACAGAATACCATGCTGATAAATGCGGTAGTGGGAGCAGAGGATACGGGCCATTAGCATCACCAGCAGCAACAGAAACAGCAGCTGAGGCATCTTCTGGGGAACATCAACGATTGTGGCAGAGCTGCCGTGTTCACATGTGCAAGGAAAGGACACTCCGTCTATGTTAGCACAACCACCATGGCCCATTAGCGAGAGCTCTCCAGGCAGGAGCTTCTTACAGCATAGCGCTCACATCATAAGTCAGCTTGTTGTGCCTTTCCCGCTGAAGTGTCCAGGGATCAGGACCTGCACACAAGGCCAGCAGGAGAATTTGCAGGGGTGCAAAATTAGAGCACACTGATGAGAAAGCAGCACACCCTTTCTTTGTGCCTAAAATAACACAGCCATGCTGGGCAGCTGGAGTGACCGATTAGAGATCTGAATTGCTTGGAAGGACACTGCTGCACTGGAATAACTGCCAAGTGCCAGATGAGTTAATATAACTGTAATGCAATATAGTTCTAGGCTTGAAACACTAGCAAAACCCTCACTGCAAGATAACGATTGCAATGCCCTAGCAATGCTAAGCTTGGGCAGCAAACACACATTTCCCCCTGCAGAGAGAACAAGCGCCGCATAGGACCCAAGACCAAAAACTGGAATGGAGAGCACTCAGCCCAGAGATTTCCGTTGACACGCTGTGGGCAGGTGGCTGGGTTTGTGCATCCGACCAGCAGGAGACACTCTGCCTGCTCCTGATGTGCTATCACCATGGAGCAGTCCGGAAGCACTTTCTGGGACACCTCACGCTATTCCCACGCTGTGCCACTGGCATCCCCCACCTTCTGGTTCTCTGCACCCAACCCCCAGGCATCTGCAGTCTGGTGGCTGGAGCCCAGCACTTACACATGTAGCACCGTCGCTTTCTTGGGTGAACCCCTGACTTGCTGTGCTCACCTTCCCCAGCTGAGACATCAGAGACGACACTACCACTCCCCAGCTCCTTTGCAAGGCACTTTGAGCCCTAAATGCAGAGGGTCACCTCCACCCTCGCTGCGCTGCCCACACAGCTCTCTGCAGCAGGCCAGTGTCGCCACGCTGGCTCCTCTGCACACCCTGGACTTCTTACAGCACCAGTTGCAATGCGTGTCTTTTCACGCACACATTAGCCATGCAGTCGACAGGTCCTTTGTGTCCAGAGCAAGGATGCAAGCAGCAGAACCCCAGCTCCTGCAAA
The DNA here is from genome assembly GCF_013100865.1 of Trachemys scripta elegans. NCBI lineage: Eukaryota > Metazoa > Chordata > Testudines > Emydidae > Trachemys > Trachemys scripta. Next base: position 156,796,536 of record NC_048299.1, read on the forward strand.
TATCAATAACACAGTCAAGCCTCTGAAAGTCTCACAGTTGCCACTAGAACTTAAACCGTTCCAGCTGCCTCACATTACAAGGTGTCCCAAAGGAATCCTGGAGCCTGACATGCTGTCCCCACACAGGACCACTTAATCCCCTTGTTTATTGTTTCTCCAGCAGTGGCTAATGGTAATTTGCTTATTCTGGCTTCCGATTCTGATTACAATGGTTGCACCAGCTCACCCCGCATTTGGGGAAATCATTAGTTAACATTTGATGGATTTCACAGAGGCCTTCTAGTAGCTCAGAGGAGAAAGGCGAGACCTGCACAGACAGGCGAGAGTTGCTTTTCTGTCCCAGCTGCTGGCTGAGGATAGTGGGGGTGTGACAGGCCAAGCATGTGGAGGGAAGAGGCTCCTCTGCTGTAAGCTGGAGTGGGTCAATAGGCATTTTCGTCCAAACAGAGCCAATTTCCCTGTTGGTAGCAGCTGCAGTCACACATCACCTGGACGGGATCAGTGGTCCTCCTGAAGAGCAGGTCTGGCTGTGGGGTCTGCTCCATTGCTCCTGACCTGCCTCTGCTGGGCCCGCTTCTCTGTAACAATTGCTCTTTCCTCCTCAGTCGCTGTCACACTGGGTTGTCCAGGGCCACACCCCTCTTTTGGGAGAGAGATGCTGAGTGTGTCTACACTGCAACATGAGCCCATGCTTGCGTCTACACTGCAATTGTGCTGACCCAGGGCTCAGACCCAGGGCGGGCAGTAAACTTTTCCCACAGTGCACCAGGTCCTATGGCTAGAGCGGCCACATTCCAGGGTGGGGGAGCACTTGGGACTCTGAGACATGGTTACTTTGACCCAGGTCTGGGCACTGCAGTGTGGACACCAGAGCTCTAGGTCCAAGCACGGGTTAGAAATGTCTTAACGTGGGGTTAAAATACAACATAGACACTCAAGCCCAGGGTTCCCGAACACAGGACAGCTGGCTCCAGTCCCACTAACTCGGGGCTTACACTGCACTGTAGCAACACCCACCGAGTACTGCCGGAGCCCTGTTACACGTGGTTACCTCCCAGAGGCCTGGCACCTCCAGTCTTTCCTCAGCAGGCACCCTGGGCTTTTGTTAAGAGTGATCTCTGGTGTCGAGCGCCAAGAAAACGCCTTCACACAGCACTAGGCACAGCATGGGGGGAGGGGAGCTTGGCAGGAGGTTTGGTGTCCAGTGTTCCCTATGGCATTGTCCTCAGCGTCACTTCAAGCTGTTGGTGAGACGCAGTTAATGCCTGTCGCTACCTGCAGCGTGTTCTATAAACAGCTTGTATCCCCCCAGCTGCTACCGCTGCTCATGTGCTGCATTCGGTGCATGGACCAGAACACACTACAGTCCCAGACACCCAAAAATCATGAGTCAGGACCCCCAAAATCACACACTGGTTTAAAACTCACAACACTTTTAAAAATAAGACAAATTGGTCTTTTCATTCATCTGCTAGTTTCTGAGCCTTTCAGGGTCACGTTTTCCAGCTTCTCTCCACAGCCACGTGGGCGAGAGACTTACTTTTGATTTTAAATAAAAGCCTGATACAATCACATGACTCCAGCAGCTGGGGCTTTAAGAAACAGGATACGCTCATAATGAAATGGTGAGAGGTTGGCAGCACTGCCTCTGGCACTCACACACAGAATCCTGTGGCCATTGCTACCCCTTCTATGGGGTATCCCCAGGGTAGAGATGGCCTGGAAAATATGCAGAAACGTATAGGGACTCACTGGAAGAATGGGCTAGTTTTAAAATGCATTAAGCGGCATGACCTGCCTCGAAAAGGCAGACTCAGTGCCCTGCGGGAAGGGTGGCCATTCCATTACCAGCTGCCTGTTCACAGACTGGGCACAGCCATTGCTGTGTGCTGATGCTGACCCCGACCCCATCCTCCCATGTGGCACGCAGAATACCAGCTGGATAATGCCGGGACATGCTTCCACAAGCACCGCCTTTGGAAGCGGGTGTTTCCAGACACACTGTGCCAGCATCACCGTCGGTAAGCCGGGCTGTTGGCACAGGTAGCAAACATCAGCTCTAGCTGGTGTGTGCTTTAAGGGCATGTACAAGCAAATCCTGGGGGCTGGAGGTCTTTACCCCAATCCGTAAGAATCCCAGGACAGTGACTCCCAAAACTAAAATGCCAGAGTGAGGGGGCAGAAAGGCAGGCGAGCTGCCTGCAGGTTGAGATGCTGACCTTTGAATGCCGTGCTGTCTAGAGCACCGCGCCAGCGCAGGAGCCCCTGCCAAATAGCACCAGGCAGAAATATATTAAATTACCTCAATGGGAGGTTCCGCATGAATGAATCAGACAGCTACATTTGCATCCACCACAAGACTCAGTAAAGCCAGAAAAGTCCATTGGGAATGGGGAAAGAACTGCCCTGGTGGAGCCACACGTGGACTTTGGGCCTGAGAGCTCCTGGATGGCATGTTAGAAATGGCAAAAATCTACCAATCTCTGGTGGGCAGCGAGGGGTCTGTGCGGAGGCCATGCTCACCTGAAGCTGACTCTATCCACAACACCTGGACGGAGCTTTTCCTGCCAAGTTTATAGCAGAGCGATTTTAGGAAGCTGCAGGAAACCTGCTCTCAAAGATGGTGTTGGGTCTGGGCTGGTGATGTGGAAATACATTTGTTTCAGTAACTGCCTCTTTCCTTTTCTTGCAGACCTGTGGTTAAATACTGCTAGCCCTATTCCAATGGCCTTGGGCTTTAGTCCCTAAAGCAGCAGAGCAAACTCAAGCCACAGAAAAAGAAAAGGAAGAACACACATTGCTCAGAGCCCGAGCCCTGCATAAGGGAACAGAACTACCAGTCACTGTCTAATGATTCCAGTGAAGTCTCAACTGAAATTACCAAAAAAAAAAAAAAGATCAATAAGTACCACTTCGCTTTTCTACTGTCTGCTACTTGGCTCCGTTATAGGAAGCTGGCTGATTGACAGAGCCATGCATACTCTGACTTCTCTCTGTATTTCTTGTAAGAGGATGGCATTACGATGTGTATTGAAAACAGCTCAGTGATGTTGAACAGAAGCAATTATGCCCAGCAAATCACAAATCAATGTTATATAGAAGCTGGACATATTATATACAAGGAATTAGTGATTCCAGAGGCGCATGCTGTCATCTTGGTCCATGAGGATTTATGGCTCTAACTCCCTTTACATCACAAAAAATATATTCCTTTGGAAGTGGGCAATGAAGAGGGTTGTCAGGGTTACTGCTAGAGAGAACCTCCACTAGCTCATTGCCATATTATGCGTGAGAAGCTGCAATTTAAGAAGGTGAAAGGAGCACTATGGAGAGCAGGATTTTTATCAGTTTTCTTACACCAGGCTGTCATCCTTTGCCAATGGGATCCAACCCAGGGGTTTTCTGCAGCACACAGAAGACTTGTCACAGTGTGGACTGATAGAGTCAGTCTGTGTTATCAATTGTGGGGCCGCTCCATGCTGCCATCACAAAGCAATTACACATACGGGCTAAGGAAAGACTATCCAGCAGCTGGGAGGGTGCTTCCCAGTGCAGGTAGATAGACGCTAGCCAGCACAATAACAACATGATGGCACAGGCTGAGTCCAATCCTGCCCACCCCCCCGGGTACATTCTCAGCTGGCTAGCCTGAGACAGCACCTGTGCTGCTGTGGCCACATTGCTATTTTTAGCACTCTAGCTTGAGCAGAGCTAGTGGATGTAGGTCAACCCACGTTTGGAGACATGCTCCCTGGCTGTGTGTAGACATACCCTTAATAGCCCCAGAGCAGCGCTGGAGAATGCCCGTCCCCCTTCCTTGGAAAAAAGCAATGGGTGAAGGTTCTCAGTTTGCCCGATTCATGTTTCCCCGTGGAAGGGTATGTTGTCTGTCTAGAGCGTGTCATAGGCATGGCCAGAAGGAGTCACCAGCAAGGAGGCTGGCTCAATTGACCACCAAATCAGAGGCTGGGACACACTGCCGGCTCCGGGCTGGAGCAGCCTCTCTCATGCATGTTAATACCGCAAGTAGTGGCTTCATGAAGACCAGCTGGCGGGAAGGCAGTTTTATGGCCGCAGACTTCGTTTCAGCAGAGAGGGGGAAAGGATATGAAGACCACACATACTCTGAGCAACATTTCACTCCTAGCACTTTTACAGGCAGATTCCACCATAAATCTCTCCCTCAAAAACCACCCTCATCTTAATAAATAAATGCCACTTAAGGGCCGCTGAATTTTCCTTTCCTCTGCGTGGTGTAGACTTCCCCACATGCAGGTTGTAAATCTCCTTCCTGGCAGGGCAGCAGCCACCCCTTCCTCCACCCTTTGTTTTCCTTTCTCATTTGATCAATAATGGGAGTGTGGGAATGTATTGTGCACCTGGCCAGTTAGTACTGCTAACACTTACGAGACATGCAGCAAACAGGTGCCCTTCTGAGGCCCCAGGCATAGGGCCGAGCTCTGCTCCTATTAAAGCCAATAGGATTTTTACTAATGACCTCAGTAGCATCAGGATTAGCAGAGCTCAGAGCACCATTAAACCCCATTGACTTCAGGATCAGACCCAGAATAAGGGGAAATCTGTGCCACGGCAGCTCAGTTCTCTCCTGCACCAGCCCTTATCATGCAGATCAAAGCCCCCATCGGGTCCTGCCCAGGACCCCTTGTCCCTAGCCTGAATCATCACCTGCTTTTCCAGGCCTGGATCTCCACCCAGAGAGCCTCCAGCCATTCCCGTGCTGGAGTCTGCCTGAGCCCACCCAGCCGGTGAGCGAGGGGGATGAAGGCGCGAGTCCAGGGAGCGACAAGCTGGGAAACGCCAAGCTCATTATCACTCCTGACCTCAAGCAGGAGGTGAAGCTGAGCTGGAAAGCTTGAGTGTGGACCCAGGATGCCGGCTCGCTCACCATTCACTGCCACTTGGTGCCCAGCTGCTAGTGTGAGCCAGACCGAACTGGCAGAGCCATTCAGTGTGCCATTGAAACACTGATTAAGTCTCCCAAAGGGTTAAGTGCTTGTCAAATAGAAGTGCTGCTTCCAAAGGTCTCCTCAGCTGTAGGAACCACAGGATCCGTCAAGTGCGGGCGACTGAGCTGAGTGAGTCTGAAAAGCTACGGAGCTGCCACCTGTTTTGCTAAGAGTGGCAGGAGTCACCCAGGGCTGAGCCAGTGGATTGAATTACCTCGGATCCTGAGAGGGAGTTCTGACCATTTGGGGCCTGCGCTGACTGCTCAGGCATTGTGGGTAATATTTTGGTGATGCTCTGGAAGCAGGTGGAGCGGGAAAATGCACTTGACAGGCTTGTCATGTTGGACAACTCATTTCAAATTGGTCCATTGTTTGCTCCATTTACAATTTCATACCCATCAAAGGAGAAAAAATAAAAATACCCCACTTTGTGCAGGCAGACAGGCACAGGCAGTCTCTGGGGAGTCCGTTTGTGACCTTCTGACCTGCTCCTCCATCCCACAACCTCAGTAACGAGCACCCTACCCTCTGCTCTTCCATTTGTGCTCCAACTCACCCATTTTCAGCATGGATTTTGACCCCGGTCCTGGTGTAAATTGGCCCTACTCACCCCTGTCTTATACACAAATTTGACACCAGCTTCCATGAGACAGCCCCATCCATCTCCACAAACAGCTCGGGCTGTGACCCATTTCTGTTCAGAGGAGGTTGAAGATCCTCCAGTTCCCTGCTGGGTTGAAAGGATTCCTGTGGGCGCCAATCCCTCACAGCCCAGACCCATTCTACACCCACATGAACACACAGCAAGAGCGTCTGTTGTCTGGACGGAGCAGAGATCACCCAGCCCAGGAGTTCACTGCATGAGGAGAACTTGTTTGCAGGCTCTGTAGCCATTTCCTGGGGAGCCTCAAAGGGCACATGGCCCTGTTAGATTCATCAGGAGACCCAGGTTCTGCTTTCATTTCAATACCAATTGGATGATATAAGCCATAGCAGTAAGTTTGGCTTCAAGAGCAGAGATTCCTGCCAGGAGATTCCACTGTGTTTTAGTGTAAACACTTTTCAGTGACAGATTCTATTAATGTTCCTGGCTAATAAATCCCAGGTGGAGGCAGCAAGGTGTTGGTAAAATAATCAAACAGCTGGGAAAAGCTCAGAAGTGTCCTGAGGCTCTGGTCAGAGAAGCGAACCCGCATGACACCAGCCAGGCAGGAGGAGACGTTGGGGAATCAGCAAATGAGCCAGCCCCTGGAAAGTGGCATCTGCTTTCTCCATTCACACCACACATTGGCTCTGCAGGAGAACGGAGAGAGAGAGAGCGCGTGCGTGATTTCCCCCACTGCCCCTTCTGTCTTGGAGTGAGTGACTCCTTAGGGGTCAGGTCCAACCACTTGTGTCCATCGTCGCCTCACTGAATACCCTCCACCCCTTTCTCTACCTAGCTTGGGGACTTCAGGGCTCCCCTTTGGCTGACCACTTGGTCTTCAACTGTGGTCAGCTCCTAGTCAGAGTCTGGGTCTTCTCCATGTCAGATTTCCAGACACCAAGCTCTTTGGTGTCTCTCTGCCTTCACTACATCTGACTTCTGCAGCTTGTGGCCTTCTCTTCGCCCTGGCCGTGCTGCTGTCTGGCAAGGAAGGGGAATGTAATGTGCATGATGTGGCTTAGCACACACAGCTCTGAGCTGCCCCTTATGACATCATGAGTGACAGTGCTTTCCTGCCCCTTGAGCTGGCATGTGGTAAGGATTTTCCCCAGGAGGAGAAGTATCTCTGTGCTAGGACTCCCCCACCTCCAACGATGCAGAAGGCACAGCACTGGAATCCCTGTACCAAAACATCTCCCCAGAAACTCCACACAGCTACTTGATTTTTCTCTGGGCTTATGTGGCCTGTGCTGAGCATTGACAGCTGGGCCCAGGCCTATATGCTCCCACACAGCATTCGCTTCACAAAAGAAGTGTGTAATGACTATGTTCATGGCACTGAGCATGCTGGTGCAGAGCCTGCCCTGAGCCCTCGTCCTGCTGTCCTGAGCTGTGCTGGTGGGAATCTTTCCCACAGCACACAGGGCCCTTAAGGCTCTGGCAGAGGGATTTATCTCACTCCTCCAGACAAGGAAAGCTAAATTAAAACTGAGAAAAGATTCAGCCACTCTAGGTGTTCTGGCTGCATGTGTCATTATCAGAGCCAGACTGGCTTTTCCCACAGAACCTGCATTCCTTCCACCCAAACCAGCTAATGTCTCCTGCCTGCATTCTCCACCCCAGTGCCCTGGAAAACAGCATTGCTGCTGAGTGTAATCTGGCTCCATGGAATAACACAGAAGAAAGGGGCTGAGCGCCATTGATTTTACTTCTGTGGAATGTGCTTTGGACAAAAAATTCAGACTTGGGCGTGTCAAAGCTCTGCACCTAAATGTGCTCTGCATTCCAGAGGCACTGAGCACCCACCAGACAGGGCCGGCTCTACCATTTTTGCCACCCCAAGCAAAAAAAAAAAAAAAAAGCCTCTCGGACTGCCACCCAAACTGCAGAAGCAAAAAATGCCGCCCCAGCCACGTACTTCCTCCGCTGGTGCCTGGAGCCGGCCCTGCCACCAGAGCTGCCCAGCCCCTCTGAAAACCAGGGCATGCATGAAGATGCCCAGGTCTGTATCTAGGTGCTGACTTCAGGCACCCAGATGCAAGCCCTCTGGCCAGGGCAAAGCACTAACCTGCAACAAAAACAACAATGTTTCTGAAAGTGTGAATTACCACACAGCAGAATCAACAAAAGCCCCAGGTCAGAGTGGATGATTGGATGTATTGTCAATAGAGTCCTGAGGGAACAGCTCTCAGGTTGGAGGTTATCAGCACTACAGCAATGAGGAAGTAAATATCACTGAAAGAAGAATCCTAGATTGGACATTGGGAAAAACTTCCTAACTGTCAGGGTGGTTAAGCACTGGAATAAATTGTCTAGGGAGGTTATGGAATCTCCATCATTGGGGATTTTTAAGAGCAGGTTAGACAAACACCTGCCAGGGATGGTCTAGATAATACACAGTCCTGTCCTGAGTGCCGGGGACTGGGCTGGATGACCTCTCAATGTCCCTTCCCGTCCTCTGATTGTTCTCTTTTCCCAGGGGGTGGACTAGAGATGACGTAATGGGCTTTTCTTCTCTAACTCTGTGCTACTCGAAGGGAAGGGGGATAGCCCTTAATCACACAGGCAGTGCCATGAAGGGCTCCTTTTAAAGCGCTCTGAAATAGAGAAGCACAGAGAGAGACACAACTATGGCAGCATATGAATACCTGTTAACGTGGGTCCTGTCCACAGAATGGAGCAGTCCCAGGGGCAGGTAACTCCAAAGCTTCCACTACAGAGAGTGGCATGACTGGCTAGGGTAGAGTGCAATAATCCAAAGAGTTCTAGAGAGGTGGATAGCTCCGGGAACAGCCAGGCCACTAGGAAGGACACAGCCCAATGGGATTTAACCACCCCAGGTTCACTGTCCCTAATAGAAACAATAGCTCTTGGCCAATGGAAATCCATTTCATACTCACCTAGTGCAGGAGAGAAGAGCCCAGACACTTCCAAGCAGGGCTGGCTTTAGGCCGATTCCCCAGTTCCCCCGAATTGGGCCCCGCGCCCAGCCAGAGCGCTGCAAACCCCACGGCCCCGGCCCGGAGCGCGGCAAGTCCTGCAGCCCCGCTCCTCTGGCCCGAGCAGGGCAAGTCCCGCGGCCCCGCAACCTCAGCTGGAGCGGCCCAAGCCCCCCGACCCGGAGTGCGGCACACCCCACGGCCCCGCAACTCCCGGAGTACAAGCCCCACGAATTGGCCCCGCACTTGCTAAAGCTGGTCCTGGTTCCAAGTGCCTGGGCCAGAGACGCTTTGCACAGTAAGGAAGAAGGAATGGGTTTTGTGGTGAGGGTGCTGAACTGGGAATCAGGACCACTGGGTTCAATTCCTACCTCAGCTACAGCCTCCATAGGCAAGTCACAGGGGGCAGATTTCCCAGAGCTTCCCACCCACAATTGGGTCCAGATTTTCCAAAGTGCTCAGGTCCCAGCAACTTCCATTGAGCTCCTTACAGCCAGCTCAGCACGCAGCATGCCAGACTCTGCTGATAATCTGGCTCTTAATCCCCTTATGCTTCACTTTCCCCATCTGTAAATGAGGATAATAAAGTTTCCATTCTCCCCCCATTTGTCCATCTTCCCTGTTAGATTGTTAACTGTTTGGGGGAGGGACAGTCTCTTGCTACAACAGAACCCCGTTCTGGGTTGAGGTCACTAGGAGCTGCCATGATAAGAAGAAGAATTCCCATCTCTTCTCAAAGTCAGGTCAGAAGAGCAGCTGTTCCAGCTCGTCGAGTGTTGAATTTGTGCACAACTCCTTCCCAAAAATCTATTTTTACCACATGCTCTATTTCTTTTCTTTTTTAATCGGTTTTATTTACTTATTTATTTTTGAAACTGGCCATTTGTGTGTGGAGCACAGCACCCTTTCGGACTGAAATCTTGTGAGTTTGGAATAATTATTTTATCTGCTAGACAGTAAAGAGCATTCGGTGGTTTTAAAGAGTTCTACCAAAGCTAAACAACACAAAAGCAACTTAAATCACAGAAAAATGTTTAGCTGGGAATCCTGAGCGCAGACCCAATCAAGGCCTTTGAGATGCGGTAGCTAGCAGGTATCCTTTCCGTACTGCATATCTCTGAGTTGTAATCATCCATTGTTCTGAATTATCAATATAAATGGATAATCTGTACAGTGATTTCCCACGTCTGCCTGAATGCATTAAAGCCGGAGCTGGTTTTGGTCTGGAGGTACCATTTCAAAGGCAGCAATCTTTAGCTGTGTCAAAAAATCTTGGAGCTAGAATCTCTATCACTTCCACTGACTTTACAAACATGCCACTCCATTGAGTTCAGCAGGCACTGGAGCAACAAAGAGAATGGAGCCTTGAATAAGTCTCATGGTGACTTGTTTCAGAGTGGTAGCCGTGTTAGTCTGTATCAGCAAAAACAACAAGGAGTCCTCAGGAGAGCTGCCAGCTTTTCTGCCACCCTAGGCAGCAGAAGGTCCCGCCACCAAAATACCGCTGCGGTCGCCGCCCCCCAAATTGTAGCACCCTAGGCGACCGCCTAGGTCGCCTAATGGGTTGCGCCAGCCCTGGGAGTCCTTGTGGCACCTTACCTGCTCCTGTATTTTTCACTTCATGCATCTGATTAAGTGGGTTCTAGCCCACGAAAGCTTATGCCCAAATAAATTTGTTAGTCTCTAAGGTGCCACAAGGACTCCTCGTTGTTTATGGTGACTTGGTTACCACCTTGCAAAAAACCTGACAACCCCACAGACCCAAACCCCTGCACAATGCTTTCCTTACAGGAAAGCAAAAATGGCTCAGACTTTTAATCTGGAGGCACTTAACACTAAAACATGGCTTCATTCTGTGCTCAGAAAATGAAGAGGATAAGAATTAATCTGCCCTTCATAGGACAGGCAGCTGCCCAGTGCTGTTAGCTGTCATTGTTCATAGCAAGTCCCTGACTAAGGCCACTCAAAAGTCACTGAAACCCATCCCCAACATATGGCTGTGGAGGTGTTTGTCAGGGTGTGTTAGCCAGGTAGCTCAGAGGGCAGGGTGTATCCTGGAGCTCCATAGCTGCTGAGACTTTTGCCCCCAGCTTCAAATCTCTTTCCTAGTTTCTCTTTGATATCTGTATCCAGGAGACACATTTGTCCTTAGCCAACAAGTGAGCATGAATGGGCCATCTGGGGCTTTTATCAGTATATTGCAAGGCAGCAATTCTGGACTATACTGAAAGCATGCTCTAACCTCCAGTCACATTTGGTACCAGCCACTGGGCTGCTGGTGGCATCCAGCCAGGTAGTTTGGCAGAGACAACACTAAAGAAAGGGGGGGGATGGACACAACCTGATGGAAAAATGTCCCCTTCAGTTCTCTTGTTGAATTAAACCACATGTAAATGTTAAAAATATAGCGGAAAGAAACAACTCTCTGCCACATGTTTGAAAACAGAGTTTTATTTCAGAGATTTCAAAAATTAGTGGCTGAATGCTGAAACAATATAGCCCTTAGACAAGGGCATTTGGAAGTGATTAATGAGCATGAACTCATACATTCAAAATAAAAGTTACCAGCATGAGGCACTCAACGTCAGGGACTGAAAATCGGAGTGAGTAAACAAATCGGTCAGCTGGGCAGGGAGAGACCGAGGTGGGAGGGCTGAAGTGAGTGAATGACACGAGAAAGCCTCCCACCGCCTGGCCTCAGTGCTCACAGTTGCCAGGAGCCCCCCTTCCACACTCCACACAGAGTAAGGCTATGGCTGGGTGGGGAGGGCGGTATCCGCAGGGGACATGGATAGAGCAGGCTACATCTGGCCCAGCAGGGGTGGATTTAGCACAGACACAGCCAGATATTTGCAGTGGTCATCCCAGTCTTGACATAGGGAGAGGAGCCCAGTTGGGTCAGTGACCACCTACAATAGACCCTTGCTCTCTCCTTCACCCTACACAGTGCGAGCTAGAGGGGACTGCCCAGGAGCAGCAGGGGGCTCCCAATACTGCAGGGGGTCAGTACGACCTGTGAGCACGCAGAGCTTTTCACCCACGTTGGTTTCAGCTGGCCCCAACCACCTGGTTCTGTCTGAAGCCCTATGCCACTCTCCCTGCCCCCCCCCCCCATCACTGGCCCTTTTTCTTGACCTCGTTTCATTGTGCAGAGTGTTGCACACATACATGTGAATGGACCCCCCCCCTTCAGCCTTTGTGCAGCCCACCAGAGAAGAGCATGGGGCCAGCTCTTCTCTTACTTAGATTGGGGCCTGAGGGAAGGAAGATCTAGTGGTTAGGGTGCTCCCCTAGGGTGCAGGAAATGTGAATTCAATTCCTTGCTCAGCTACTGCTACAGTGGAAGACGTAGAAGTACTTAGATAGACAGCAAGTTGGGGTAACTCCACTGAAGTCAGCAGAACTGCACCAGCACAGGAACAGCATCAGAGGAGGATCTGCCCCCACCCCAGGCACTAGGGTGAGCAGCTGTCCCGATTTTATAGGGACAGTCCCAATTTGGGGGGCTTTTTCTTATATAGGCACCTATTACCCCCCCCCCACACACACACACACACACACACACCAGTCCTGATTTTTTTACACTTGCTGTCTGGTCACACTACCAGGCACGGAGATCTCATGGGGAATATCACCCCGCAAAGAGGCGCTAGTGCCTCAAGTGCATTCTTCTATTAGCATTGGTATGGTAGTGCCCGAAGGTCCCAACCCAGCTCAGTGCTCCATTCTGTACTCACAGAAGGCAAGAGACAGTCCATGCACTGAGGAGCTGAGTCTAAACCGACAAAAGATGGGGGACAAAAGGTAAAAAGCCAGGGTGACACAGCAGAGATAGGAATTGGATTCCGGTCTAAGACCCAGTTCATTGCCTTAACTATCATACTACACAGCCTCCCATTCTCCTCTTGCACTTTATTCTCACCCTCTTGTTTGCTCGTATCTGAACAGGTGATTTCAGGTTTCTTCTGGAAAGCAGGTTTGCTCAAGGAACATCAGTGAGAGCCTACAAGCCAGTGTGTGCAGTTCTAATGCTTATTCCAAAATGAAACCTTTCCTGGGTAACAGGCTGGGCTGACAAGTGCAAGACACTGTTACATTAAATACATTGTAAAACACTATAGGAAGTTACAAGCTACAGGGACTCCTTCACCTGGAGATCTCCCTTGCGAAACTCCCTGTTAGCAGCCCCTGTTCGCAAAGCTGTGGCTGGCAGTTGGAAGGTTTGAAAGCTAGAAGTCTCTGGTAAGTGGCTGAGCCTTTATCAGTGGGCGGGGCATTCATACAGGCCAGGGCTTTATAAAGCAGCGCACAAGCGACCAGGGGCTGCTAACAGGGAGTTTCGCAAGGGAGTTTGGAAGGGGAGCAGGAAGGGGGTGAGGGTCCCTTGCCGGTTCCATCTGTTTTCTCTTGATTCCCCTTAATACCTATAAAGCAACTACATTCATAACTTTTCGCTTAAACAACCCTTTCAGCTGACAGGGGGCTGCAGACGGGAGTTTGACAGAGGGAGGCTTACGATGGTTAGGAAGACCCGCAACACCTGTGCCAGCACTGCTGCTGTCTCCTCCACCTGTGCCTGTAGCCAGACAGAGTGCCTAAGCATGGATGCCTCTACCCAGATCCTGGTGTGGTTTTGCAGAGACTGTAACTTGCAATTTCCACTTACTGATATCCAGGCTGGGGGGACCATCCAATGTGAGAGGTGCCTGCTGGTGGAATCTCTCAGGCAGCAGGTGGGAGAGCTACAGGAGGAGGTGGCTAGGTTGAGGAGCATCCGTATCCATGAGCAATTCCTCGACAGTGTCCATGTGGAGACAGCTGAGGTAGCTGTCCCAGTACACAGGACTGCTGATACACCACTGGTGGAGGAGGAGATGGCTCAGGGTGGACACTGGCAGCTGGTTACTTCTGGCAGCAGGCAGTGCTCCACCCTTGCTCCGAACCCTCCTGCCGTGGTTATAGGTAACCGTTATGCTCTTCTTGACACAGGAAAGAAGGAATCACTCCCTACAGTAAAGGAGGAGAAGCCTCGTACCCCTAAGGCTGGAAAGTCTGCTGCCACCACTGCAAATAGGAAACGTAGGGTAGTGGTGGTTGGAGACTCTCTGCTGAGGGGGACGGAGGCGCCCATCTGTCGCCCTGACATCTCATCTCGGGAGGTATGCTGCCTGCCGGGGGCCCGTATCCGAGACGTTACGGAGGCATTGTCGAGGATTATCCAGCCCTCTGACTACTACCCCATGCTACTCATCCATGTGGGCACAAATGATACTGCGCGGTGTGACACTGAGCGGATCAAGAGTGACTACAGGGCTCTGGGAGTACGGGTGAAGGAGTTTGGAGCGCAGGTGGTATTCTCTTCAATTCTTCCTGTCAAAGGTAGGGGCCCGGGCAGAGACAGATGCATCATGGAGGTGAATGCCTGGCTGCGAAGATGGTGTCGCCAGGAGGGCTTTGGCTTCCTAGACCACGGGATGCTATTCGAGGAAGGACTGCTAGGCAGAGATGGCGTTCACCTTTCGAGGAGAGGAAAGACCCTATTCGGACACAGACTGGCTAACCTAGTGAGGAGGGCTTTAAACTAGGTTCGACGGGGACAGGTGAGCAAAGCCCACAGGTAAGTGGGGAACATGGAGACCGGGGAGATGGGTCGGAAACGAGAGGGAGTGTGGGCTATATTGGCAGAGAGAAAGGAGAGTCAGGACAAAACCGGGAGGAAAGATCAAACCAGTATCTTAGATGCGTATATACAAATGCGAGAAGTATGGGGAATAAGCAGGAAGAACTGGAAGTGCTAATAAATAAATACAACTATGACATTGTTGGCATCACTGAAACTTGGTGGGATAATACACATGATTGGAATGTTGGTGTGGATGGGTACAGCTTGCTCAGGAAGGATAGACAGGGGAAAAAGGGAGGAGGTGTTGCCTTATATATTAAAAATGTACACACTTGGACTGAGGTAGAGATGGACATAGGAGACGGAAGTGTTGAGAGTCTCTGGGTTAGGCTTAAAGGGGCAAAAAACAAGGGAGATGTCCTGCTAGGAGTCTACTACAGGCCACCTAACCAGGTGGAAGAAGTGGATGAGGCTTTTTTCAAGCAACTAACAAAATCATCCAAAGCCCAAGATTTGGTGGTGATGGGGGACTTCAACTATCCGGATATATGTTGGGAGAATAACACAGCGGGGCACAGACTATCCAACAAATTCTTGGACTGCATTGGGGACAACTTTTTATTTCAGAAGGTTGAAAAAGCTACTAGGGGGGAAGCTGTTCTAGACTTGATTTTAACAAATAGGGAGGAACTCGTTGAGAATGTGAAAGTAGAAGGCAGCCTGGGTGAAAGTGATCATGAAATCATAGAGTTTGCAATTCTAAAGAAGGGTAGAAGGGAGAACAGCAAAATAGAGACAATGGATTTCAGGAAGGCAGATTTTGGGAAGCTCAGAGAGCTGATGGGTAAAGTCCCATGGGAATCAAGACTGAGGGGAAAAACAACTGAGGAGAGTTGGCAGTTTTTCAAAGGGACACTATTAAGGGCCCAAAAGCAAGCTATTCCACTGGTTAGGAAAGATAGAAAATGTGGCAAAAGACCACCTTGGCTTAACCACGAGATCTTGCACGATCTAAAAAATAAAAAGGAGTCGTATAAAAAATGGAAACTAGGACAGATTACAAAGGATGAATATAGGCAAACAACACAGGAATGCAGGGGCAAGATTAGAAAGGCAAAGGCACAAAATGAGCTCAAACTAGCTACGGGAATAAAAGGAAACAAGAAGACTTTTTATCAATACATTAGAAGCAAGAGGAAGACCAAAGACAGGGTAGGTCCACTGCTTAGTGAAGAGGGAGAAACAGTAACAGGAAACTTGGAAATGGCAGAGATGCTTAATGACTTCTTTGTTTCGGTCTTCACCGAGAAGTCTGAAGGAATGCCTAACATAGTGAATGCTAATGGGAAGGGGGTAGGTTTAGCGGATAAAATAAAAAAAGAACAAGTTAAAAATCACTTAGAAAAGTTAGATGCCTGCAAGTCACCCGGGCCTGATGCAATGCATCCTAGAATACTCAAGGAGCTAATAGAGGAGGTATCTGAGCCTCTAGCTATTATCTTTGGAAAGTCATGGGAGACGGGAGAGATTCCAGAAGACTGGAAAAGGGCAAATATAGTGCCCATCTATAAAAAGGGAAATAAAAACAACCCAGGTAACTACAGACCAGTTAGTTTAACTTCTGTGCCAGGGAAGATAATGGAGCAAGTAATTAAGGAAATCATCTGCAAACACTTGGAAGGTGGTAAGGTGATAGGGAACAGCCAGCATGGATTTGTGAAGAACAAATCATGTCAAACCAATCTGATAGCTTTCTTTGATAGGATAACGAGCCTTGTGGATAAGGGTGAAGCGGTGGATGTGGTATACCTAGACTTTAGTAAGGCATTTGATACGGTCTCGCATGATATTCTTATCGATAAACTAGGCAAATACAAATTAGATGGGGCTACTATAAGGTGGGTGCATAACTGGCTGGATAACCGTACTCAGAGAGTTGTTATTAATGGTTCCCAATCCTGCTGGAAAGGCGTAACGAGTGGGGTTCCGCAGGGGTCTGTTTTGGGACCGGCTCTGTTCAATATCTTCATCAACGACTTAGATATTGGCATAGAAAGTACGCTTATTAAGTTTGCGGATGATACCAAACTGGGAGGGATTGCAACTACTTTGGAGGACAGGGTCATAATTCAAAATGATCTGGACAAATTGGAGAAATGGGCTGAGGTAAACAGGATGAAGTTTAACAAAGACAAATGCAAAGTGCTCCACTTAGGAAGGAAAAATCAATTTCACACATACAGAATGGGAAAAGACTGTCTAGGAAGGAGTACGGCAGAAAGGGATCTAGGGGTTATAGTGGACCACAAGCTAAATATGAGTCAACAGTGTGATGCTGTTGCAAAAAAAGCAAACATGATTCTGGGATGCATTAACAGGTGTGTTGTGAGCAAGACACGAGAAGTCATTCTTCCGCTCTACTCTGCTCTGGTTAGGCCTCAGCTGGAGTATTGTGTCCAGTTCTGCGCGCCGCATTTTAAAAAAGATGTCGAGAAATTGGAAAGGGTCCAAAGAAGAGCAACAAGAATGATTAAAGGTCTTGAGAACATGACCTATGAAGGAAGGCTGAAAGAACTGGGTTTGTTTAGTTTGGAAAAGAGAAGACTGAGAGGGGACATGATAGCAGTTTTCAGGTATCTAAAAGGGTGTCATAAGGAGGAGGGAGAGAACTTGTTCACCTTAGCCTCTAAGGATAGAACCAGAAACAATGGGTTTAAACTGCAGCAAGGGAGGTCTAGGTTGGACATTAGGAAAAAGTTCCTAACTGTCAGGGTGGTTAAACACTGGAATAAATTGCCTAGGGAGGTTGTGGAATCTCCATCTCTGGAGATATTTAAGAGTAGGTTAGATAAATGTCTATCAGGGATGGTCTAGACAGTATTTGGTCCTGCCATGCGGGCAGGGGACTGGACTCGATGACCTCTCGAGGTCCCTTCCAGTCCTATAATCTATGAATCTATGAATCTATAAGCTGTCTTGACACCAGTCTTAACACTCTGTCCTCACACACACACACACAGACCATTCAAGGTTATAACTGACTCGCACCCGAGCGGCCTTAATTCTTCCCAGTTACAAGCCACTCAATAGTTGCAAAGTGCAAATGGAGATTTATTACTATATTTTTTTAGAAAGAGCTTTTCTGTGTAAAACACCCTGTGCTCCGAGGGGGTGGATGTGAGAGATTTGAAACACTCAAATATTTTCTGTGTTGAGAAAAAGGGGAGCACAGGATCATGAGGTGGCATGTTGACAATTAAACCCAGCTAACTGGAGACTAAGCACCAAATGAATGTGTCAATCTTCTAGTTTCCAAATTCCCACTAAAAATTCTTCTCCTGTTTTAACACCATGAATTAACCAAGAGATTGCTTCCTTCAGTCAAAAGCCAAAGTGGGCAGAAAACAATGCAGAGTCTGGACTTAGCTATGGAGTCACTACCATGCCCTCTTACTAGGTCATGCTGTTGAACTCTGAAGGGGATACTGGAAGCAACTCTTAGGTCATATGCTCCTCCACACGACCCTCAAGGTGCCTTGTGAATGCAGGCTGGCAGTGAGAAGCAGAGTGATGCTGGCTGGGCACACTGGCACGGAAGCAGAGGCCTGGCAGGTCTCCTAGTGCATTTAATAAAAGGGCATATGACCTCATTCTAGTGCTGCATCCTGCAGGAGAGGAGTCAATGGGCGTTACCTGCGTGGCGGTTGTGGAGAACAGGTCCCTGGGAGTCACAGTCCATAGCAGCAGGTTAGGGGATGTTCAGCCATGTGGGGCTGGAGTTTTCAGGGAATTTGAACCTTCAGTTTTGACTATTTTCACGTCTTTACATGTTAGTAAAAAAAAATGAAACGCTGGCCTAAGGTGACTTGCTTGGTGCCCCGGGAGAAGTCCTGCCAGCTGCACACGAAGGCCCGGAGGATGTGGTAAAGTGCCCCTGCCCCTCTGAATACCACAGTGCCGCGCTCTGTCTCTTGGGGACTTCACAGCTTCGCTGTGAGAACAGGGGAATGATTCACGGCTGTGTTGGTGGTATCAAGATCAAAGAATCCCTAAGCCTCAATGGAATAGAATTCAACATCTAAACCTGACAGCTCTGAGCTCCTTTCAGCTGCTGGTTGTGCTCTGAAGCTCTGAACTGGTAAGGGTTGGGAACCGCTCTCCGCTCTGGGAGCCAGTCTGAAGAGCGACTTATATCAGCCAATCGAACCGGGAGTGAGGCTAGTGATGCTGAAGGCAGGCACTCGAAAGCACTGCCTGGGCAGGTACTATGAGAACAGCTCACCTGCAGCATTTCCTGTTATTGCAGCCTTAGTTGCAACCTCACCTCCCCCCACAGTTCTGCCAATGCACCTCAGTTCTGACATGCAGCACCTCTGCTATTCCATCCGCCCCACATCCCCCAAGCTCTGAGCCTATGACTCAGCCCCCTGCCATTTCTCAGCAGGAACGTCCAGGGATCGCACTTAGACAGTAGATCCATTCCGACCACAGTCCTGTGAAACGCAGCCACAGGACCCACTCACACCAACCCCTCTCCTGGTAGGTCGGCTTATTACAAGACTGCCAGGAACGAGAGACTGTCCCTGCCCTAGAGAGCTTACCCGCTGCATGTGTGAACTAGAGCCTGTCATGGACACAGCCTTGTCCTGAAATCAAACCTCCACTCACTCTCATGGGGAGAGTTATGAGGAGCTGCTCTCCCCGATGGGTGTCCCATGTGCCACGTGTATCCATACATAGATGAGCCCAACCAACACTCATGGTTATTCCAACTCGCTGCTCTTGTCCAAGTCCCTCGGTAGACAGCTGTTAGCTGCAGCAACTGGAGAAGGTGAGCCCTGCGACTAGGTTTGGAAAGTGGGAACAATTTGGAGATCCAACCTGAGCTCAGGTGAGGTTTGTTAGAGAAGGAGGGGGGGGGGGGAAGAGCAGCTCAGGCTACAGACACACATGGACACATCATGGCAGCTCCTTGACAAGAGGGTGCTTTTCCTTTGTATACATGAGAAGGTCAGAGCTGCAGCCTCAGCTGTAGGGTGGGTGTAATCTGTTAATTCACTTCCCCAGCACCCTTCCCCTAGGTGCCCAAGGCTGCTCAGCGGATCAGTGGCAGAGCTCAGAACAGCAGCACCCAAGACTCAGACCCAGAGAGCTTGATTCACCTCTGCCTTGTCTCATCATTTACACCTGTGCAAAGTGGGAGTAAAATGTGACCCGCTCTGGATGGCAGTGCTTTGTACCGCCTGGGTCTTAAGCCCTGCCACAGGGAGCCAGCGCGCAGCTACAAGTTTTATCAGTCCTACAACATCCAGCAACTATGGCATGTATTCCTGAGCACCATCTACTGGCATCTTACCCATGAACTATTTACCTATACACAGCTAGGGAGCACTCCTGTAACACTGTGCACAGACTAAATTTTCTAGGACAGGGACTGCCGCAGTGAGGGCCTGACCTCAGCTGAGGTCACTAGATTCTACAGTCATACATCATGAAATGATATAACCCACAAAGGAAACCTGCGGTCGAGGACTTATGGAAACTAATTGCTTATTAATAATCAGCAGACAAGCCCATGAAAACAACACTGAATTTCCATCACTCCACGCAGCTGGGCTGGCAGTTTATCAGCCCATTCATGTGTGTGAAATTTAATGAACTGGCTTTGGCCTCGGTTTGTATGAATCTCTCGGTGCAGCATCCAGGGGGGTTTCCTGGCTCCAGCATTGCTACCTGATAATGCCACATCCCTGTACAGACACAAAGGCAGTTCAAGTTTCCTTGCAAAGCCTGCCCGAGCCGAGTCTCTGCTCAGACTGAAATTAAATCCAGGTTTTGTCTCCAAGTGGTGTGAGAAATTATTTTCCCCGTCACTCCACAGAGCTGCATCAGGCCAAGCAGGAATTGGCCGAATGGCTGGGGGTGCCTGTTGGGAAGCCTCAGAAAAGCATGGAAAGACGGTTCCCATCAATCCCATTCAGACAGGAGAACTTTGTGAGCTTCAGCTCTCCTTTGTCATGATCAAAGCTAATGGGAAACAAAGATTCTAAATCACCCTAGAAACATGTTTCTTATCGAAGTCTCATGTAACCACCAACGTCAGGAACCCACGGCAGCCTGGGCTGGGGCTGGGCATCCTCAGGCCGCATCTTGTTCTGGGGTATCAAATTATTTCACAGTGCCTCTGGCCCTTCATCTGTCCCCAGATCCCAGGCTTGGCTTAGTGCTTCCTGCCCTCTTGCACCTTTGGGGTTCTCTCTCTCTCTCTTTGGATTCATGGTGCCAGAATCACAGGGGAGAAATACATCATTTCTCCAGTGATGCGCTGCAGAAGGAACGTTGTGGCATCGGACCGGAGTCACCAGTGAGTGCCTGGCACATGCTGCCACCAGCTCTGCTCCCATTCCCTCCTGCTGCTCCTCTAACTTCCTGCTTCCCTTGTACCATCTCCCAGTCTCTTCTTCTGCATTTTTCCCCCATGCAGCTCCCCCCACCCATTTCATTCATATCTCACCTCTTCCAGCCAACCCACCACAGTTAACCCTGCTATGCAAGAGTCATTCTCAGACCCATAATGGTGCCAGGCAGACCCTCTCCTGCTGTTCACCCTAGGCACTGTGTGTCTGAATCATCGGGGCTGGTTAGTCTGGCTTTACGCTCCTGGGGGCAGGAGCCACATCTTCCTCTCCTCAATATTATTTCTCATTGTACTGCAGTGGCACCTAGCAGTCCTGTCTGACAGCCAGGCCCTCTTGCGCTGCATGGACATGCAGGGCTACTCCCCTCTTTTACACAAGGCTGTCATGTATATGGACTGAGCACACCACTTGTTTTAGACCTAGAGCTGCCCAGGCATACATGGGGATGGCCAGTTGTCCAGAGAGATAGGCTATCCCAGGTGAATCTCTGGCACGCTTAGCCTATAGCCCCAGCCCTTGCTTCACAGTGGTGCACGGGAGTTGGAAGACAGGCGGATGTGAACTTCTCTATGGGGCTCAAGTCTGAGACTTTTTTAAAAAAAAAAAATTATGTTTTGAATTTGCTTTGGTAACAATAAATGTTTTCAACGTGACCAACAGCTGTGGTGTTTTAAATGAAGCCAGAACATTCCTTCTCCTTTAGGAACAAACATCTTCAGCGGGGGGAGCGCAGCGGTCCCATCCCACGCATCTCTCCCAATATACCAACAGGACTCAGCAGCAAGCGGTCCGGCAGCCACCTGCTTCACAGCTGGAGCAAGTCACACATTACCTGTGCCAATGAAAGCCACAGGCCCTTCCATATTACACATGTGAACTGCCCACCGCAGCCACTGGGGCATGAAAAATCCTCCCGGGAGCAGGAATTTCCACCGTCTCTCCATCTTGCAGAACAGTGATGATGGTAGGTTTGGTCACAGAAAGCACACGGTCACTTTTCCCTGTGCTTGGTTCTTCTTCCCACTGACTCCACATCCTTTACCCTCATCCCCAGAGCCCCCCACCTGCACTGGGAGCAGGCCCACTCAGGCCAACGTTCAGTGTTGATTCATTACCCAGGCCCATATACAGCTCTACGGGCAGGTATCTGGGGTAAGCGATGCACAGTTTATTTTGCTACACCTTCATTACGTACCATTTGCTGTGAAGGTAATTAGTACAACATTCTTGTGCATCCAAGCAGAGAAGCAGGTTTCTGGTGTAACATCTATACAGATCTTTGCGGTAGCATTGTTAGCACCTGGGTGGTACAGAAGCTGATGATGTAAGATTTGCATGTGCCACTAGGCCTTGGAAAGTAGGAACAATTTGGAGACAGGGTTATCTTGCAGGGTGAAGGACATGCTGATGCAGTCCTGGCAGCTAGTATGATGAACAATATCACTCTTTGTTATGAGGAGGGTTTGCAGGGACAGGTGCCCCTCAGAGTATAACAGCAGGTGCCAAGAACTTCCTAGCCTGCCTCAATAGGACCTGAGGATCTGTGGGCAGGCTCACATGCTGGATGGGTGCTAGGATCCCTCTGTTCGTGATCCCAGGCTCCAGGGGAAGGGTGGTTACTTTCCTCTGGATTCCTTTCAGCGAAGGAGAAGTGGGGGAGGGTTGGATGCTCTGGAGACTGATCTATGGGGCTCTGGAAGTCTGCCGCTCAGCTCCCCTGCACTGTATCTGTTTCAGCAGCACTCAAAGCGGCATAAAGTTTGGCAATTAGTTCAGGACTTTTGCCCCTCTAATGTCTCTGTCCCTCTCGCCAGTATGTTTGGGTATGTGGCTTTTCCTGGGTAGAAGGGGATTGTCTGGAGTTTGTTATAGCATTTGTGGTGGTGCTAGAGTGACCAGATGTCCTGACTTTATAGGGACAGTCCCGATATTTGGGGATTTTTCTTATGTAGAGGCCTCTTACCCCCCACCCCGTCCCGATTTTTCACACTTGCTATCTGGTCACCCTAGGTGGTGCTGGCATTAGCTGAGGGTTTACAACCTGAGAGTGTACTGGTGCTTTGGCAAAGCAATGATATCCACTCACTCACCCAGATGCTGCCATGTGCCTCCTAAAAATCCCACCTTTTCCAGAAGAGAGTAGCCCCTATTTTCTAGAACTTCCTTATTGAATCCCAGAGCCGATTTCTCAGCCTGACATTGTCCTCTTACCAAACTCCCGCCAGCTTTGCAGTCTTTTCACCAGCAAAGGGGGTTCTGTGAGATCTCTTCCCCTTTCTCTCTCGGCCAGGCAGCAAAGCTGCTTCTCCCCCAGCCCTCGCTGCAGTGCGTTTCCTCTTCTCTTTGAGAATCAGGATTCTTGTTCCCGCTCCCTTGGATGGAATCCTGCTGGGAGGAGACCCAAGCAGCCCACTGAAAAGGGGAACGCATTAGATGAGAGGTGCTCATTGAGCTAGAGTGACCAGATGTCCTGATTTTATAGGCACAGTCCCGATATTTGGAGCTTTGTCTTGCATAGGCACCAATTACTCCCTCCACCCCCATACCACTTTTTCACACTTACTGTCTGGTCATCCTACATTGAGTGCACAGCAGAGCAGAGCAGAGCAGAGCTAGCTTTCTGCTGGCAACAGTGGCACAGATGAGCTCTGTAGTTAGGTAGCTGCAGCAGCCCACAGAGTGCCCAGCATTTCAGAGCTTTGAAAACAAGGTGAATTCTCTGCAGTGCTGTAGTTTGCAGCACAGGAAGCTAAGAGGTTTTCATACCCAATCCCATAAGAAAGGTCTGCATAGCCCATTCCCGCTGTAACATTGTGTCTGAGCTATGGGAAAAATATGACCAGACAGTGCTACCTAATGCCCCCTGCTTTTAGCTAAGATGCAGTTCGTATTATCCTAGGCTGGTGACCTCTGCATGCTATAGCACGCGCCTTTCACATAGGGAATCCATCCCCAGATGCCCGAGAGGAGGGGCTTATAATCCATAACAGTCAGAAACCAAGGGCTATTTGCCCAAACTGGGCAAAGACTTGATTTACAGTGTGGCTGCAGTATCGGCGCTCACAGATTTAGTATGCAATTTTATCTGTTTATGCACGTGGTCCCAGGTGTCTGACTTTAGCCTTTCATGTGGCTTCCTTAGCATACCCATCTCCTGCAGACGTGAAACAGGGGAGACATTATTTTTAACAGCCTAATGCTGCATTCCTTTACATCTGTTTGTAAGCACGGTGAGCTTGGTCTTTAGCTCTCACAGGCAACCTGAGTCAGCTCCCCAGGGAGACGCAGTCACTCAGCAACGGCAGAGCAATCACATACACATGGTCCAATCCAACACACCATGACTTTCCCTTCTAGCTAGAACTGAAGAGGCCCCGGGCCGCAGCAGACCACCATGCATAACATATAAGGTCTGGTCCAAGTAACCACTTTGGAAAAGGAGGCTCCACAACGTGGAGTCAAATGTTGAGCTTTGCCATGATGTAGGAATCTGGAGAGTACCCTCAAAAGTACCCTCAAGAACCACTAAGAACAAGAGCCTGGCAGGCAACAGAAATTCCTTCCTTTAACTAAGGAATGGAAGCAGCAGTGCAGAGAATTGTCTAGGAAAAAGGCAAGGAGAGTAATGCTGCTGTAAGCCAGAAATAGACAGACCGTTCCTGCTGAATACATGTGAGCCACCACAGCCCCTGTGGCCCCATATCCCTCAAGTTAATTCTCTTTGTTCTAATTGAGTTGTGGGAGGCAGTCATATACTATAGAGCAAACTTGCAAGGCAGCCTGCAGCCAGCCGGGAATGGCCTTCAGAGAGCAGGAGAAGAACTGGCGGGATAGGGAGGGAACATATAGAGTCTTTTACTCTGCCTGGCTCAAGAGCTCCCCACACCTCTTAGAAATGGGGGCAGGGGAGGAGACTAACCGGGAGAGTGAGCTCCCCGTTGGCCCAGTGGGTGAGCCTCCCACCCCCGCCCCGGGTGCATGACCTGCAGAGGGAAGGAATACAGCTGGGCGCATCACTCTGTTTTGAGTGAGCCAACAGTTCTGAAAATCACTTTGGGAGAGCCCGAAACCCAAACTGTGCCAGAATTCTGGCGACTTGAGAAGTCTGGAAAAACCTCATTTCTGCTCAAACAATGTTCTGTTTGATTTCAGGCAATTTAACCCTTTTGGGTTTTAGTAAAAAGGAAATGAAATTGGAAACCAGAAGTAGAGATTCAGAGAGCTCGGGAGGAGGAGGTGATCCCTTCTACCCAGTAGTCCGGTGGTTAGGGCATTCAGCTGGAATGGGGGACTCCTGGGTTTGATCCCCATGCTGAAGCAGGAGCTTGAATCCAGCTCTCCCACTTGCAGGTGAATGCCCTAACCACCAGGCTCTTGGCTATCCCCAGGGGTCTCTCTCTATGATTCTATGACCCTGCGGACTAACATCCACAGCACACAACCCACCCATTGCAACCGGCACAGACTAGCCATGCTCTGAAAGCACCTTGGAGACTGGGCTCCTCTCACCTGAGCAGCAGGAGGGAGGGGATAGGAATCTCTCCTTGCTGTTGCCTGTTCCCAGGGGACAGGGTGAGCTGTCCATCTGGCACCTTGCTCCAACACCCATTTTTAATCACGGGGGGGTAGGGGGGTGGGGAGAGGGGAAAGACAAAAGCTCCGTCTCTCAAAACCCCAGGCTCATCCTGGTTAAAACCACACTTGTTTCTTGAAGGCCACTGTGACGTTGTGCAGTCTATATGGTTTTATAAAAACTTGATAATAAGTCAATATAATGTAACTGGGATAGTTTTAGAGAAAATATGGTAATAAGTGAATATAACGTAACCGGGATATGCTTCATGCAAAAAGTCTCTTGTAAGGTATCATTACAAAGCTTATAATCTACTGCGTATGATCATCTGATTTGTATAAATGTACCACTCTTGTATCTAAAACTAGAAATATAAAATATAACTCTGAGGGCCTATTGTAATTATGTAAAGTGTGGGCCATTAATGATGGTTTGGAATCATGATGACTCCCATTAACCAGGACCATTGTCTGCAGATGGTTGTGTTTACCTGTTAGTCTTCCTGTATGTGAGTGTGCTGGCAAGTGGGCAATGAAGTCTTGCAGTGACATGTGATCATGTCACCTGAACTGGAAGCCATCTTTAACCTGGTGCTTTTCCAGTGAGGGGGGTGGAAACCCTAGGGTTACCATACGTCCGTTTTTTCCCAGACATGTCCGGCTTTTCGGCAATCAAACCCCCGTCCGGGGGGAATTGCCAAAAAGCCGAACGTGTCCGGGAAAAATACCGTCCGGGCACTTCCCCTCCCGCGGCTGCTCTGCGAGTCCTCCCCTCTCAGACTTCGGCTCTGTTTAAGAGCCAAGCTGCCCGAGCCAGCGCTACCAGCTTCGGGCAGCCCCCCTTGCCTCCGGACCCCAGCCGCCAGCCGGGCACTTCTCCTCCCCGGCTCCAGCTGCTCTGCTCCGGCGGCTGGGGTCTGGGTCTGGAGCCAGACGGGAGTGTCTGGCTCAGCAAGACAGGGTGCTGGAGTCCTGAGCTGGCAGGGAAAACAGAAGCAGGGGTAGTCTTTGCCCATCGGGTGGCAGCTCCCAAGGGGGTTTCTGTGATCCAACCCGTCACAGCCACCCTGGTTCTGGCCACTGGCCCCACTCTGCCCCTTGGTTTACTTCCGTGTGCACCAGGGTGATGTGTTAACGGGTTGGAGCAGTTCTCAGACTGGCTTCTCTGCTCTGCATCTTGAAGGTTCCTGATGCGTTAGGCATCGACCCTCCGCCAGGGAGCAGGGCTTTAAAGGGTGCTGTACGAAACCAAAAACTATCAGAAAACATTTTCAAAGCCACTGCTGCAGCCCTTTGACAGAGACAGCATGACCCCTACTTGGAGAGCACAGGGCATTCTCTCTGGATATTAATCTCATGGCTTATTCCTTAATTTTGTAAAAAAAGACTAATTATTTCAAATGCAATATATTCCTCTGTATGACACGAGGAGTTATGAATTGATAAAGGTTTCCTATCATTTTATAAAATCTGCCATGCTGATCCTTCAACTCTGCCGAACCCATAATTGCAAACAGATGACTTTTCCTGCTGACATGTTAAATAGAAGCAGAAAGGCCCACTGCTATCTTCCATCATCAATTTGCACTAAAGCAGAGAACAGAACTGCTGGAGGAGCTGGGAGATTAAATTCCTATAGAACCAGGCATCTAAACATTATGGCAAAACAAGGCAGCTTGGGAAAACAATGAACTCTGAAAAAGGCCTTAATCCCAAACTAACCAAAAGCTTTTGTGAAGGAAAATTAATTTGCTGAAATTAATACGGCCGGGGCCTGTGGAAAACTTTGGAACTGAGGTAATGCACTGGGAAGGTTAGGTTATCTGGCTGACATCTTTTTAGCATTAACTCTCTCTCTGTATATATTGTATAAGCACTGTTGGCTTTCAGATGTCTATATTAGCATGTGTAAAAGCAGGACAAGTCTCCCTCCCCGTGAACAAGAGATGTGCAGGAGGTGGATCAGCCCCTAGCCTCAGGGAGCCTGCCGTGCCTAGCAGTGGCCTCTCACCCTGTGTAACTGAGGGACTGTCAAAAGCCCTTGGGTCCCACTCTAACAAAGGCTGCTAAGAGCCTTCCAGCTAGCAGGAAATGCAGAGCAGCCAGGCCATTCAGAGTCAGCCACCCAGGAAAAATGAGCAGCAGAACCCATTCTCCCCCCAGCTACCCAAGGATTAGTCATTGTGAACAGTTTATTGTGACAGAACTTGTCCATGTAACAGACATGGTGAATTGTCCTGGTGAACCCTTGTAGCTAGAAACTCACTGCATTTACCCTCTCCCCAGAGAAAGACATCTGGGCTTCTGCTGCCTCCCCGCCCCCTCCCCCCCCCCGTTTGGGAGGTGCGTGATCCACATTCCACTGCCATTCAAACTAGCTTCAGATTTGGGACCCCTCTTGCACCTCGGGCCTGCCCACCCTGGAGAAGTGGCTCCTTCAGAAGCTAGTGCATCACCAGGCATCCGAGCAGTTACAGTTCTACATTGCAGCGCATTTGCTTGGAGCATCAGGTCCTCTTGCTCCAGTGCCATTCTGGGGTGTTCCACAACCAGATATGGGGGAGGGGTGTAATTTTCTTTTAACAGAACATTAAAAACCATAGAGGGGAAAAAAACAGCCCTGAATTAACACAATAAGTCTCTTGTGAGAGCTCAGCAGGTTTAGGGCACATCTCCCTGATGTTGTATAATCACTCACTTGGACACTAGCAGAATACTTGGCTTTTATTAAACACAAAGCAGAGACTCCAAAGAGGGAGGGATGAAAAGAACCAGCTAACCTGCTTTCCAAGTCAGCAGTCTTCTCCCTCAGTCTCTGGGGATGGCTAGAGCATCAGCTGGGATCATGGTTTTGTCCATGCCCAAGCACTTCTAACCAATGGTAACGTAGCAAGTATCTGACCACAGCCTGTTGAGACCTTAGTTGCTGGTTTTGATTATAACAAAGTCTGACCTTGGATTAATTCTAACTCATTTTTGTGAGCACTGGAGCTCCGAGCAGTGTCCCAGCCCTCCGCTGCTGGGAGAGCCATGGCCTGTTCCCATGGCAGGCTGTCCCCCTTCGGGTGCAAAATGGCCCAGACCTGTTGACCTTCTGGGCACACTGCAAAGCCCACCCACCTGAGCAGCATTGCAGGGGGTTGTGGCAGTTGAGAGGGCCCACTGGCTTTGCTAGCTGCTGATTGGTGGGCAATATGGGGAAGGACAGAGATAGGTGGCTGCTTTGGCTGATTTCTGCTTTGTAACGCCCCTGCTTGGTAACTTTAAATCAGTGCCAGCATGCTCAGAATGCTGGCTGGGTGCCTTTGGGGTAGATAGATAAATGGAATCTCTCTTCCTGCTGTTTCTCTTGTACACAGGGGAAAGGAATGTGCTGTGATAACAGCTCTACATCCCATCCTTGTCTCCTCACTGCCCTGGGTGATCCAGCCAACTGCTGCCTGGCACAGTTCACTAGAGACCAGCTGGACAGCAGGGAAAAATGTCAGTGTGACAGCGGTAGAGCCTGCTGCAACAATGGAGTGCTGCTGAGGCTCCGAGCTGAGCGCAAAGGAATTCTGCAGCGCATCTGCTTGGAACAGAAGCTGAGGTGGCTGCAGCCCTGTTTCTGCAGCTGGGGAACTCTAGGGGTAGAAATTCCACGCTTGAATAAGAGTCTAGCAGTGGGAATATACTACCCCACCTAACCAGGATCTGACAGGGACTGTGAAATGCTCAAGGAGATGAGAGGTTCCAAAAACAGAAAACTCAATAATAGTGGCAGATTTCAACTGTCCTTATATTGATGAGGTACACATCACCTCAGGACAGGATGCAGAGATAACATTTCTAGACACCATTAATGATGGCTTCTTGGAGCAGCTAGTCCTGGAACCCACAAAGGGAGAAGCAATTCCTGATTTAGTCCTAAGTGATGCACAGGATCTGGTCCAAGAGGTGAACACAGCTGAACCACTCAGTCATGCAACCATAATGTAATTGAATTTAACATCCTTGAATGCGGGAAAATACCAGAGAAACCAAACACAGTAGCATTTATCTTCTGAAAGGGGAATGACACAAAAAATGCGGAGGCTAGTTAAATGGAAATTAAAACAAATAGTCACAATAGTGAAATGCCTGCAAGCTGCATGGAAACATCTTAAAGACACCATAATAGAGGATCAAACTATACATGCACCCCCGATTAAACAAACAGTAAGAGGGCTAAACAAATGCGACCATGGCTAAACAGAGTAAAAGAAGTGGTTAGAGATAAAAAGGCTTCTTTTAAAAACTGGAGGTCAAATCCTACTGAAGAAAATAGAAAGGAACATAAACTCTGGCAAGTCAATTGTAAAAGAATAATAAGGCAGGCCAACAAAGCATTTGAAGAGCAACTAGCAAAAGACACAAAAACTAACAGTAATTTTTTAAAGTACATCGGAAGCAAGAAACCTTCTCAACAATCAGTGAGGCCACTGGACAATAAAGATGCTAAGGGAGCACTCATAGAAGACAGGGCTGTTGTGCAGAATTCTTTGCATCAGTCTTCACTGCAGAGGATGTGGGGGGAAATTTCCAAACCTGAGCCATTCTTTTTAGGTGACAAATCTGAGGAACTGTCCCAGGCTGAAGTCTCAATAGAGGTGGTTTTAGAACCAATTGATAAATTAAATAGTAATAAGTCATGAGGGCCAGATGGTATTCACCCAAGAGTTCTGCAGGAACTTACTTATGAAATTGCAGATATTAAGTGTGGTATGTAACATAGGTGCTGGAATTAGGGGTGCTGCTGCACCCCCTAACTTGAAGTGATGTCATTATATACAGGGTTTACAATTTGGTTCAATGGCTCTCAGCACCCCCACTATACACATTGTTCCAGCACCCCAGTTAAGTCAGCTTCTGTAGAAGATGACTGGCGGATAGCTTATGTAACACCAATTTTTTTTAAGAGGCTCCATAGGTGATCCTGGAAATTACAGGCCGGTGAACCTAACTTCAGTATCAGGCAAATTGGTTGAAACTATAGTAAAGAACAACAGAATTATCAGACACAGATGAATACAATATGTTGGGGAAGAGTCAACACATCTTTGTTGAGGCATGATTTCCCTTTACAAATTATTATAATTCTTTGAGGGGGGTCAACAAACATATGGACAAGGGTGATCCAGTTAATATAGTGTACTTGGACTTTCAGAAAGCCTTTGACAAGGTCCCTCACCAAAGGCTCTTAAGCAAAGTAAGCATAAGGGGATAAGAGGGAAGGTCCTCTCATGGATCAATAACTGGTTAAAAACAGGAAAGGGTAGGAATAAATGGTCAGTTTTCACAGTGGAGAGAGGTAAATAGCAGGGTCCCCCAAGAATCTGTACCAGTGCTGTTCAACATACTCATAAATGCTCTGGAAAAAGGGGTAGCAGTGAGGTGGCAAAGTTTGCAGGCGATACAAAATTATTCAAGATAGTTAAGTCCAAAGCAGACTGTAAAGAGTTACAAAACTGGGTGACTGGGCAAAAAAATGGAAGATGAAATTCAATGTTGATAAATGTAAAGTAATGCACATTGGCAAGCATAATCCCAGCTATACATACAAAAGGTGGGGTCTAAATCAGCTGTTACCACTCTCAAGAAACATCTTTGAGTCATTGCAGATAGTTCTCTGAAAACATCTGCTCAATATGCAGCAGTAATTAAAAAAAGCTAACAATGTTAGGAACCGCTAAGAAACAGAGAAAATAGCATAATGCCACTATATAAACCCGAAGTACACCCATACCTTGAATATTGCATGACATTCCGCTTGCCCCATCTCAAAAAAAGATATATTAGAAATGGAAAAAAATGACAGAGAAGCGCAACAAAAATGATTAGGGGTGTGGAACAGCTTCCATATGAGGATAAATTAAAAAGACTGGAACTGGTTAACTTAGAAAAGATGACTAAATGGGGATATGATAAAGGTCTATAAAATCATGAATGGTGTGGAGAAAGAGAATAAGGAAGTGTTATTTACCCCTTCATATAACATAAGGACCAGGGGTCACCCAATGAAATTAATATGCAGCAGGTTTAAAACTAACATAAGGAAGTACATCTTCATACAACACAGAGTCAACTTGTGGCACTCATTGCTAGGGGATGTTGTGAAGGCAAAAAGTATAGATAAGTTCATGGAGGATAGGGCCATCAATGGTTATTAGTCAAGATGGTCAGAGATGCAATTCCATGCTCTGGGTGTCCATACAACTCGGATTGCCAGAAGCTGGGAATGGGCGACAGGGGATGGATCACTTGATGGTTACCTGTTCTGTTCATTCCCTCTGGGGCACCTGGCATTGGCCACTGTTGAAAGACAGGATACTGGGCTAGATGGACCATTGGCCTGACCACGTATGGCCATTCTTATGAACTTTGCTTCGGTTTTTGAGACAGTGCAAGCTGAGTAACCACTTCCCCCCTTTGATTTACTGTACTTTGTTGTTGACGACAGTGACCGTGCCGAAGAGTGACTCACCGCTGCAGCATCCACATGTGGCTGGGCATGGCAGCTGTCTCCGCTCTAGCATCCCCTGCTGAGAGTCGCTCTGGTCCTGTGGTGGGCCTGCCTCTTCCGGCCAAGCCTTCCAGCCAGGTCCTGTTTTAGCCCCAGGTGCCTTTCCAAGGTAACAGAGCCCAGCACAATAAAAGATTCTTCTGTTGCCCTTCAGCTGTTCCTCATCCCATCTTTCAGCCCCACCCAGGCCTCAATAGTCCTCACTCAGGGTCTATAGGGGAACCCAGGCCAGTTCTGTTCTCTGGGTTCTGGCCCCAATATTAACCAGCTAGGTTTGCTCCTTCAAACATGCTACAGTTTACCTGGGCCAGTTCCTACCTCCAAGCCCCTTGTACTGCTTCCCTGTGGACTGTGCTTAACACAATCTCTCCTCTGGCGCCCTGGCCCCAGCTTCTCCCTAGACCCTCCCAGCTCCCCCTTTCTTTGCTGAATGCCAACCCCTCAGGGCTGCTTTTTTTGTACCTGGCCCCCTCTCCAGGGCCCCCCATAGGGGGTTAATTCCATCCCTGAGGCCTTCTTCCAACTGCCTTCCCAGAGAGCCCCTTCCACCTCTCTCCTGGCTCCCCCCTGCAGCATTCCCTCCCTCCTCAGCAGGGTCTCATCACAAATCAAGCCTGAGTCACCCTCCAGGTGAAGCTAGGTGGGCTTATTAAGAACTCAGACTCTTGTTAACCCTTTATTCACCTGTGTGGAGTAGACAGCCCTTCACAGAAGGTCTGAGAGTGCAGGCTGGAGCCAGGCAGTGCAGTGCAAGCTCTGCTTATGCAGCTCTGTGCTGCCACGGTTCTGGGTCCTCCGCACAGTCTGGCCAATGCCTCTCACTCCAGCCGTGCTGCCGCCCCTCCGTAGTGAGCCCTGCGTTCAGGTGGGGCAGTGGCCCAGTTGATAGGGAATGTGGTGCTGGCTCTAGCCATGGGCCCAGGGGCATTAGAATTTTGCACACTAAGCACTAAACTGACTCCTCATCATGAGTGAGGGCTCCTGGCTGCACCACTGCTAGCTTTTTAGGCCTGGCCCAAAATGCCCCATCAGCTGTATTGATGGGCAATGGGCTCTTTCAGCGGGACAGTGGAACAGCATTGTGGCTCACCCACAGGCCAGCCCCCAGCTGCTCCATGCCACCCTGCCTGCCAGCTCACCCCTCCAAAGGGAGCATGGTCATGGCCCAACCACAAGCAGCAGCAGGGACCCTTAGCTCCCACACTTATCTCTGAATCCTTAGTGACAGCTGCCCCAATGCCACTGCTGTAGCCACTTACAGGGGCCTCTCACCTGTCTGGGGACTGACTGTGCCCAGGGCAGAAACGAGGGTGAAATCATGGGCAGGTGGGCTGGGAGGATAAGGGGAGGCAGTCAGATAGGGAGTGGGAGCCAAATGCCAGTTCACCAAGGACATCTGTACACCAGGATCAGTGCGCTCCTTTCTGAATGCTATGCCTAAGCAGGGCCCAGCCCCATGGCCAGAACAGGGACCCTGTAGCATGCATTGGGGTCATGGGATCAGCCAATCACACACACACACATGCTCCCAGCTAAAACTGGCATGCAGAATTTAAACCAAGTGTCTTGGAGCTGTTAATCCAGGGCTGATTTGGCATCTTTAAGCCTCCTCATTAATTTTGTCCCTCATGACTGACCCGGGGGCTCCCGAGGCTGCATGGATGGAGCTAACTGCTCTGCAGCAGGCGACGTTCCCATCTCTCTCTGAAGGGCTTTCAGACAAAACATAAAGTCTCGGCTATTCTGCAGCAGCCAGGGAATTATCACTAGAAGTGGAAGTGACAGGGTGTTTAGCAAACATTAAACCTAGGAAGCTTAAAAGGTCTTTCAGGATTATTAAATAAACATTTAGGATGAGTGAGAGGAAAAGATATGAAATAGCAAAGAACTTGTAAACACTCTGGGCCGGGTGGTTAGGGGTTGTACTAATGCAAAGGGGCAGCAGGGCATTTAATAATTAAATAAGGATCATCAGTAATTACATCTGCAATGTCTGGCAAGTATTAATATAGGGGGAAAGACTCATATAAACATTTAGCTTGATATTAACATTTTATTAAGTTCATTTAACAAGAAACGTTAAACATGTCATCTCAGCCTTGCTGGAACTGCAGCGCGCTGGCTCTTTAAACTAAGAATCATGGGGAGGCCTTGGCAGGGCCTGTCTCCTCCAGACCTCTGAAGCAGGGAGCACAGCTGTTAAACCTAACAGTTATGCAGTTAGCACCATAAGAGGAGGAACAGCAAGGATCACCTAGTCTAACCCCCTGCCAACATGCAGGATTTCTGACCCCAGGGCTGGATGCAGGATTCACATCAAAGGTAGCAGCATAGTGGTGCTTGGAAAGCTAGGAGCCCATTCCAGCTGCACCAGGAAGCATGTTGTCTTTGAATGGAGGGATCAGGCTCACAGAAGTCTCTCAACGGCAGTTTGTTCAAAGATCATGTGAGCAAAATAAGCCAGATCAGCATGAGAGCTGCACACTGCAGCCCCGCAGTGCCGGAGAAGCTGATGGAAGGCCACACTTTCTGGATTGCTGGGGATGGGTCTGAATTATTTGCTACAGATATTGGGAGGGCATCACCCACTGGCTGATTCATTCCCCACTAGCGCTGCTGTCACCAGTATCACAACATGGGGCGTGGTAACTTTCAAGGAGTATGGCCCAGTGGGTGTACACTGAATGCCAAGTACTTGAGAAAAACTCTAGCATATCTAGGGCTTCAAAGGGAAAATCTGGGCCCCTGAGGCTGCTTGCCACCAGGGACAGGCTGTCGCATTATGCTGCCCAATGATTAGATCTTTAGCCTCTTCTAAGAGGTCTCTCTTCAGGTGCTTCCAATATCTCCCTTCCCATCACCCATAGACCAAGAACACATAGAAAGTTCACAGCTGATCCCAGCTCATCCCCCTCATCAGCACCTGTCTGGAGCATCTTTCTTCCACTATTGGCAGATTCAGCCAGTCCACAATGGATTGGGCTGATTCATTAAACCCCACTCAGTCACCAGGCAGAGGAGCTTCGGACTACCCTGTTCCGAAGCAGCTTTGGGTTTATCCTGAGATCCTTCTGCTGCCGCTCTAGGAGAAGCTTTGGTGTTCTCATGACAGAGGTTGAATTCAGTAGTCCATGGAATCACTCAGTACCATCATTGACTCTACACGCTTGCCCAGAGTTCCCTTTGACACAGAATTAATTGCCCAGAAATCTAACATATAACAACTTTTTACTTATAAAACAAATCCAGCCCTGGTCTGTAAACTGTGTGCATAACATCAGACACCCTGTCTAAACCAATGAGAATAATTTCAAATTACCCCCTATGCCTCCTAATGGCCCTAGAATTCATCCCAGTTTCACAATGACTCTTCTACCCTGAACTAAGGCTTTGTCTAATGCAGGGATCAGCATCATTTGGCATATGGCCCTCCAGAGTAAGCCCCTTGGCAGGCCGGGCCAGTTTGTTTACTTGATGCATCTTCAGGTTTGGCCGATCGCGGCTCCCACTGGCTGCGGTTTGCCACTCCAGGCCAATGGGGGCTGCGGGAAGCGGCACGGGACGAGGAATGTGCTGTCCGCAGCTTCCCGCAGCCCCCATTGGCTTGGAGCAGCGAACCGCAGCCAGTGGGAGCCGCGATTGGCCAAACCTGTGGACGCAGCAAGTAAACAAACTGGCCCGGCCTGCCATGGGGCTTACCCTGGAGCATGCCAAACGTTGCCGATCCCTGGTCTAATGTCTGTTCTGGCTGAGCTGAACTCCCATTTAAACCCACACCTCATTACATGTTGAAATAGTTAACAGCTTCCAAAAACCAAGATTCAATCCTTTCCGAATCAAAGCTATTTTCATACTTGTTAAATGACAATCACTAAAGAGAACATTTGGTCTTTGTGTGTTTACCCACCCTTGAAGATGGCTGTGTGAAGGCATCACATATGTATTTGGTTATACACAATATATAGTTCATAACTTGTTTTGGTTCAGTGCAATTATAAATATCAGACACAAGATGCTGTGGTGTGCTTTCCAAAGGATGTTAGAAGAAAGATTCACCCAGAGTTGTCATTACTTCCTAGATAGCAGCAAAGTGACAGTCAGATGAGATATTCACTTCCCATCACCCTTCTGGGGCAATTACTTATTGATAACCTACACTGGAACTCCTAGTAAATTAACCTCACTGCCACATTAATAACCCAAGAGCTCGGGGAGAGCCAGGTAGAGATAATAAACTGTGAAAGCAATGGCTTGCTCACAACATCATGTCACCCTAGTTGAACTAAGAAGATGGAAGAGGAAAAGGCTTTAATCTTAGTAACTGTCAAAAGAGTACCGTTCAAACTCCAGATTCCTGAAGGGGAAGTAGGAACAGGAAAGAGAACAGGAGACAGGAAAGTTTGCAAACAAGCCCAGATCTAAATATAGAATCATAGATTCCAAGGCAAGAGGGCACCATTGTGATCATCTAGCCTGACCTGTATATCACAGGCCATGGAAGTTCCCCCAAATAGTTCCTATCGCTAAGAATCCAGACTATTCCAGGAAGAAGAGAGTGTTATAATGAGACAGATAAAGGTGCTACTGCAGTATCTAGTCTATGGCCTGTGTTCTGGATTTCTCTGGCCTGTGCAGTATGCAGGAGGTCAGAATAAATCATCTTAATTCTGGCCTTCCTTGCTCACTCTGGCATTACAAAAAAGTTGAGTAATCTAGAGTTGTATGGATAGGCCCCCAAAGCTGTAAGTTAGGAGATCAACTCTGCAAAGCATGACGTGGGTCTGGCATGGAGCAGGGGTGGGTAGGAATAAGGTTATGGTAGGATTATTGCCGTTTCAGCATTCAGTACTATTCTCTATCCTAAGGATAACATTTTTCCAGTGACCGATCTGCATTGGGAGAGGTATTTCCTGCACTGAGCAGAATATATTTTCAGCTTCCTGGTTATCACTTAGGAAATAGGCACGTGAAGGTGCATGTCCACAGTTAGTGCCTTTCTTGCACACACATTGCCGGAGATAATCTTTCTGGACCACACTATGGGCTCTCAGTAGGCAATTGGAATAGGCAGCTGTGGGCATCCAAGATATCTTTCCAAGTTACCACCTCCTTCCACAACACAAAGGACTGCAGCAGGACACATGGAGAAACTATGTAAATGTATCATTTGTACTCACCCCCACACCCCTATGGTCAAACCCAGCCTATTACGCCAGGCAGACTTCCACTCCATGTGGTGAGGCACTGGGGCATTGTTAGTGTTGGGCTCCTTTGAAGGACCAGCATGCAGGAGTACAAAGCAGGCCTCAAAGGGTCTACAGTGCAGCAGTTTTCCACATCTCCACTCTGAAGGAGCAACCCGTGGCCCTAACGACTCTAGCAGCATGCAGCACACACTGGCTGCTCCTGCAAATGGCCCTTCCCATCTGTGCCTTGGCTTTCCCTAACGTCCATGCTAATGAAATGATGTGACAAGTATCTTCTCCTCATTACTGACATGAGTGGCTACCGGGCTGTGCACATTCATGCCAAGAAGTGCAGCTATCTGGCAAGCTCTGAGCAGGCCCCTCTGTGCAGCAAAGCATTGATGCCCCTGCACTGCTTGGAGAAGCCAGATTCATCGCTCTGAATGCGTGGTTAGGAGACAGGCCCAAGCCTCCTAATGGTGCCCGTGGTCTCTGGCACATCCTGCACATAAACTGCAGGGATGTAACAGACCCTGCTTTCCTAATGAAGACAACATTCTTGTGGCACTTGGCTCGTCCCGAAGAGATTCCACTTTTCCTTGAGAAGGTTTTTGGAACAAGACTCTCATTTTCTAAGCATTGGGTGGGTCTTGTTGTGAAGCAGGCTCCCCCGGCAGGTTGATTTACATGGCCCGGCTCACGGATCTATGGGCTGTGGCTTTGCCTCTGGAATCCCTTTGCTGCGGATTCTCTGAAACCGACATGTGCGTCTGCTTTGTAACACATGCGAGAGCTCTGACAGCAATGGTTACCCAGCCACAGAGACAGCGGACTTACCCCTGCCCTTTTCAAGATGTACGTTCCAGCTTGAGTTGGACAACCAGGGCTAATCAAGAAGGAACAGGTTAGCAAGCCTCTTGCTTTCTCTAATGGAGCTCAGTGAAAAAACATAATGAGGAAATATTATGGGGTCACAATCTATGATAATCAGCTCCTTACAAGACAGAGGAGAGAGAGAGAGAGAGAGAAATTAAATCCACTTGCTGGTGATACAAGGATATTTTTTCCACTTGATCTAATGAATGTCTTTCCATACAGCTGGCCCTAGGAAGGTGCATATCCAGTGCAGCTGCCTGTGAGAGACTTGGCTTCCCAGTTCCCAAATGTAGCAGAAGTACCAGAAACCCTAGCTCAGATGTCAATGGTTTCTAAACTCCACCACCAGCTTGGACTGGAGTTTGACTTTAGTGTGTGCGTCCTTCTCGGGAGTATTCGACACAGCACAGGGAGTGGGTTAGAAGCAGCCAAGACAAGACAAGAAGTGGTGGTCCTTTGGAACACAGCATTTTGAGTTTGGGTTAGAAAATGACCCCTTGGGATCTGGAGTGAGACGGAGTCTTTGGAAGAGATCCAGCACTCCCACATTGCTACTGGCTCCATGTGCCCGTTCCGTCTGTGCCCGTGAGCCTTCACACAGTGCAGGGGTGGCCAACCAACCGCCCTGGGGGAGGGATAGCTCAGTGGTTTGAGCATTGGCCTGCTAACCCCAGGGTTGTGAGATCAGTCCTTAAGGGGGCCACTTAGGGATCTGGGGCAAAATCAGTACTTGGTCCTGCTAGTGAAGGCAGGGGGCTGGACTCGATGACCTTTCGGGGTCCTTTCCAGTTCTATGAGATAGGCATATCTCCATTATTAACCAACTGGAGCTTGAGAAGGAGACAGAATTTACCAATGTACATTGCCAAAGAGCCACAGTAATACATCAGCAGCCCCGTATCGGCTCCCAGCACCTCCCGGCTCCCACCGGCAGCCCTCCCCATCAGCTGTTCTGTGGCATGCAGGAGGCTCTGGGGA
Organism: Trachemys scripta elegans; assembly: GCF_013100865.1. Lineage (NCBI taxonomy): Eukaryota > Metazoa > Chordata > Testudines > Emydidae > Trachemys > Trachemys scripta. The sequence continues at coordinate 156,835,283 of NC_048299.1, forward strand.
GGAGCGAGGGCATGGCAGTTTCAGGGGAGGGGACGAGAAGGGTGGAGTGGGTGCAGGGTCTGTGCAGAGCCAGGGGTTGAGCAGTGAGCACCCCCCAGCACATTGGAAAGTTGGCACCTGTAGCTCCAGCCCCGAAGTCGGTGCCTATACAAGGAGCCGCATATTAACTCCTGAAGAGCCACAGGTTGGCCACCCCTGACCCTGTGTATTGCTCCTCAGCTGTTATAAAGGGCTGAAACTCTTGCTAACCCAAAGGAGCCAGGGCTTCCCTGCTTACTGTTCTCGATCTCCTCAGTGCTCTATGGGGCTCTCTCTTCCTATGCCCCAGTGCAAGTGTCCCACCGTTCAAACAGTGTGTGAGCATGGGCGGGTGGAGGGCTGCCTCTTTGCAGGATTGTCTCTCCTCTCCCTTCCCCCTCCCCCACGCACAGACAGCCCTTCCACCAGCACAAAAACAAACACACAACCAGACCCTGATCCGCAGCATTTATAAAACGTTATTTCTTCAGGGCACTCGCTGCCTTGCCCTCACAGCTGCTCTGCCGGCTGGGACGTTCACCAGGGGCCTTTCTTGCCCGCCTGTCGTCACATGACACCGACAAGTGGGGTGGGCTGCTTTGCAAAGCTCACATTTAAAAAAAGAAAAGAAACTTGCCCCCCAAGTATTTCAGCCTCCAGTGACCTCCCTGTGGAGGATCTGTCCATGGAAAGGGAGACTGTAGCACTTAAACGCCCACTGATTCTTCGAGCGCATGCTTAGGGGCCTTTGAAGTCACCTGCTTAAAGTTAAAGCACTTTCTTGAATTAGAACCTCAGTTTCCCACCCACCCCATCTGAAAAATGAGGGTAATAACCCTGTCCTCCTGGGGGCGTGGTGACAACGAGATCATGTCTCCAAAGCAATTTAAACGTGAGAAGTGCAATACAGGTGCTCTTTATTAGGATGCTAAATATATTAGTAAACTGTTGACCTCCAAAGCAAAGCACCACGTGACACAAGCACTGCACCCCAATACCTATACAGCCACCAGAACTTTGTTTCGGGAAAAGAAGTGTTCATTTGGTTTTCATAGTTTAACACTCCATTAATATTTCCTAATAGGGCCACTGCTCAACCAGTGAACTACAGTAGCCCAGATCAGAAACCTATGTCTTCCTGGCTACCACTTCTCTGTTACCCATTGGGATAGAGACTCCTCTTTTCAGCACTTCCTGCATACCTTGTTCAGCACTGCTCAGTGCTCTGGGACCTAGAGTCTTGACACGGGGTCTTTGGTTGTACAAGCAACCAAATGATTTTTGTCCCTGCAGCCCCGTGTATTTCTGATTAGCTGAGGTTTGGCTGACTTTCAGTGCATGCTTACTGTGCTGCTGGTGCACATGTGCGTGATGAAACGTGGCAAGCTATAGCATTTACATGTGTTGTCACTGAACTCTGCTGTCTGCATCTCTAATGTAAGCACCAGGAGATCGGGGCAGATCATGGTTGCTTGCTCAGTCACCCCAGGGCTCAGAGCACCCCCCATTTTAGGAAAGGATCTCCAGTGAGGAGCTAACCAAATACACTCTTGCTGCTTTGTTTTTTCCTTATCTATGGAGGGATGGCAGCAGGATATGCAGTGTGGCATGAAACCCCATGGAGGGCTGTTTCCTCCTTTTGGTAGGTTTCAGGTAACCTTTTCTTTAAGGAGGTTTATGAAGAGGCTGCAGGTTTCTCAGCCAGGCCGAAGTGCTGCAATCCCTTCCCTGTTGTCATTTTGGGAGCCGTTGAAAAGAGAAGAGGAACATTTGGCAAAATGTTCACAAAATGACTGCAGAATTGACAAGTGTGTGGAATCACAAGGAATTCCAGAGAACAACAATGCTCCTGCTTTGGGAAGATCACCTCAGAAATACCTAGGCATCTCCTTCCCCTGCCCCCCACCAGCTCCCCTCGCAATGTATCCCAACAGTGAGCATGTCCCTCTCCACTGGGACAGGCAGTGCACTTGCACTGGGAAAGAAGCACTGATCATTGCTAGTGGGCTTCCCATAGCAGCTTGAGTGACTTAATATTGCACTATTATCACTTCACTTTGCTACAGCACAATGCCAAGGGCGAATTTCAGTCATTCACAAAGTGACAGCAATGTGAAGTTACTGATTTGCTGCTATGTGAAGGGTTAAGCAATGGAGCGAGTTTAGAATACTCTGAACAGTGCTCCAAGCACTGACACTTCTCTTTTAGGTCCCTAGGTCAGCTGCATTATGGCAGGTTTTCCAAGGTCATCAAATCACCAGTGAATTTAATCGCTGCACATCTACAGACTTCCAATGGCACTAAATGAAATCAGAATCCATGGAAGTTGTGCAGTGCTGCCCCATGGAAATTCACCATCTGACTGCGGTGCTCAATTCAGATGCCTGGGGTACCAGATCAGCATGTGCCTATGGTGGAAATATAGAATCATAGAATATCAGGATATGAAGGGACCTCAGGAGGTCATCTAGTCCAAACCCCTGCTCAAAGCAGGACCAATCCCCAACTAAATCATCCCAGCCAGGGCTTTGTCAAGCTGGGCCTTAAAAACCTCTAAGGAAAGAGATTCCATCACCTCCCTGGGTAACCCATTCCAGTGCTTCATCAGCCTCCTAGTGAAAAAGTTTTTCCTAATATCCAACCTAAACCTCCCCCACTGCAATTTGAGACCATTACTCCTTGTTCTGTCATCTGCTACCACTGAGAACAGTCTAGATCCATCTTCTTTGGAACCCCCTTTCAGGTTGTTGAAAGCAGCTATCAAATCCCCCCTCATTATTCTCTTCTGCAGACTAAATAATCCCAGCTCCCTCAGCCTCTCCTCATAAGTCATGTGCTCCAGCCCCCTAATCATTTTTTGTTGCCCTCCGCTAGACTCTTTCCAATTTTTCCACATCCTTCTTGTAATGTGGGGCCCAAAACTGGACACAGTACTCCAGATGAGGCCTCACCAATGCCGAATAGCAGGGAATGATCACGTCCCTCCATCTGCTGGCAATGCTCCTACTTATACAGCCCTAAATGCCCTTAGCCTTCTTGGTAACAAGGGCACACTGTTGACGCATATCCAGCTTCTCATCCACTGTAACCCCTAGGTCCTTTTCTGCAGAACTGCTGCCTAGCCATTCGGTCCCTAGTCTGTAGCGGTGCATGGGATTCTTCCGTTCTAAGTGCAGGACTCTGCATTTGTCCTTGTTGAACCTCATCAGATTTCTTTTGGCCCAATCCTCTAATTTGCCTAGGTCCCTCTGTATCCTATCCCTACCCTCCAGCGTATCTACCACTCCTCCCAGTTTAGTGTCATCTACAAACTTGCTGAGGGTGCAATCCACATAGGGTGACCAGACAGCAAGTGTGAAAAATCAGGACAGGGGGTGGGGGGTAATAGGAGCCTATATAAGAAAAAGACTCAAAAATCAGGACTGTCCCTATAAAATCGGGACATCTGGTCACCCTAAATCCACACTATCCTCCAGATCATTAATGAAGATATTGAACAAAACCGGCCCCAGGACCGACCCTTGGGGCACTCTGCTTGATACCGGCTGCCAACTAGACATGGAGCCATTGATCACTACCCGTTGAGCCCAACAATCTAGCCAGCTTTCTAGCCACCTTATAGTCCATTCATCCAGCCCATACTTCTTTAACTTGCTGGCAAGAATACTGTGGGACACCGTATCAAAAGTTTTGCTAAACTCAAGGAACAACATGTCCACTGATTTCCCCTCATCCACAGAGCCAGTTCTCATCATAGAAGGCAATTAGGTTAGTCAGGCATGACTTGCCCTTGGTGAATCCATGCTGACTGTTCCTGATCACTTTCCTCTCCTCGAAATGCTTCAAAATTGATTCCTTGAGGAACTGCTCCATGATTTTTCAGGGACTGAGGTGAGGCTGACTGGTCTGTAGTTCCCTGGATCCTCCTTCTTCCCTTTTTTAAAGATGGGCACTACATTAGGCTTTTTCCAGTCATCCAGGACCTCGCAAGATCGCCACAAGTTTTCAAAGATAATAGCCAATGGCTCTGCAATCACATCCACCAACTCCTTTAACACCCTCGGATGCAGCGCATCTGGCCCCATGGACTTGTGCTCGTCCAGCTTTTCTAAATAGTCCTGAACCACTTCTTTCTCCACAAAGGGCTGGTCACCTCCTCCCCATGTTGTGCTGCCCAGTACAGTAGTCTGGGAGCTGGCCTTGTTTGGGAAGACAGAGGCAAAAAAAGCATTTAATACATTAGCTTTTTCCACATTCTCTGTCACTAGGTTGCTTCCCCCATTCAGTAAGGGGCCCACTCTTTCCCTGACCACCTTCTTGTTGCTAACATACTAGAAACCCTTCTTGTTCCTCTTAACATCCCTTGCTAGCTGCAACTCCAAGTGTTATTTGGCCTTCCTGATTTCACTCCTGCATGCCTGAGCAATATTTTTATACTCCCTGGTCATTTGTCCAATCTTCCACTTCTTGTAAGCTTCTTTTGTGTTTTTAAGATCAGCAAGGATTTCACTATTAAGCCAAGCTGGTCGCCGGCCATATTTACTATTCTTTCTACACATCGGGATGGTTTGTTCCTGCAACCTCAACAAGGATTCTTTAAAATACAGCCAGCTCTCCTGGACAGCTTTTCCCCGTCATATTAGCCTCCTAGGAGATCCTGCCCATCAGTTTTCTGAGGGAGTCAAAGTCTGCTTTTCTGAAGTCCAGGTTCCGTATTCTGCTGCTCTCCTTTCTTCCTTGTGTCAGGATCCTGTGCTTATGTGTTATTCAGAATCTCCTGACTGGTGTGATTCCGTCTCCGCCGGCTCTTTCCTTCCCTCCAGCATTAGATGGACAGTTTTTCTTCACTGTTTTTAAACTAGACAGTCTTTTATCATGCCTGATGATTTGAGACACTCTCTCTGCCCCACTCCCTAGCGTTTGAGTCAAACGCTCTCTGTTCCCCTACTGAGAATGAGGGCCCCTGCTGTTCACACCTGTGACAGAGCCAGAGCGCAGGAAGATTCATGAGCTATCATGGGGGTAGCGTTTGAATCACAGAGACCCATGAGTGATGAGGACTCTAATGTAGACGCCACTTCTCTAACCAAGTGCAGATGGGCACTTCTCAGCCCTTATCTCAGCACTCGGGCAGAGCCTTAGAGGCCAGGGTGAAAGCTGTCAGTGCTGATGAACTCATGTTTAATCCCAGGGGGATGAGCTGAAGCAAGCAGTGCTTTTGGGGCTCAGGAGAAGGGCAAGCAGCTCTGCTGCCCCTCGAGCGGCTGCAGACTGGACATGCAATTACAGCACCAGGCTAGCAGCGTAAAGGTATTGGAGCCTGCACTGTGGATTCCCAGGGATGTGCCAGGTGCTACAAAATGGAGATGGTTTCAGTGTGAAATAATATGAACTGCTGCAGAGAAGCCAATTCGGTCATCCCCCAAGGCAAGGGTCCTTTGGCTCGCAGCCCCCCCATGCATTCAGAGCAGGTCTGAAGACTGAGTAATCTATCCTTTCACCCACTGTAATAACGCTGCTTGGAGGGAGCTGGGACTGGAGCATCAGTTCTGGGGCAGGGCTGACACACATCATTCCAGAGCATGCAAGGGCCAAGGTTTCTCTGGATGCTAAGGAAAAATGTTCATGTCCCCAGTATGCAGATCTTAGAGCTGGTGATATCTAGAAAAGAAAGAGGTAGGCCCCCGCCCTCTCCTTCCCATCCCACCCAAGGCAGAATCACCATCCCTCCTGCACTGTCCCACACCCTACACCCTTGTGCATTCCTGACTTTCTCTTCCTGTCCGTGCTGTGAGTTCCGCTGATTACAGGCCCCCTGAGAGCAGGGGCAAGGACGATAGCTCTGCTATAGCTCCTTGTCCTGCAAACTATTTGCTGACTTCCCCAGCAGCTGTCTGTCCTGGCAGGGTCCCAGAAAGACCCAGTGACTGGCTGGCAGGCTGGTGCTCTGCACTCCCCAGGAGAAGAAACCTTCCCCTTGATTCGTCCGCTCTTTCCAGTCCCCATATTTCCCAGCAAGGGTCAAGGCAGAATGCAAATTGCCAGCGATGTGGAAAATTTACTGAGGGTTGGAAGAGGACTTTTGTCTAGCGCGAAAGGAAATGTTGTTTGTTTATAACTCCGCTACAGACTGAAGGCCAGAAACTCAATTAAGAGATGAGACGCAGCAGAAGGAATGCTGGAGGAAACACAAAATTAAACATAATTGGGGAGGATCAACTGAGTCACAAAGTGATGGCTCTTTATTATGTGCAATAATTCATACCTAGAAGATCCACATGGCGGGCAGCTCCCAAGCTTGAAAGGCCTCTCATCCCATCGTTTAGCTGCTACGACCCACATATAAATCAACACTGGCTTCCCAGTCAGGACAGTGCAAACTGTCTCTGCTCCAGCTCCGTGCAGCTGCCGAGGAATGTGAGGGGGATATAAAGCCTGAAGCCGAGTTTCCCATTAAAAAAGTGGTGCCCTTGACCTTTAAAATGGGAACAGACTCCGGCCTGTGGCGATGAGTGCTGTGTGGCACAGGATCTATTGCTCCACCAGTCCTTCTCCCTTCAAGTCTCACTTGCAGCATTCTGCAGGGACTCGGTTTGCCAAGGACTGAAAGACGAAATAAAGTCACTTTCACAGTGCCCCAGGGACTTGCCCCATGCCTGAGATTGCACCATCACAAGGCATTACAGCTCCTGGCTTGCCCTGCCTGGCTACACACCACCAAGTCTCTTGATTGCTTCATGCTCAAGAGAAATTAAGTACTTGATGGGGTTTCTCTTTAAAATGCCCAGTCTCAACCCCTTTGTGTTACAGCTAATCAGTCAGTCATCCCACAGCAAGGCTTTGCAAAGAAGTGATATATTCTCACCACCACCAGGCAAGCTGATCTCCAGAAACCAGCTCCCAACTCCTGCCGCAGCATCTGAAAGTCAGCCAGTTTCCCTCTTTCTGTACTAGTCTGTGTTGAACCCTTTGTGGCTAGAAGATCCTGCCGTACCCACATGGCCAGCCAAGAAGCTGCACCCAGAGAGGCTGAGTCCAGGACAGTGGGATTTGCAGCCCAGAGAAATAACTTGTTTTGAACCCAAACCACCTGCAGTGTATCAAGCGGCTCCTGATCCAGATGTGTTTATGCTTACGGTGGGTGCAATCCACCCCAGTGCAGAGGGGCCGGCACAAGAAGCCTAGACACCATTTTAGTCCCACTGGAGGCTTATTTTCAGCCTTCACACAGTTAATGTTTTCTAGACAAAGTCCCACGGGAGGTTCAATCCATTTCCAGTTAATATAATTTCTTTCTAAACACGGACTGTTTGGGGCTCCTGCTGTGCGTGTAGCCAGCTAAGCAGGGAAGGGACTAATTTAGACTCCTGTTCAGCAAAGAACTTAAGCGCATGCTTAACGTTCAGCCTGTATTTGAGTCTCATTCATCTCAGTGGGATGCAAGCATGTGCTTAAGTGCTTTGTAGAGAACCAGCACCTTAAAGACAATTGGCAGAACTCCCTGGGAACGTGGACATGGGCAGAGATTGCCCAGACTAAGCAAATTGTACCAATGCACCAAGCATGGTCACTTTTCATTTGCACTATGTGATTGAACTGAGAGAAGGTCAAAAAAAATCTCCATGATGATTGTACACCAGAGCTCTCAAGACTCATCGGAGTATATAAATGATGCAAAACAAGGAGACTACATCACAAAACCAGCATATTCCTGTTCCTCAAATTACTCCATTGTCCACGTGTGAACAATAAAAGGAAAGCTGTCTCCCAGCACAATAAGGCGTTAATTTGTCTGCACATATGCTCAGTTTAACCTTTTAAATCTATTTTATTTTAACTATTAGGATTTAAATCTGAGATTACAATTAAAATGTAAAAATATGCAAGACAGTTGCATATGATCTGGCATTTCAGCTCCCAGCCGGTTCCAGTTTAGCAGAGCCCTACAGATTTTCTGATTTAACAGTTTCTCATGCTTTCAAATGTCAGCGTGTCTATTTGTTTGACTCCCTACATGACCTGATATCTCCATGCAACTTTTTCTCACAGCATATTTCCCCCATCGTTTACATTCATTGGAGGTTTCATGTTTCAGTAACTTTTTCTTTCAAGAGAATCTAAGGGAAATATCTCCCATCGCTACCAATATGGCACAGCATGGGCTCTCTGTTTGGCTATTTTAATCCAATAACCTGGAAGCGCACTCTAATTTGGTACCCCACACTTCTGACCAGATGCCACCAAAGCCCTCAGATGGTCAACACATTCTGAGTTTCAAAACTTTCAGTAAAAAAGGGGCACATTATCTGAGAAAATGTTCCCTTGTCTCAAACAGCTCTGCAAACATACCTGTGATGTTCACTGACACGCCACCCCCTGATTTGGTAACTCCCTCTTTAAGTAGCAGCTTAAGAAAATCTAACCCTGAAAAACTTAGTTGCAGAGCATGTGATAAACTATTAAAATCCCCAAATTTAAGCAATCCCAGATGCCAATTCTTAATTGTCCTATGAGCAGAGATAAGATAAAACTTCAAAGCCCTTCAAAGCAATAGGCCAGGAATCCTGACCCCTAGCTTTAACTTGCCATAATTTTGATATAGTGTCAGTTCCAGTCTTTCTTGCCAGAAATACTCTATAAGCAGCTCTCTCTGATTTCACTGGGATATCAAAAGGATTGTACATCTGATGCGCGCCACCTGTGAGCCATCACCATCTGCAGCACGTTCAGATCAATTGACCGTTTCTCTTTAGTGATGGGGAAATAATTAGTTTAATCAAAATGGCCTGAGAGTAGAAGCCTAGATTGACTGGAGGGAGGATACGGGGGCATTTTTATTGGAAAGTTGCCTGCTTTCATTACTGCTAACAAAACAAGGACACTCATTGTCTCTAGAAAATTCACTGGCATAGAAGTTTACCAAATGACACTGTTTGCTACCAAAAGGGCTAGTTCCTTTCTGGCCTTCACATCAGATATTCAAAAACCCAGAGAATTCAGTGAGACTAGGAAGACTGTGGTGGCATGAGTGACCAACGCTGAAATGAGCATGTATTTCAGGGTACTCTAAATAAAATCACAGAAGGGTCCTCTCTGCAAAATAAAAAAAGAAGGAATTTTTATAGGAATCTTGTGGCTCATGTTAACAGCTCCAAGTATCCAGCTTTGCAGCATGTTAATCCCCTGGCACCCGCAATACAAATGAGATTTAACATAGTTGTGGCAAAATAACTCACCGGGCCGGGCGCCCCAGATTGAGAGGGATCAGCAAGCCAGTCTCTTCTTACTGTGTCTCCCACTTAGTAGTTAGTGGGAAAAGGTTTGTCCTCCTCCCAGGGCTGGGCCCTTCGGAACCGGGCTTCTCCCTTTCAAGGGTCCTCCTCCAAGATCATCATGCCTTGCAGGTGTGGCGGGGCAGGGCTCCCTGAGCCACCAGCTGCTCACCCACTGCAGGGTTTGTAAATCCTCTCCCAATGCTCACACACAGTATTTTTCAGTCAAAAATAATTAAAGAAGTTTTAACTTCTTAAAGCAAGAAATACAAGCTGTTTAATGGTATGAACAAAAAAGTTTATATTCAACTGCTCTGAACATGCCTTTTTTCCTTCGTTGTTCATGTTTAAAAAGTGAAGCTATAAAAGGCACCTTTTGTGTTTCCAGTATGCATAAAATTATGTGTTTAACCCACCTTGTCCATATGGGCCAGGCACCTGTGCACTAAACATGCTCTGGAAGCAATGACCCACTGCTATTTTGGGGGCACTTCTCCCCAGAATGTGAGAGGATACAAGATATCCAGTAGCATTACGCACAGTTTCTTTATTGCAGGCTACTGCAGACATAACTTCATTGTTCTGTTCTGTACTCTTAGCCCTGCACAACCTTGTCTGTAGTTGTGTAATGTTTAGCTAGTGGCTGTTGGCCAAGCCTAGATGATGTTTCTGATACTCTAATACTTATATTTACTAGATAACATTTCCTAAACTGAATGCTGAATTCCTATGGAAAAACAAATACTACCCACATAAATATCACCGAAGATAATCTTCTAATAATATCTCCTGATGGAAGTGCAGGAATCTCCATGTAGCAGAAAGGATTGCACAAGGACCAGCACAGTAAGAGATACTGATATGGAAAAGTTTGTAAGCAATTGCACCGAGACAAATGTTCCACAAGGGAGTCATAATTATATGAACACATCAGTGATTATGAAGCAATAGCAGCAAATTAAGACATTGATCATTTTACCTCTTGCAAAGAATGTGCAGCCTACTGATGCGGTTTGGGCCTTATCTGGATCAGCCGAGCAACTGTGTGCCTGGGGGCCGTTAAACATGTTGACTTAATTTGTGTTAATTCATATTTTTCCGTTTCTTTCCATGAAGCAAATCACAAAATACAAATGCAGGCTGGCTCCTTTTCTTACCGGCAGCCACATTTCCGACTGGTGGAGAAGCCAGGCTCCTAGGGAGAAAATGCTGGGCTGAAGCTTAGGGGTGGAGTATACTGTCAGACCGGGTAATGCACAGAGAGGCCAATAGCAGGACTGGGAAGAGAACCCACATCTCCTGACTTCTAGCTAGTGCCCTCTCCACTGGGTCATGATGCCGCGCCCGGTTGTGGGTGCTCTGGTATTACTGCAGTCCCCACACATTAAAGCAATGCGGTCCTGTAGGATGCTGAACACCCTCAGCTCTAGGATGACCAGACAGCAAATGTGAAAAATCGGGACGGGGGGGGTAGGGTAATAGGAGCCTAGATAAGAAAAAGACCCAAAAATCAGGACTGTCCCTATAAAATCGGGATATCTGGTCACCCTATTCAGCTCCCAGGGTGACTCATTCCCTCAGAGGACCAGGCTCCTTACTAGGGTCTGCAAAAACCATGTGAGTCTCCTGTGCTGAGGCCCTCCCTCTGGCAGGCTGTGCCTGAGAACGTGCTCTCTGGCCTGCTCTTGGCCCACGACCCTATAGAAAGGATGGTGGCAGCCGCAGGCCACCAGGGAATGAGATGAAGAGGGTAGTGCAGAATTGGAGTTAGGCCAACAGGCCTGGGCTTTGCAAATCCAAACCTGGGGGAGGTTTGATTCCCGTGGAGGGTCCTGTTTTATCTGCCCCACCAGAGCTCAGAGCTAACAGGGTCTGGCCTCAGCAGGAGGACATGTGGGGCTTTGCTCTCTGATGAGTCTGATTCCTCCCATGTTATCCACGCTGCATGTACATTACAAACACCCCGAGCACCAAATCTATCAGCTTCTCGGGGGTAACACTTGGGAGTCTGGTGAGGTTACGCAGGCACTGTTTGCAATTAACAGCTCTCCAGGAGATGCCTCTGGCAGCTAATTGGCTTTAGCTTTCTTGCTCCATTCACAAATGGGTGAAACACCATGGAAAAAACAAGTGCAGTCCATCCCCTGGCATACACACAATTCCCAAAGTTCGCCTGTGTCTGAGGCTCCGAATTGATTGGACAGTTTGTTTTGTTTGGGGATTTTTTCCTCCATATTTATTTATTTTGTGGATGGAGGGTAGAACCAGAAATTCTGAAATCCCACCCCTCGGAAAGTGGTTCCCATGATATTTGCAGAAGCAGCAGCAATGTCCCATGGAAGCATGTTCTCTAGTCTCCCAACTAATTTTGCAGACTGAGATTTGGATAGGTGAGCTACGTTTCAAATAAGCATCCACACAAATGGATCATCTAAAGGCAGCATGCCCACATCTGACACTGGGAATAAATAGGTTTCAGAGTAGCAGCTGTGTTAGTCTGTATCCGCAAAAAGAACAGGAGTACTTGTGGCACCTTAGTTTGTTAGTCTCTAAGGTGCCACAAGTAGTCCTGTTCTTTTTTTGGGAATAAATAATTATTTAATATCAATCTTCTCAATAGTCTTTTCCATCCCCAATGTCTGTGATTTTATGATCTAAATGTTTTTCTGAACTACATTCTGAACTTTCATTTCATCCATCACTGGACAGCAGTGAGCAGCATCTCAAAAGAAAACGGACAATATGATTATTCCACATGAAGCTGACATCTGAAGGCATGGGAAATACAGTCTACGTGGAAAAAGTTATAATAAAGATTGATTTGGTTTCTTTTACATTTGTTTTATGGAGGGTGTTGTGTACAATTGCAGAAGAGAGAAAAGCAAAGCTCAGAAGTTTATATACTGGATAAAAGTTTAAAATAACAACAACAAAAGACAAATAGGTCGAGATTGTCTCATCAAAATGTACCATTAGAGAACTGAGCAGTGTTCTGCCACAGGCATTGTATCTATGTATCTTATTTACACCCTTGACACTGGTCTGGTGGTTTACTTCCACATAAAGGCCATTTACACAGCCAGGCAGAACAGGGCCATAGTGCTAAGAAGAACAAGGGCCTATATGTTCTTGTGGCTTTTTCCCATGAAGCATGTCTTTGGGATGCATTGCTCAGACAATGGACTCCATGTAGTTTGCACTAATCTAAGTTTTACTCATCTTAAAACTCAGAGATCAATGGAGGGACAGGCAGCCCTTAACCAAAGGAAATCTCTGCCATCTACCAGGGGCCTAGCTGAGAAGAGCATCTCTCTCTCTCTCTCCCTGACACTGTACCTCTAGGACCCATATTAAGCTCAGTGTCGGTACAGAATTGCCTGGGCCCCTGACATAGAACAATTGCACAAAACCTGAGATCCTTCTGGACATTCTAACCCATGGCGATTCACACTTAGCCCAAGTTTACAAATGGCACCGCCACACCACAAATTATTCTGCTCTGTGGTATCCAGACAAGTTTGGGTTCAAGGTAGTGCATGCCGAACAAGCCGGTAATGAACCTGCATTCTTCACTCCCCCCAGCAGGAGCACCCAGGAGAACATAACAACGTCGGTAGTTTATTCAGGTGATGGGAGAGGAATGGCCCGGGAGGGGGGAAATTATAAAGGACTTCAGTCAATATTCTTTCCTTTATTCCTCACAGATCAACACCCAGTGCCGCCTTGCTGTGCCTGGCCTATCCCAGAGGAAAGACTCCAAATATACTTGGCTGATTAAACTATTTATTAAGATGATGTTAAAATAAAGTGAACGGCACAGAGTTTAAGCATAGAAGTTTCTGGTTATCAGGGAATAACATACTACTATATTCTTCATACAGGTGAAAGTGAGAGTGGGTCAGTTTACAGAGTCAGAAAACTACATTTCTCTGGGTCTCACCCACAGTGCAACACGGTGAGGTGGTAACTCGTCACTCGGGCTGGGGGAGTGCTGGGTCTGTTCTCACTGGGTTTGCCTCAGTTTCGTCTGTGCATTTGCAAGGAGCAGAGATTGTAAACTGGTGTCCATTATTCTTCCTCCAAACCAACATTCTACACTAGCTAGACACACGCTCAGCTGTTCCTGTTGCTAAAGCAAAGAGGATCCACGGAAGCTTGCGAACGTGGCCATTTACACGGTGCCGTACTGACTGTGTTCCCTCCCACTCGTGCTTGTCGCCCTCTCTTTTAACATGTAGGTGAGAAAATAATTTGTCCTGTCAACAACTGTTTATCTTCCAGGAGACCCAGATTTGTAAAGGTATTTAGGTGCTGCTGCAGGCCACTTTGCAACACCTGGTTTAATTTCAAAGGAGAATTAGCCACTTGGGAGCTAAAATCTCATTGACTGTCCTAAATCAGCTTCTAACTCAGTTAGGCGTTGCAATGCTAACTGCAGCGATGCCTAAATCCCTTAAAAAATCGGGGCCTAAATAACCTTACAAGGATACAGCGAGGAACCACAAAGCATTTTACAAAGGCAGCAACTCTGTACCTGCTAAAGCACAAGTGACTCTGAGAGGGAAGACAGCAGCTGTTTCACAGAGCACTCCACCACTTGAGAGCAAAGGGCCCAACAGAACCCCAAAGCCAACTGCAACTGTCCATAGTACCATAGAATAGAACCACAGAATATCAGGGTTGGAAGGGACCTCAGGAGATCATCTAGTCCAACCCCCTGCTCAAAGCAGGACCAATCCCCAATTAGATTTTTGCCCCATATCCCTAAATGGCTCCCTCAAGGATTGAACTCGCAACCCTGGGTTTAGCAGGCCAATGCTCAAACCACTGAGCTATCCCTCCCCCCTGGCCGTGGATTTAGGGTGTGATGCTGGAGGTAGTTATCTGATTTGGAAAGGAGTTAACAGCCACTGCTCAGAAGGTCCAAGGGACGTTCGCTCCTGCTCTCCTTCATGCTGTCATGCTGGAGCACTGCACTAGCCTGATTAACTCAGAGAGGAGCACCACCAATACCATCCCCTGAAGCAACCTGGTTCTCCCTGCAGCTCTCCCACCCATGGACTCCCCAGGCTCATCCCTGCTTAGCTTGTCGGACGTGACAAGTAATGTAATGCCCCGGACAGCAAGGGAGAACCTTTCTCACAGCAACCCAGCAGTAATGGCCGCCTCATGTCTGTCAGCAGGGAGGGCACCCTAATGGGAACCACATCAACCTGATGTGCAGGGGCTGCAGGCTGGAAATTGCTGGGGCTTTCCCTACTTTCCTTTTAAGCAAACAGCTCTTGATGTGAGTGAGTGCACAGCTGTGACAGGGGAGCGAGGTTTGGACTCATCCTAGAGCTGGCTCTGGAACCCATCTCCCCTTAGCCTTCATGCTGCAGCCATGCCTGTCCATACTGGGCATAATTAATCATTATAGACTCCTCTAGAGGGCCAGCAGCCACCTGTCCCCAATTGTTCTCCTGTCAGTGGATCGAAGTATTTTTCTGTCTTAATTCTTTTCCTTCTGCAGGGAACCAACCCAGCTGCTAGCAAAGGAACCATGAAAGCAAAGTCCTGTCACCAGGCTTCCTAGTCCACATTCCTGTTCCAGGTGAAACTCTGAAGAAAACCACCTCGAGCTTTCCCAGTTCAGCCCAGCTTCCAAGCCCTCAGCAGCCACACAAGCCGAGCCACGCCACTGGGCAAGCTGGGTGTAGGGTGACCAGATGTCCCAATTTTATAGGGACAGTCCTGATATTTGGAGCTTTTACTTATATAGTCACCAATTACCCCCCACCCTCGTCCCAATTTTTCACACTTGCTATCTGGTCACCCTAGCTGGGTGTGAATATTCTTGGTAGAATTGGTGCAGCCAGCCTACCAGTCAGCATGGAACTTACCCTGGTACAGAATGCAAGCCAGAAATTTCCCATAACCCCCCTCTCTGCTGCAGGTGAGTCAGTGAGCCCTGCTGGCTGGGGTGGGAACGTGGGAAAGGACAGGCACAATCACTCTTCTCTTACTCTCAGTAGTTGTGATCCATTCGGTGCAGCTGAGAAGGAGAGGGCAGGTTTCTCCACAGCTCTGTCATTTTCCCATGTGGATAAATACTGTTTTGATTGCATCACTGGGGGGTGGAATGCAGAGGTGACATTCAAGCGGAGGGATGCTTTGCTGTTTTGTTTTAAAGCACGTCACTTCCTACACTGGCCCAATTTGGGCTGCGATGTTTGCTCGTTTGGCTTTTTTATTTCATGTAACTGCTTCTGTAGGACTAGCTGAGGGAGCCCAATGCATTTTTGTAGGCCCTGTAAATCCAGTGCTGATGGAACCTGTCCCATTAGTTGGGGGCCACTGGACTCTGTCCTCAGCAGGTTGGTGGCTGAAAAGTTTTGACGATTTCCCTCTCACAACCCATAATTTTAGCCTCAGGAGTCAGTGATGTCCCCACACTGCGAGGTGCCCCAGAGAGAGGCTACCACATAACAGGAATGTTTGAATGGCCACAACTTCCCAGGCAGGGATTTCCCTACACCTCCCCTGAATTTCCCCAACATCCCGTCCCCCAGTTTTGTGAACTAGTTACATGCAGTGTTGCCAGTTTAGTGATTGTTTGGAAATTTTAATTGAAATTGAAACATTAATACACACTAAAAACATATATAGTGTATGATAAAATATATGTATCTGAAAAAGTGTAATAGATTTGAAAAGTCTGAACATAGATTAGCTTCCTTATGCAGCTGTTGTTTTTGATGACAATGTCAGTGCATTCATTTCAGTGATGTTGGCCAACCTAATAATTTCAAATGATGATTTGTATGCAAAGTCTAAATGAGCTCTCCCTGACAGCTAGTGATGAGCTGGGGCTGGGGGGACAGGCTTCAGGACCAGATTGTATTTACATTCACACCTATGCATCCGAAGAAGTGGGCTGTAGTCCACGAAAGCTTATGCTCTAATAAATTTGTTAGTCTCTAAGGTGCCACAAGTACTCCTGTTCTTCTATTCACACCTAATCTACCTAAGTATCCAGCAAACACAGCTGTGTTGCCCAAGTGATAGATTTTGGCTGGGGTTGGGTTACAAATCACTTGAATGCTGGGGAAATGTTGTTGTTCTTATTGTATGAGTAACGGGCAGTAGAACTGTACTTAGCCTGTGCTTGTTGAGGTCATCAAGAGAGAGGGTGGGACAGGTGTTTTGCTTGATGGTCTCCACTGTTTAAAGACAGCTGATTAGGCTCCATAGATAGTCTTTTGTTTTGTTAAGTGACCACTACAGCTGAAATCACTGATGACCAGGTCTAAGTGCTTAGACCTGCTGTGGGACAGTGTTTCTGTGGAAGAGACGGCCCAATCTAGCAGTGAGATTCCCCCACTGAGAGATCAGCTGAAATCACTGAGAGCTGGGTGGAACCTCAATAGACTAACTCGCAGAGGTCACAGTGGCAGGTGGCAGTAGAAGGTGACGGCGCAGGGCCATTGGCAACAAAGTGATGGAGTGAACAGTGGCACAATGAACAACAGTGGCCAGAGCGAACAGTGAGCAGCTGGAGGAACGAGCAAGGTGCCTTCTTGCCCCCTCACTTGGAAGGTGAACTCACGTGAAAGCAACTCTGAACTCTGAGTCTCCACTGACCAAGGACAAAACCGGTGAGTGTTAATGAGGCTGTTAAGAATGCTGGAGACACAACACAGTTCATGCGAACAAACATGACTGTGGCATTATACTTTCTATTTAAGCAAGAGATACCACACACTACAAACTGGAGGCCAATGTTAAGTGCATTGTCACTTGTTCATCCTGAAGTTGGACACTGGTTCTGAACAAGACCAGCAAATGCTCACTATCTTTCTGCAAGAAACTCAACTGACTGGCTAAAAGCATGCGGTGCAACAGTGAAAGACTCAACAGTTGATAAAGTGAAGAACTCTCTCACCACATTCAAAAAATTTGCATACATGGCTGATGAATGCACCGATGCAAATGGGCATCAAGTATTAAATCATTGTGTACGTTATCTTGATGTCAGTGGTAGGCCAGTCGATTCATTTCTAGATGTTCAAGTTATAGAAGACACATCAGCTGCATCTGTGACAACCTACATCTTAGAAAAGTTAAAAGCTTGTCAATTGGAGCCCAAACAGATGGCTGCTTGTGTATTTGACAGAGCTGCAAACTTCTCTGGAAGACATGGTGGAGTACAAGCTTTGCTCAGAGAAAAGCGTAACCCTAGTCTCTCCTATACACACTGCAGAGGCCATCTACTCCAACTAGCGCTAGTACGTGATGCAGACTCCTCAAAAGACATTTAAAAAGCTATAAATGTAATGTCTTCATTATATCCTTTTTTCAGCAAGAGTCCAAAAAGACTGAATATCTTGGAAAATATAGAAGATACACTGGGACTGAAGTTCAAATAAGTCCAACCTGGGAAAACCCGCTGGCCTTCTCATGAGCAATCCTTGGCTGTTGTCTTAAAATTACTCCAGCCGTTATTACTGGCTTTGGAAAGTATCTACCAAGATGGGATAGATCTAAGTAGTGAGGCTGGTGGATTACTTTTGCTACTACTTTCAGAGAAAACTACTGCCATTCTCTGTCTTGTAAGTCTACTGTTGAAACCACTTGGGTCATTAAACAATGCCATCCAGGCATCTGCTACAACAGTAGTAGATCTTTGTCCAGCAATAGAGGCTACATTTGGATCAATCAGAGAGCTATCCATTGAAAAAGTACTGGAAGAAGCAAAGAACTCAGTCCAGAAGTTGACTAATGAAGGCATTTATATTGAATCATTAAGTGAAGAGGACAAGAAGTGTTTGTTAAGACAACTGAAAAAGTACACAGACTTGATTTTTAAAAATCTACAACAGCAATTTCTAGATTCTACTCAACCTCTATGTAGCTTTTACAGATCCCTATCCTATAAAACACCGACAGTTGAGTGGAGTGTGGCACTACCAGCAATGGGGCTGCCATGTATTCAGGACAGAATAGAGAATTTGAACACAGAGTGGAATATCCTACGACGACTGAATGAAGATTTGACTTCAACTTCTTTTTTATCATCACTAGTGGCTCAACCCGATCTTTATGCTGTGTTTCCTGGGATGAAAGAAGTAGGAATTCATCTCTTGCTACTCCCAGTCACAACAGCTACAGTTGAGCGTTCTTTTTCATCATTGAATAGAATTTTGTGTTCTGAAAGAAGTCGCCTTCTGCCTGATCATGTGAATGAACTAATGAGCATATCAACTGAAGGAATGGAAGTACCGGACACATGAGAAGCCACCAAAGATGAATGCATTGCATTCAAGAAGTTCATTAACAGAGTTGTGCAAAATTACAAGAAGAAACCGAGAAGAATGTAGATGTAATGCTTCATAGAAGGCTTGAGTAGCCAACTTTAATTTGTGTGATGATTTTAAAACATGAGTTAAATCTAATAAAATGGTCATGAAACATTTTTCAGTTTTTACTATGGTGCCATACAGCCCCCCTTCACCCTCACGGTCTCATGCCTTATCGGCCCTGACTCCCCCCCTAAATTCGAATACCGCCCCCCCCCATTTCAATTCCTGGGGCAAACACTGTTCCCAGGAATAAATTCCATTGCACTGAGCATACAAGTGAAGTGAGTGCAAGGACAGCGCTGAGACTACAGGGAGAAACGGTCCGGCAGGACTCAGTGAGGGCAGCCAAATGGCGCAGCAGTGAGGAATGAACACTCTAGCACTCCCGCCACTCTGTTCTTTTCAGGCCTGATGCCACGTTGTGGGGCAGAGCCAGAGCACATCGCTCTTGCAGACCAGCAGAATCTATGCCTCCAGAATATTCACAGAGAGCTTATTAAACATAAAAGGAGACAGTACAGCCAGAAACGGGATTTCAATTGATACAAGGAATACAACTAGGAAAATCCCATCCCATGTAATCCTGGTTAGGAGCAAACCTGCAAGGGCTCCCGGGCACCTCACTGCAGCTCCTAGGAATGGATATTTTACTCCGTGGTATTCCAATCCAGCTCATTGACTGGGATAATTCATCTAGATGTATTCCACTGAGCAGTCTACACACCTGGCTAGGGCGCATTGGCTGAGTGAGCATGGGAATAGCTGCAAAGCTGTGTTGCTATCAGTGCCACCTCTGACTGGATCCCCAGTAACAGGGACCCCGGTCTATCAGCAGCAGCAAAGCAGGGGTAAGAGAACTTCTGCTTGCTGGGCTGCATGCTTGGACATCTGCTTCCTGGCATTCGTTTAATAGGCTTTAAAATCTGCTTTATGGGGCACTTCTGAGACCCCCTGCCACGTAGAGGGGCAGTTTGACTCTGCTCTTTAGTATAGATGAGCAGCCATGGTGTGAGTGGAAATATGTGATGTGTCTGATGTGCCAGAGCTTTAATGGCAATAATACCCAGCTCTTACGTAGTGCATTTCATCAACAGATCTCAGCGTGCTTCCAAAGGAGGACAGTATCATTATCCCCATGTCACATATGGAGAAACTGAGGCACAGAGAAGGGAAGTGACGTTCCCAAGGTCACCCCACAGGCCAGTGGCGAATCTGAGACTAGAGCCCGGGTCTCTGGAATCCCAGTCCAGTGCTCTATCCACAGGCGCTTAGAGAGGGGATGGTAACGGTCTGGACTAGAGATGGTTGGAAAAAGGGAATCTATGTTTGCAAAAAATTTCAAAATTGCAAAGCTGTTTTCATGTTGAAAGGTTCAAACATACCCATTTTCAGTGTCGCTGTTTGTTGTGAGGTTTTTTCCATTTTCTTTTTCAAAACTTTTTCAAAAACATAATTGTATCGATTGAATGATTTTGTCCAAACCCTGGTTCTTGGTAAATGGAAGTATTATAATAGTGTTTTTGATAAAAGTTGGGGGGAGGGGATTTTATTTTTAAAAGCCATGAAATTTTTGCCAAAAAAAAGAAAAATGTCGCCAATGTCAATAATTTCTCTCTCTGTCTCTCAAACACACATATTAGGAAAGGCCATTTTTTCAGTGAAATATCTTTTCATCCTCAAAGTTTTGGCCAGCTCCATTCTGGACAGAGCTTCTTGAGGTGTTTCCCATGTGATACCCCAGCCTCAGTTATTCCATTCAACTAGCTGGAATGCTCCTCACAGGTCGCCCTATTAACCAGTTGGTGCTGGATGCACCTGCTAAGCAATCAGTGACCCACAGGACTCCCTTGACAAGCCTGATTTCTCCCCACCCTGTGTCCCCATGGTACTCTGGCTCCTTCATCTTTCAGCAGTGAGTGCCCAGGGCACAGCTGACCACGTGATGGCGGCTGGGTTTAACTGTGGTGAGAAAACGCACCTGAAAGGTGAAGGGAGCCGGAGGCTGGGCAGCACTGGGAAGCATACAGCAGCACAGCATGCTGCGGCGCCAACTGGGGAGTAAATGTGAAAGAAGCTCATCCAGAAGTGTGCACATGGGAGAAGCCTGTGTGAAGGTTTCCTTTAAGAATGTAAGAACGGCCATACTGGGTCAGACCAAAGGTCCATCTAACCCAGTAGCCTATCTGCCGACAGTGGCCAATGCCAGGTGCCCGGGAGGGAATAAGCAGAACAGGTAATCATCAGGAATTAACAAGGATCTTCCCATAGGCTTGACCATACATTACTTTTGCACCATAAGAGTTCCAAATAGCAGTTTCAGTGGGTGTTTTGGGTGTGTGAGGAATGCAGTATCAGGACCTAACTATATCACACACTCTCTCTCTCTCTCACACACACACACACACACACAAACACACTCTCTCTCTCTCTCTCTAAGCATTTCTGGAAGTTTTGCAGAATGTGTAAATACACAATGGGTTCTGTTGCAGATTATTCCCAAGCGCCTGATTTAATCCATCCTACTTCAGCGACCATTTGAAAGGCACCAGACTAGGGTTAGAAAACAACATCTCTTTATAAAAAATGGGGAGGAGGGGAAATCACATTGTAATTGATTAATTCAGCAATTTTAGTTAAGTGAATATTGATACATGGATGGAAAAACAGGGAAAACATATGCAAGAATAAAGAACAGATACTGGACTTGCTATTAAACATAAGTCGTAACATCAAAACAGCTGGTAAAATAATGTAACATGAATAAAACGCTGAAGTAAAAAAAAAAAAAGGAATGTCAAACATTTTCACAGTATCCTAAGCTTTTATACACATCTCAGGAGAAAACAGAAGCCGATACTAGTTCTAAGAAGAGTCAAGCTTCTCAGAGAGGGCCTGAGCCAAAACCCAGTGACATCGGAGGAGATGCTGGGAGACTTCAATGGACTTTGAGTCAGGCCTGGAGCATCTGTGATGTGGGCTAACGTGATGTTGTAAGTGGTGCATACCGCCTTGTGCAGATTCCCTGCACCGGGCTGCTTCACCCTTACTGCATGAAAGATAGGTACTGCCAGTTCATTAGGATACATCAATTGCTTAATGTATATAGCTAAAATAGCTATTCAGTTAATGCATGTGGAACTAAATATATCAACAGCTATTAGATGGTGATTCCTGAAAAGGAGACAAGAACTGGGTTCTGACTTTCAAGAGCATGAAACTTACTGGACCTTTTCTAGAAAGGCATCTTCATCTGAAAATTCAAATGCATTTGCCCCGTCAGTGTAGGAATCATTTAAAAATCGAGGACATACCATATGTCTGCTGCTCTGAGAAGGAATTCAAGAAGTACCTATTAGAACTGCAATGAAGTACATTACAAAAACCACACACTATTTTCTCATGAAATCATCAATGCATTACTGAGGATTTTCCTTTGGTGCCAATTCTAACATTTTCAGGTCACGTCTCTCAGTGAACCCTTGATTTCCCTGGCAGGTTTATTTTTATGATTACACGAAAACACCATAATGTTATCTAGCAAACTGGCGTTATAGCAACGATTGTAGCTAAATTCCTGTAACACACAAAAACTCTCTCACCATCTGTGGCTTAGTTTGACAAGACTAGATAAAAGCCTGTTATTGTTCCAACAATACTGAAATGTTTTGGACGTGCTTTCAGGTTCTATTTCTGTTCCAGAATGTGGAGCTGCGTTAGCCTTCACACGAGTGGCAGCAATATCTTTTTTTGTTTTTTGAAAGGTGTAGTAACATTTGTAGAAGCAGAAAAAATCAGGCCACCTTCAGGAACAACACGAAAGCCTTGCGTTCATTTTTACAGTCCTTAAAAGGTAGCTCTTTTCAGTTCCAATTCTTACTAACCTTTTACATTTCACTTCCTCTCTCAAAATCTCTATTTACAAACAAAAAAACAAGCCCCCCCCTCCAATCTGCCACACTTCCCTAAATTAACGCTCTAAACAGTTACATTAAGACAAAATGTAAAGATACTTTAACTGCTCACAAAGAACGTGATGTTACATCGGACTCATTTTCTTGGGTGCTGTTAATTTTATCAAAAACTGCACATGCATAAAACAGAACTAAAAAGTCCGATTGACGACCAATCAAATCTAAAAACTAGATCCATACAGTCTCAGAATCGCTGACAGTTCACCAAGCAGTGTTGCAAAGGGGAAAGTAAAATTGCTATCCAGCTACATAAAAATGTCCAAAAAACCTTGTCTGAACTATAACACACAAATCTGATAAAAGGATCTAGCTCATCCTCTTTTCAAAGGACTAGAATACAAGATCAGAGAGCTGGTAAACTAACTGATTCAGTACCTAGAAGCACACAGTTATGCTAAGCTTTAAATAGGTAACTACAGTAACAAATTGCTTTTCCACAATGTAACTTTGATAGCTGATAGCTTTTCTCAGTCCTCCTGTCCCAGAGCAATACCGTCCCAGTAACCAGGACATACAGCCTGACTGACTTCAGAACCCCTATCTCGTGCCAACCAACCATGTTCTGGAATCAGATACTTCTTTAGGCCCTGGTCCTGCAAAATGGCACAAATGTCTGCTAGAGCTGGTCCTTACTGTATAACTGACCTGACTTTTACCAGGTAATTAACATCCTGTACATAATAGTTACAGAGGGAGAAAGAAATGCAAAGAACGCATTATCCTTCTAAACTGGCTTCCTTACAGGATTTGTGTAGGAAACTAATTGACACTGCTAAAAATTTTAAAGGATCAGATATTTTGTTTCATGCAATATACTAAAACACTGAAAAAAGCGACGTACTGCTCAGTTCTGTGGCCCCAGTTGTCTCTGAACTTGGACTTTTTGGCTCAAGATCCACTTTGTAGAAATCAGTCTAATTCTGAGAAGTGCCGGGGGGGCGAGTGTGAGTTCAAATCTACATGAATTGAGTTTCTATTTGAGCTGATGGTTCCTGCTGAAATATCTGTATTTTGTTTAAAACAATCAGCTTTTGCCCATCAAGAGGCATAAGGTACATTCCTATGATTGAGGCAGTGATGAGAGAAGGCCAATAAAACCAGAGGGACCAGCATGAAAATTCCCATATCATTAAAACCCTTTAGCATCTCCCCTTCTCTGATGCAAAACTAATCTCTTTTCTGTCCCTGCTACTCTGCAAATGGAAATAATCCTTGTGTGGACTTGGCAGGCTTTCCCCCATGTCCCACAGTGCTTTGCAGACAGCTTAAGTGTATGTTGTTTTAAAATAACCGCTACAGATATAAACTCTACGGCTTATAGTCCCGACTGAACCTGTGTTTTCCTTAATGTTCCACCTCCTGATGGCTCCAGGTTTGTCACCTGCTTCCCCCACGTCCTCACCTATCTATGGTATTCAAGTCTGCAGAATTTAAAAAGCAACTAATGATAAAGTTCTTCATCTAGAATTAGCTTTGCATCAAAGATGACACTGCAAATACTGGTCTAAGATTACAAGGTGGGGTTTTCTGCAGAATTCATGTCCTAATTCCACCACCCCATTAGCTTTAAAAGGCCTTTCCCCACAGATAGTATTTCACAAAATTGGCCTGCAGTAAGAACTGCGGAAAACATCCCATGTAGGGAATAAACACCCCTGAGCTAAAGAAAAATCAATGTACCTAGAATTATTTCACTTTAGACCAATTCAATAGGATTATCTAGTATCACCCCCCCGCCTTCGCTCTTTTTATCTGACAAGTTCCCTATTTAAATAGATTTGCATATCATTACAGCAACAGGTTACTTCTGACATTGTAGGTGTAAATAGTTTGTGACCTCAGTGACTGTTCTGTATGAATGTGTTGCACTTTCAAACATTCGCTTACAGGGAAATACTGATACTGGGGGTGGAGCTTTAAAGGAAGCTCAAAAAAAAAAATACAAAGAAACAAAACTCAGGTACAACATCCACTACTACAGAAGGAGCAACATTTGAACCCCGAGTCCTAGGGCTGTGCAAGTTCTGGGCCAGCAGGAGTCCCTCTAGCCACCTGATCATTTGAAGAGCGACTGAAATGTTGGACACTCCAGAGTTTTCATTTTCTTCATGAACTTTTTGAACTCTTTGTTTTTCTTATCCCACTTGTGAATGGCCATCAGCAGGTACTGGGTCTTCACTTTGCGGCCCATGATCAGGAAGTGGTTGCTGAGGTTGTCCAGCTGGTGGCAAGGACAATCTGCTCCATTCTTTAGATACAGTACTAGCTTCTTGAGGTCTTTTCTCTTGATTGTTCCCAACTTCAGGGGCTTCTTCTTCTTTGGAACAATCTTTTTGTCCCCGTTCTCCTTTTTCACTTCTTTTATTTTCATCTTGAAAGCTGAAAAACAAGAGAGAGAAAACAACTCCTGAGCACCATTTGCATACATGAAACAGAAGCACTGCAATGCTCCTGGGCCTTCCAAAGCGAACTGAGACAGTGCCAGCACACTGCACATCTGGGCCAGGTGTGCTGAGAGCGCTGCTGAGCAATAACGTCTCACTGTTTCCTTGTGCTCCCCCACCTGACTGTCCCTATCTGCCTATTGTCTCCTGTCTTCTCCTTAGATTGTAACCTCTCAGGAGCAGGAACGGAGGTTATGGACTGCAGCTCCTAGGTGCCATGCAATACAAATAAGAAAGAACAACTAGCCCCTTGCTTAACCTGTACCTGTAGAGATGCTGCAGCAGTTACCTCCCTGCTGTGTCAGTAGCTATGTATGGACACCAGAAAGCCAAATGAACTGGCAGTGCAGATATCCATTCTGCTCCTTTAGACCCCATGTCTTTCCCATCAACTGCCACTGCTATTCTTGCATCCTACCCAACCACCAAGAAGGGAAGGTCTGGGTGAGGAGCTAGTGAAGTTGGGATTTTCAAGTCCCTGTTCAATCCAAAGAGCAAAGCAGGCTATTTCTTAAAACCATGCTGCATGCTTTTTATTTGAAAGACAGATGTGTTTAGTTGGCACTGCATACAGTTTGCTGGCAAGATGTTAGTTGAATAAACAAAGCTATTTCCTTACTGTACAAGCACAAAGAGAAATTCCTGAAAGGGCCAATTAAAAGGTCGACTCAGCTTTTCAAATGCATTTTTTTAGTTGCTCCTGGCCCTGGGGTGTCTGTGAAACAAGTTTCCAAACACAGTGAATTTCTGCAGTTGAGCAACGAAGCCTCCTTGGAAATAGGTCTGTCTAAAGGGGACCTTAGGTGTAGGAGGGCGAACCACATTGCTCTAACGAAGGTGCACACACCTTCCTGTAAGAGAAGGAGAGCTCATCCAATATGACTTAAATGGAAAAGATTTTCCTCTTTGGGCTCCCTGATTTCCTGAGCTAATGGCAACCTGAATAAAAAATTAATGTTCTTTCTCCGCGACCATGCAAAGGAATTTAGTTTACATGGGAGAAAATGATGAAAATGTGTTGTACATTAAAGTATCCCTTCACTGCCATTTGGCTCTGCCTCTTCTGTTTTTGGGGGAAAGCACATGTGGCCAAAAATTACTAACATGCTTCCATCGTTTGGGGTTTACTTTAGGGCTGCAGAGAAACAGGCTTGAATAGTTGGTTAATTGTCTTGTGCCCCTTTCCTTTTGCATCTTAAATGTATCTGCAGAAGCAGACATGGTGGCAGCCTTTGGTTCTAGCAGGGAGGAAGCTCCCCCCCCACCTCCGACATCTCCCTATGGGAGTCTGCCCTGTGGAGCCCCCCTGCCACTGCACAGTACATGTTGAGTTCTGGAAAGCAGCTTTGTGGACCATTCCAGACACAAAGGGAGGAAGGAGATGGTGATGATAATACTGAAAAGGCAGCGGAATCTGTCTATTACCCCCATGCTCCTAGCCACTGCATTGGCTGCGGGAATAATGGTATTTATCCACTTGTGTGCCAGAAATATCCAGCCCACTTGCCAAGGGCCCTGCTGTGTGATACTATTACCATACATGAGAGTAATGGAGCTGGAAACCTCAGTTACATTTTCATTCCATTTGTTTTCTGGATTCAGGATATTTAAGGAGCTAAAGAAATTGACCCAGATCAATTTTCAACGGGTCTGGAAAATACAGTAACAGTTTTTAGTCCACTCTACGCTCTGAGACACAAATTGGGCTGCAATCTCCTTCATTATGAATCCCAGTTTCTTTAGCAGTGCAGAATTTTAACTCCATACGAAGCACTGCAGACGTCTATGCAGGATGAAGGGTCCAGGAAACCTGTATAATCCTAGAGATACTGAATATGCAGGGACTCTTTGGAAATGTCCTGTTTGCAAACTGACTTAGTTATGTCATTGGTAGTTGACATCCTTGTTGCTAACACCCTTGGAAAGAACACTGCCCATCAGTTCATGGGGGTTTGTTCTGCTCCAGGCATCAAAGTGTAATGGAACCCCCATGCCTGGGAAGTGTCCTGTTCCCAACAACTCTGACCTCTTCATTGTTCATTGTAACTAATGTTTATGGGACAGTTATCCATGCTTGTGGGTGACATGTAACCTGCTCAGACAAACCATAAATCCAGGGCTTGGCTAAGACATTGTAAAATCCCTCACCCGTGTACAGCGATGTCTCCAATGTTCAGAACTGGGAGCCAAAAACAGGGAGATATGAGGAACAAAAAGGTGGCTGACCTGGGACAACAATTTCAGTTCAGCAGACTCTGCTGTTCACAGCAAAGACATTCTGGTCATTTATTCTGATAGCAACACATAGATCTTGTAGTACTGTCACGTTCAAATACCATCCAGCCTAACAAATCAGATGCTCCTAGGTTATAGCCTCAATGGATATATGTGAAAAAAAAATGGCATAAAAGCAACATTCCCTCTCTCCCCTCTGCTGGTGACCTGGATTCTCGCAATTTCCTGGGACATCTCAGAGCAGATCATTTAATGTCGGATGTATTTGCTGGTTGTCAGCTGCCTGGGGACTAAGGACACGTTCTGAAAACAGTGGGGTCTGGCCAACACCACCGCTTTTTGCATGAGCATTGTGAAGGCAATTAGGAATCCTTAGCCTAATGGCTTGATTCATCCCAAGCTGTCTGATGCTGCTGACTGATGCTGCCGGGTTAGCATTGGGTATTTAAGGCAGGGCCACTTGTATTGTGGTTTTATTAAAAAGAAATGCTGTGGCAGTGGAGACCATTGTGCGAATCATCATTGAGGAGCCCTTTCCTGGCACACACTGATCCCATCCCAATAAACACCTTCACTCCCAGCAACAGGCAAGAAGAGGAGGAGAAGGGTTTAAATAAAGTCAGTCATCAGGACTGATTGAATCTTGGCTCCAGGGTCTAACAGCGCTGCCAACACAAACAGCTTCCTTCCCTCGGAGCCCCAGCCCTCCAGCTCCCCCAGCATTAAACCAAACTCAGCTTGAGATGGTCTTGACAACCTAATGCCAGATGGAGTCAGGGAGATTGGGGATGGAGGAGCTGAAATTGACTCCAGTCCCCAGGAAGTGCTTGCTCACACTGCCTCGGTTTTCAGCCATCTCATGCAGGCAGGTACCAACCCCTGAGAGAGCTCAGCACAAAGGGCTATTTATAGCACTACAGCATGTGCAGCCCTTCCCAACCCAGGAGCTGGGCTGCCTGCATCTCGCCTGCAAAGAGAGCATGAATGAACTGGCTGGAGGGGGCTGTTCCAGCCCGAGCTCTGCATCTGGGCAAATTGCACTAACTTGCAGACACCCCATCAGTGCTGCCAACTCTCATGATTTTGTCATGAGTCTCGTGATAATTATTGTTTTCCTTAAAGCCCCAGCTCCTGGAGTCAAGTGGATCTGTAATGATTTCAGCCTTCATTCTTAAAGAAACAGTTAGTTTCTAGCCCTCATGGCTGTGGAGAAAGCTTCAAACTGTGTCCCCAGTGCACCCTAAAGGCTCTAAAAGCAGAAGGCAACGACAAAGAACCCCAAATCTATTATTTTTACAAAACCTCATTATTTCTGGCGAGCCCGATTCACGATTTTTGAACATTTGGGGTTGGCAATACTGCCCCACCACTGACCAAGCACAATCTACATTTGCAAAGTGTCTGGGGAGAGCTCCTGCTCCCCTCCCCTCCCACCAGCGACTCAGCACAGGTGCCTGAGTTTTGCCAGTCCGGTCTGGGAAAGGCTGTGTCCCTGTATTAGTTCAGTGGGACAGAAAACAGCAGTGGCACTGAGCTACCAGGGCAGGGTCATGGCAGGTCACTTGGCAGGAAGAGAGCAGAGACCAGCAGAAGGCTCAAGACCCAGTGAGAAATGCTCCAATCTCTCTGCCACATCACAGCAAGCCAAATGGAGGCAGCTCTCTGCAGTGAGGGACAATGGCCCTGCTAGGGTGACCAGACAGCAAGTGTGAAAAATTGGGACAGGGGGTGGGGGGTAATAGGTGCCTAGGTAGGAAAAAGCTCCAAAAATCGGGACTGTCCCTATAAAATCAGGACATCTGGTCACCCTAGGCCCTGCCCAGCATTTCTCCGGGAGAAGGCGGCAGATTGCCCACCGAGGATTTCCAGGGCAGCCTGGTGTCAGCTCTCATTTAGGAATCAAACCCAAAATGGGCAGGCGGTGCCATGCAGCGGAGTGGCTTGAATTCACATGGAAATGCGCACAAGCCCCTCTCTGTATAGAGGGCCCTGCAGGGCTTGCTGCACGTTACAATCCCGCTGTTGCTACAGCAGAACCCAATCATGATCAGGCCAGTGCTGACCCCGTTAACAGCTACATTTGTGAACCCCTCTTTGCCAGTCACGATGGGCTGGTTTCCAGAGGTGCACAGAGCACTCCCACATCCAGCTGACTCGTGGGAGCTGCAAGCACTTTAACAGTGGCACAGCACTACAGAACGGACATCTTATTGTTTCTGTTATCGTGTGTTATTTGCATTGCAGAAGTGCCGACAGCCCCAGCTAAGATCCGGGCTCCGCTGTGCTGGGCGCTGCACAGACACACAGGGCTTGTATACACCGCCCCGCAGCTCGGACTGTGGAGACCTAACAGCCGTGCGCACCAAAGTGCTACGCTGTAAGGTCCCCGTGTGGACACTGTGGGCCCAACCAAAAGGCTCCTAGTGTAGTCTGCACTAGTGCAAACTAGGAACCTGTTAGTTCAGGCCCGCAGCATCCCCATGGGGAAGTTACGGAGCAGCGCTTTGGTGCTCTCTGCTATTCACATCCAGGTAGTCTGACCTGTGGGGCAGTGTGGACACAGCCTTGCTAACAGACTGTCCCTCCCATCTCATTAGACAAGCCAGACAAAGGGAGTATCCCCATTTTACAGATGTGGAACTGAGGCGCAGAGAGGCCAAGTGACATGCCCAAATCAATAGCAGAACTGGGACATGAACCATGGGCACTGATGCCCAGTCAGTGCAGTAACCACAAGACTGTCCTTCTGCTGTTGTTTGTGTGACTGTATCAATATACACACACAGCCAGTCCAAGCTCTTCGACTCCACACTCCCCCTTACCTGAATCTCAATTATGTCCCCTCACTTACTTGACCATTCATGGCTGTGATGGCCTCAAAACTCTTTGGTTAAATAATGTCACACTGTGCAGGAATACATATGACAGGCCCCATGTGCCACATTCTGCCAGACGGGCATCGTTACTGCACAAGAGCTGCCTCAGAAACTGGAGAGGAAAAATCTCTGGTCCAGCGATAAACTCTTGGGCAGAGAGAATTATTCTTCATCCCTCACTACCAATCCTCTGAAGTCTTTAACCCAATGTCTCTCTGAAAAAGACGCCCCAGCTCCTCTCGAAGCTATAGGTTTGGGTGAAGTTCTCTGGTCTGTGTTACACAGAAGGCCAGACTAGATGATCAGAATGGTCCCTTCTGGTTTTTAAATCTACAACTCCAGCAATTTTCACTCCTCTGGCCACTCACAGACTGAGGGAGGGTTTTGCTATTTTGTTGTCTTTGATGGTCAGTCTGAAGTGCATCTTCTGGCTCCCCTATCTAAGGTATTTCTACAGTGCCTGTAGTGGAAGAAGTGGAGGATTGTATTTCGCAGTCCCTTCCTTCATGGTCTTTGAGGTGGGTCGGACACACCAGAGCTGACCAGACCCCTCTCCAAACCAACATGATAGCAGACCAGCAGGTCTGGTCCAGTTCAGATAATCTCGCTTACCCAATGGCACTATGGCTAAGAGGGGTAGGGGTGGGAGTGGTCACGCCAGTATTATTAATGCAAGTTACCATAAAGGGTGTTTCTGCAGACCCTCCCCACCATCTTCCAAGCACTGCTCCATACAGTCGGCTGCACTCACTTCACTTGCCCCCAGACATGCGCGACTCAGCCTGCGAGGCTGGCCATTAGCCCTTCTCGCCGAGAAAGGCGGAAAGGATGTTAGCGAATGGAATTCCGGTTCAATGTTTTATTTCCTTTTCAGCTGAGCATGAAACCGGTTTTTAAACCAGATCAGCAGCGCGCGCGCCCACACTGTTCCACACATGAACTCTCACATCAGCTGAGATTTAGTCAGTGAGGAGCTGTCAACTTCCAGTAGTGACAGAACGTGCAGTAATTACCGGTCCCTCCCCACTGGCTGCCCCGAACGGAGCCAGCCTTCAGCGCTGTCTGACAGCTGAGCAAACTGCATCCGCCACCATCCCCAGCAACAAACTCAGAGCTACAGGGAGTCATCGGGATTAGTGCCCAGAACACAGCAAAGCTTCTGCTGTGTCCCAGGAGAGATGGGTACAAGAAAAGACGCTTTGCTTGAGCTGCTGCAGCAGTAGAAGCCAGCCATCTTCAGGACGACACACAAGCCAGTGAAGGCTACTTAAGATCAGGCCATTATGCCAGCTCTTGTATGCAACATCACATCGCTGCCGAGACACTATGTGAGCTGCAATATAAGAACGTAAGACTAGCCACACTGGGTCAGACCAATGATCTATCTAGCCTGGTATCCTGTCTGCCAACAGTGACCAGTGCCAGATGAGACACGTAGATAGAGATGTTTGCAGAGTTGTTGTAGCCCTGTTGGTCCCAGGATATTAGAGATACAAGGTGGGTGAGGTAATATCTTTTATTGGACCAACCTCTGAGAGACAAGCTTTCGAGCTTCCTTACACCTACACTGACCTGAAGAAGAGCTCTGTGTAAGCTCGAAAGCTTGTCTCTCCCACCAACAGAAGCCGGTCCAATAAAATATATTACGTCACTCAGCTTGTCTCACATAAATAGAAAAATCAATGATATGACATGGGGGTCACTGCTGTGTGTGCAGCATCCCCAGTCCTGTTTAGGAGACACAGACGGCGCTTTCTTGGGGGCTGGCCCAAGACTGTGGAATGAACGCCCCAGTAACTAAGGGCCATCCCAAACCTCACCAGCTTCCAATCCCAGTGCAAGGTGCATTTCTCTGACCTGTCTTCTCCAGCAGAAACATAGAGCAACACAAATGTGTGTGTGTGAGTGTATCTATCTATCATCTATCTAAAATAAATTCCAAAGCAAGACACTCCCCTGCACACAAACACGTGACAGATGTTAGGCACATTGCTTAATGAACAACTGGAAGGCACTCAGATACTATGGTGATGAGTCCGATATAAGAACAGAGTGGAGTTTAGTGTGTTCCTTTCTCTCCAGGATTGTCTACACTAGAAACCTCGACCTGACTACAACCGTTCCCAAGCATGGACGCTGCTTTCTCATGACTGAACTGGTCCAGGCCTGCTCGAGGTCTCCATGACCAGTCCAGTCGAGATCATGTGTCCCCCTGCACCAGCACTAGTGAGCACACGGCTCCTCGCCTCAGCCTCTCTCCCAGAACACACACACCCTGAGCGTCATTGCTTCCAGATGTTACTTACGTGGATCTGAAAATCCAAATACAATTTTTAAAAGTAGTCTGCTGAGAGGACTTGTCAATCAACTGTGCGACTGCCCCAGGGAGAGGCGCGTGGGGCTTGACGATGAGATGCAGTCCCAGAATGGAATCTCCCCTGTAGCATGTCCTGTTTGGAATGCCAGAGCCGCAATCACTTTCCCAGAATAGTAACGCAAGACCTGATGGGGCCAGTGAGAGTCACACAGGGACCAGCTGGATGTCGTTATTATTATTCATTGCTCATATTAGAGTGGCCCCCAATCCAGGCTGGCACCCCACGGTGCTAGGCAAGAAGCAGTCACTGCCCCAAAGAGTTGACAGACTATGTGAACAAGGCAGCAGCTAGTAAGCATTCTCCCAGGATCTGAGGCACTGAGACATCCCACAGGAACTCAGTGGCAGGCCCAGAATTGAAGCCAGGTCACTGGAGGCCCAATCCAGAGCCCTGACCCCAAGACCAGTCATCCTCTCTAGTTTGCCAGTAATTTCCTACAAGCCACCTGCTCTGTGCGGCAGTCCAGTGATAAAACCTACTCCATGCTTTGGCCACAACACAGCAAGATACTTATGCGTGTGCTTAACTTTAAGCATCTGAGTAGTGTCACCGAAGGCCCTGGAACTCCTCTCACAGCAAAATTGGGGATATCAGAATGGCCATACATGGCCAGACCAATGGTCCCTCTAGCCCAGTATCCTGCTTGCTGACAGTGGCCCACACCAGGTGCACCAGAGGGAATGAACAGGACAGACAATCATGGAGTGATCTATGCCCTGTTGCCCAGTGCCGTGCTGAAGTGGAGTATTGGGGACAGGAGTGGTGGTGGTGGTCCTGTTTGGGTTAGGATTTAATTTCATACCAGATGCCATTATGAAACACGCCATTCCTGTGAGCGCTGCGGTTGAGGCCGCTTACTGGTGAGTAACGAAAGTTTACTACTGTGAGCACAAGTTTCCAACCACCCACTTCAAAGCCTCTTCCCAGAATGCCTGAAAGTTCAAGCTTTATTCAGGCTGAGAATCATCTGGGGGGGAAACGAGGCCAGATTATAGGAAATATTTTTAATCTCAGACCTCAACATATTTCAACCATATTGTTTTTACAACAACAAATTCTAACCCAGGGTGTCAACTCACAGGCTGCACCAGGGCTCACGCCGATACAATCCTCACCTGCCCTTCTCCAGACTTAGGGTCTGGGCAGCAGCCGCTTAACAGACCAAGCACAACAGCGTAACCAGACGGGGTGGCAATGTGACATCCAGCCCCGCACAAGGTATGTCTACCCTGCATTTTGGAGTGAGTGGGAGCAAGCCACTGCCCTGGCTGATAGACTCAGGCTAGCAGAACTCACGCTAGCGCTCTAAAATAAATGCCTTGACAGCGCTCTGAAGTTAGGGCTCGGGTGGGAGCTCGGGCTCTGAAGCCGAGGGAGTAGGGTAGGTTCACAGCCCGAGTGTGTGCATGGAGTTGATTCTCCCCCAGCATCCCTGCCTCAAGACATTGCACCATGGCAGGAGAGCAGAGTCCCACAGACCCCTCCCGGGGGGCTGCTGTCTGAGATGGCTCCAGTCACAATGCTCAGAGCCTCCCTTCCAGCGGGCAGCTGGGAATCAGGAGCCCCCCAACAACCTATGGGTGGGTGAAACCAAAGTTCAGTCCAATTTTCTCCCTGAAGTAAAGACGTTCGCACCAGCAACTACCTCCACTTGGTTAGGCTGGCACAACCCCAGTGCAGATGGGCTGCAGCAGGCCGGCACCAGACTGTTAGGGGACTGAGCTGCCTCCATGCAGACCCTGCTTTTCCCAGTGCAACATGTCCACATTAGTGGTTTTCACTGGACCACATTTCCCAGCCAGGCGGGTCCTTTGTCCTGCTCCAGCTTCCACCATGGGCTCCTTGCCCTGCCTTGGTATCCCCATCTGGGCCCCTCGCCCTGCCCCGGAATCCCCATCTGGGCCCCTCGCCCTGCTGTGCATCCAGCTTTGCTTTCTACTTTGTCCTTTTGTTTTTTGTCTCACTTCCTGGAGCACAAAGAGCAAGTTTGAGAGGGACAAGCCAATGGCTCTAGGAGCTCAGCCCTGACACCACCATGAATCTGGGTCTCCAGGAGCAGTATTCCTCTGCTAAGACAACATGCAGCCTGGTTAGACTGAAGCCAGGAA
Source organism: Trachemys scripta elegans (assembly GCF_013100865.1). NCBI lineage: Eukaryota > Metazoa > Chordata > Testudines > Emydidae > Trachemys > Trachemys scripta. The sequence goes on from NC_048299.1 coordinate 156,869,927, forward strand.
TTTGGCCTTGACTACAAAGGGGCTGTATCAGATTGTAGCATAGTTCTGCTATCGCTAATGCAGATAGAGCAGTAAGCACTGAAGATATAAAAGTGTCCTTTCTGATTTCCGCTCACATGAAACAGGATCTATGAAAATGTTTGTTCACTCAGAATGAAATTAGTCTTGGCAGCGACAGCTCCAGAAAGAGCAAAGGCCCCCAGAAGTTGGTAGGGCTCCAGTCTGGGAGAGTGCAAGACGTTTTTCATCGTTCCTGCAATTCTTTTGCAATAGTCTTCAAGGCTCAGGCTGTCAAACCCCATCTCCCAAATGGGGAAGGAGGAAACTCAGTCTCTCCAGCAAACAAGATGCTTTGCCTTGGTGCTTCCTGAGAGCCGAGATAAACCTGGCCTCACATTCCCACAGCCCCAGACCTGCCAAATTCCCTTCCCTGGGAAATTCTCTGGAAAGCTGTAGTGACTTCTTCAGCGCTCGCAAGCACCATGTTGTAAGAAGTGTGGCTGTGCCCAGATGTCCTCTGGGGGGTGGGATGTCTGGTCTGCTTACATCAGACTCAGCCTGTGCTGGCGGGCGGGTTGACGACCCATCCCCAGGCACACCCCTCTGGCTCTCTGTTCGTGGTACTTATGTGGCTCCCATGGCCGTGTGATTGGAGCACTTCATCACACCCCTGTGAGCAGGGAAGGCCGTGCCGTACCCAGGGTCTGGCCCCTGACACCCCTTCAGCTGGGATCATCTAGCTTGCTCTTTGTTTCACAGCACTCAGCAGTGCCCTCGGCGCACCACAGGACAGACGCAGAAGGCACAGTTTCTGCTCAGAGGAGCTGCCAGTCCTTAGTAGAGAGGGCTGTGATTTGTGAGCAAAAGGTTCTGGGTTCTGCTGCTCCATTCCCTTCTCTGGATGAGCATTGACGGCAGAGGGGACGTGAGGTCGACTTGGAAGGGCAGGATTTAAGGAACATTTTTCTCCTCCCCGAACTACACTTTGTCTTCTGCTTTGTCCCCAGTTCTTTACCTCTTGCCAAAGGAATTGGTCTGGCCAAGCCCCACTAGAAACCCCTGACAGTCTGGTGATCTTACCCTGTTTGCAGTTCTATGCAGCACCAGCAGCTTCGGTAGGATCCAGCTGCCTTGTCTCTTACCAAGGGACACCTTTCAAAGCTCTTCCTCCACCTGGCTACCCAGGCTGCACCCCAACGCTGACACTATGAATCTCATGCTCCTTCTACCCTCGGGAGAAGGCTGGAGTGTCAGAGCACTGGAGTCTATTCATCTCCCTAAGCCAATCCACGACAATAGCTATGATAGGTTATAGACTACACTGTGCTCCTCTCTGGAGTCAGGAGGTGGGCTGGCGAGGAGCCAGGCAAACGCTCCGTGCTGGGCATGGTAGGGAAGGTCACAAACCAGGTGCCTCCATCAGACCCTCACCACAGACAGTGCGGGTGAACTGCCAGAATGGGCAGCCTGTTCCAAGAGCACAGGAGACAGCAGTGAAACAAGACTCCCCCAACCTCCCAGGCTTTAGCTGCGATGAACCAGGCCTGGTGCAAGACCCAGGCACCTTTGGAACCACAGCCCTGCTCTTGACACACTCCCCATTCCACTGGCGAGGAGCAGGTTTTATAGCGCTCCTGGCGTAACACTGAACACCTGTCCTGGCCGTCTGCCCTGCCCAATCCACGCCCCCTGCCTGCAGAGAAAGCTAACCCTGGTCTGACGGGGTCAGTAGAGCTCACCTGTGCACCTAGTGTTGCCGCCTAAATGGGACAGAGAATCGCTAAGCCAGGAGCAGGAGTGAGGGGCCTGGGCCGACTCAGCTCCAAAGGCAGGATCAGAGGGGAGGCAGCGACATCTACCTCTGAGCTGGGAGGGGTAAGTCCTAGCTTATGTAGACGTACTTGCGCTAGCTCTGCTGGGGCTAGTGCTAAGAAACAACAATGTAGCTGGAGCACCATGGGCGGTAGCTTGGGCTAGCGGCCTCAGGACAGTCCCGCGGGGACCCCCGGGCCCATAGACCCAGCTGCTGCCGGTGCTGCCCCAGTGACACTGCTATTGTTCCTGAGCTAGCCTGAACAGAGCTACCATGGGTAAGTCTACACGCTGGGAATCACACCACCCCGCCCAAATACAGACATACCCTGTGTATAGCAAATCTCCCGTTATACACAGCATTCCTCTCTGCACCCAGACACTCCTCCCATCACTGGGGGATTAAGGCCAAGTGGGACAGGTGACAGGATTCACGGGGGCTGGGGGATGTCTCTCAAAGACTGCCCCCATACTGCCGCCCTTGGGCTATCAATGGTCACCATCTCACTCCCTCTTGGCTGGGGGACAGGCAACACAGAGACAGGAGAAATGAGCAACCTGCTATGGCAAAAGACCCAAACCTCCATCAAGATATTACTCAGGACACAAGCAGAGAGAGATCCCTTCCCTCCCCTTTGCAGGATGCATGCAGAATTCCTTTGTAAGGATTAGCACAAAAAACACTCCATCCCTAAAACATCTCAGTAAGGTCCCTCTGAGATAGGTGTTGTGCAGTGCGGGAGCTCAGCTGTGACTGGCTCTTCCCTGTGCAGTTATAATCAGATTCTCTATTTCCTCACCTCAGAGCAGCTACAGCCAATTGAACTCCCTGTGGTTCAAGAAGTAGGAGTCAACGTGAACATGCTGGTTGTGCAAAGTAACCTCCCGCACAGAAAGCCCACCGCTGCTGTGACTAGCTATGCTGCTCCTGCTTATTCACTGAAGTCTGGCGAAATAGCCCCACATTCTTGTCATTCCCAGGCTCTCCTGTACAGTTCTTACACTCCAGAACCTGTCCTGGCCCTCACACTTGGGTTCCACAAATAATTCTTGGTGGAACTGGTCAAAAATTTTCAATGAAAATTTCAAAATTTTAAAACAAAAACGGGGAAATCATTGATGCCATTTCCCAGGTTTTCACCCTTCTAGAGCTGATGAAAATTCCAAGAACAAAACCAAACCAGGAGAATCTCACGTTTTCCTTTTTTATTTTTGGTCCCAGCTTTAATTCAGCTGAGCCTGCTGACGCAATGTGACAAAGGGCCCTTACCATCCCCGGGCTGGCTGCGTTGGTTATGAACATTCAAACTTTGTCAGCTCCGGCAAGGCTAATTCATGTGACCTGTGACAAAACCAGCAGGGTGGGCACAGGCGAGTGACCTTGCCATCCCTCCCCAACACACGCCTCTGAATATAACACAGAGAAGGCTGAAGGGAAACTCAGAGACAAAGTAACACACACTTGGACTGGACTGAAAGCCATTGGGTTGCTGTAATAACAAGCAACTGGGGTATAAAGGAACTGTAGTCCTGGGAAGCTCTGGGTCCTAGATAACACGGGGCTTAGCAGCTGGGGAAGGCAGGTAACTACCCTTGGTCTAATGCTGACAGAATGGCAAGTGCCCAGGTGAAAAGAGAGATTTGATAACCACCGGTACGTCCTGCTAAAGCCAAGTCTACGCTAGCTATGTCACAAAAGACGTAGCATCAACTCCCAGCCACAAGCCACGAATCTACAGAAGAGCCAAGTGTACCATGGCTTACTGTGACTCTGCACCTAAACTATTAGCCCTGTGGCATTACATGCATCTGCAGTCCCTGCTGTTGTCCAGAATGTGGAGTCAGGCACTGGGGAAAACCCGCCTCCATCTGCTGCAGTTTCCCGGCACGTGCAGGCAGGGCCCCACTCCAGCACCACTGGGGGTGGGGGAAAGAGAGAACGGAAAAATTCGGCTTTTCCTTCAGCCTAACTGCTCCTTCCTTTAAAAACCACTCAAAGCAAGGAAACCTGCCAGGAGACACATTAGGACTGTAAGAGAAGAAGGCTGCAGGCAACGAGCTGTCAGTCAAGGGGGAAAATAAATAGAGTGTATTGATTTTACTCCAGTCGCCACTGCAATCAGAGCCACAGGTTCAGCAGGATCCCCTCCCACCCCAGAGAAAGGGCAAGAACAATAAATAAAATCACCAAGAGAAACAGATCCAGGAATGAATCCCAGGAGGCTCCAGGATCAGCCTGGCCCGAGTGAGGAGTGAGAAGCGAAGTCTGGTCACATGCAGAGGAGCGAGATTCCTGGGAGGAGTTGTGGGAGGCCCAGGAGGGCATCCCTGCATTCCAGCCTCCATTTGTCAGTGCCCTCAGCATGGCAGAGGCATGCTGAAACCTAACCCCAACGTCTCTGACACGACCATTCCTGGAGCTGGTCTGTAGCACAAGCAGAGAGTAAATAATCTCATGCGAGTCTCTGTTGCCTTCCAGCTCACGGCATCCCCAAGCACTTTACAAACATGACAGGCACGGTAACCCTGCGCTGACCAGGTCCAACCCGCAGCAGTCGTTTGGCCCACCACTGACAGGCAGCCAGGCCCAGAATGGAGCTGTGAGCATGATTGCAAAGAGCACCGAGGGTGTGGAAACGCTCCATGTCACCATCTCACACGAAGCATCTCACCATTGATTCAAAAGCTGCTCTGCTGCATGGAAGTCAGTGGGCTTGGCACAGAGGCAACCTGAAGGCACCATGTGTCCTTGGGACTCAGAAAGCCTCTGCTTTGATGGGAACTGTGCCTTGCCTGGCTTTGCCAATCGACAGTCTAGGGGCAAAACTACTGCTCTGGCTTTAAAACTCCCACTTCCCTTTCTCTGAAGGTCTCTGCTCACTGCCCCAGCCCCTCCAGGCCCCTCTGCTCCCTGCAGGTCTCTGAGATCTGATTCAAAAACATAGAGCCACAATGCCCCTTGGCTACTGGCACACAGTGAAAGCCAAAGCAGAGGGTCTGAGAGGCCCGTATCAGAGTGAGGCTTTCTCTAAAGCTGCTGAAAGAAACGTCTTTAACACTGGAAAGTGCATTTTCAAGCCTTGTTACTAGCCAGTAAGCAATCCTCCAAACGTCACCCCTGCGTGGGCGAGTGAACCTGCGTTAGATGTTACACTGGACCTCAGAGATCCCACACACAGGGTTCACCCCACGGCAGATACAGGAGTGCCAGCCCCAACTCTGCCAACTGCCTTCCAAAAATACAGGCCTTGGACCCAGGGCCGGCTCCAGCCACCAACCTACCAAGCATGTGCTTGGGGCGGCACCTGGAGGGGGGCGGCGCTCCGGCCGGTCAGGGAGAGCGGGGCCCTGGCCGGGCTCTCCGCCCTCCTCCCAGCGCTCCGGCCAGTCGGGAAGAGCGGGGCCCCAGCCGGGCTCTCTGCCCTCCCCCCAGCGCTCCGGCCGGTCGGGGAGAGCGGGGCCCCGGCCGGGCTCTCCGCCCTCCCCCCGGAGCTCTGGCCAGCCGGGGAGAGCGGGGCCACGACCGGGCTCAGTGCCCTCCCCTGCCGCGCTGCCCGCCAGGGGGCCAGGGGCAGCGGGAGGCTTTTTTGCCTGGGGCAGCAAAAAAGACAGAGCTGGCCCTGCTTGGACCAAGCGCTACGCTCGAGTCATGAACATCTAACTGCAGCTGCACCTACATGAGGTCTGTGTGTGTGGAAGTGTCATACCAGTTAGTGGCTTACTCCCCCACTGCTCACGAAGAGGGGAATGAATCACAAAGAAGCGTCTGTTACAGCCTGGGACCCAGGAGCTTGTCAGAAGTGACTAGGAGTCATGGAAGAGCAGCCTGGATCAGAGACTCACCCAGTCCCTGCTAGGAGTGAACTATTCCCCCTCTTCCAACCTCACTCCCCTCAGACAGCTCTGGAGTGGACATCAGCTTGGTCCCTGGCTCTCCGGCTCTGCTCCCCTTCGGAGACGGAAGAGAAGTGTCACTCAATAACAAGGTCCCACTCCCCTTCCCACAATGGAAGAGTGAGGACAGCACCATCCCAACCACAAGTATCTGTAACACATCAGCGTTCACATGACATCTGTTCCCAGAACTGGCGTTCCTTTGCAGGCACAGACTGTAACATTACCAGCTGTTCCCAAAGACAGAACACCCCAGTGGCATGCCCATCATCCCACTGAACTGCCATTGTGTGAAGGTTACAGCCGCCCCTTTGTCCTGAACACGATTGCTGCCGTTAGGACCATGTGCCCTTAGCAGGTTGTCCGGGGGAAAGCACCCGACGAGGTGCAGTGCCTGCTGCTGGGGCAAGGCTGCGCTGGGGCACAGATCCATGGGCCACTTTAAACAATCCCAACCTTGAAGGTGTTTGTTAAAGCTGGGTGCAGCTGTACAACTGAGATGTTATCCTTGTACAGAGACATTGTGAGCTGCCTGGGCCAGGGCAGGGCACTGAGTAGTTCACTGGTACCAGGTTTGTCACAATGGGGCCTTGATCCCTGATATGGGTCTTTAGATGCTACCATAAGAATAACAATAATAATCATAGGTGTTAAGAAAACAAAGTCTCACGGGTATTATAAGGGCTGGAAGAATCATTCAAAGCCCCATCTCTTCCCAACAGCTTTGATGTTATGAAGGGTGATGGCCCATGAGAAAGGGGGCTAGGAAAAGCAGCTCCTCTAGCCTCAACTTAGCTGTGCATGGCCCTGCCTTTGACCTTGGGATTCCCAACAGGTGCTGGGCTTTGCAGCCAGATGTTACAGACAGGCTGAGTTATGCAAATGTTCTCCTTTATCTTCCCCCTCCTATGAATCATGCCAGGCCCTATCTTTCAGAACTCCTTCCAGGCTCGCCTCCTAGACGCAACTCTCCTCTTCGGAGCGCTGTAAAGTATTTTGCCAGTTATTTCGCCATTATAAGAAGGTGAGGAGGGGAGAGCTGTTCTGGCAGAGTGTTTGCCATCATAGCTGGAAATGTGTTAGCACCACTTTCACGTCACCCAGCTGATGTGGAAACCTCACCCACCATCAGCCATCTGGTTACACGGGGAAATGATTCCTATTCATAACAAGGAACAAAATCACATTTTGCAGTGAAGCTATTCAGTTCATTGGGTTCATCAGGGATCCCAAGGCTGTGAGAATATAGACCCCAAAGTGCCAGAAAGCTCTCTGGGCAGCCCCCGGGAAAGTGCAGGGGGCTGTGACCCCATCAGACATCAGAAGTGTAGCAAAGTCTGTCTGCACTAGAACTCAGAGGAGAAGCCTCCAAGGAACCATCGGCTCTACAGGAAGTGCCGCTTCCCTGTGAGTCAGTGCTGGTGCTAGGGGGCTGCTGGAGAAATGCATGAAATGCAACACTGGCTCCTCACCACTTGTGCTCATAAAAGATCCCCCTAGCACTTTTCCCAGGCCTCAGCATGTGAACCCCAATGTCCTGACTCCCTAACATTCCTCCTGTGGTTTCAAATGGATAGAGGATTCGTCACTCCATTTCCTAATTAGCTGCATAGTGTTGCTGTGTGCTGTTAAACTGCTGCTGCCTCCCACCCCAGACATGACTGCATTTCAGCAGTGGGTGAGACAATGCTTAAGCCTAGTCTGTAAATTGCCACTGGGATGCAGGCAAAGCTTTAGAAGTGTAAACTAGGATTACAAGAATGAATGGGAAAAGGCTGTAGAGAGCAGAGAGGTGTGGTGGACCCAGTGACAGCTGCCCTTTATAGCAAGCTTTAGTTTAAACATTTATTGTATGTGTCTGGCTTTGACAGAGAATCTGTAACCTGCCAGTTACCAGTGTTTACCTTGGTGGAAATTCACGAGAAATCTCAATCTGAACATCTTAGAGTTTATTTTAGTGCCAGATAAACAGTTCTGCTTGATAAATCACCCATGTGACAGTATCCCTCAAAGACTAAACAAAGATCTCAAGCACAATCCAGAGCCCTTTGAGGAACTTTCCAAAAGCTAATGCATCCTTAATTAGTTGCTCTTAACAGGTTGGAGCAGATGCCCGGGGCAGGATCTGAAATGTGCTGACACTCCTCCTGTCACTTTCCTCTCTGTTAAAGCCACAGGTAAGATTTACTGTTTCTAAATGGTGCTGCTTGCCAAGGGAGCTGAAGGTGTTAGCTAAATACCAGGAACATCTGTGGGAAGAGAGGAAATGAACTTACACAATTCCAGGGAAGGAGAGGGCAAGAATCAAGAACATCAGAGCCATTCACTGAAAAAATGACTTGTCCTCCAAAGTCTTTCTTGTAGGTGAACGGGAGAGACCTCTCTGAACAGCTAAGCAGATGCCTTACCTATGGTTGGGCTAAAAAGAAAGGTCTGGAGAGATGGAGAAAGGCATTGAAGATAGATGTGATGGTGCAATTGGGGCTCAAGGCGCTTCTGAATGTTCCCAGCTTTCCCTCTAGCCTTCATCCTCTGGAGGGGAAACTGGTAACAAGCTCATGTGCTGTTTGAAACTGTGCAGCTAAAGCAGGACCAGCAAGATGCTAGGACTTCTCCTCCTGGTGCCATGGGAAATATTAAAGCCAATTGCCTCAGTGCAAATCAGAATCCTGCCTCTGTGTCACCTTCACTTGCCTGGCAAGTCTTTAGTGACACCAAAAAGACTTTTGTCAAAGTATAAAGCGGTAACCCAGGTCTCAGCACAAAGCCTAGTTGGGTGGTCTGCTAGCCCATGATCCACCACTGCAAACTCCCTTGTCATTACAAGTAAATGACATAGACAAAAGACATTAGTTGGTCAAAACAAGGACAAGCCGTGGAAGTGAATGGCAGGATGGATAAAGGTGACTGATCAATTAGCTTTACCTGCAGCTGACCCTCTTTCATGCAAGGGTGGCCAGAGTGGAGCCAGAGGTCCGATGCCCAGACCTCCCTGCCACATGAACAAGGGAGCAGGACACGAAAGATTCACATTCTCTCCCACTATGGCATGAAGTCATGGCAGGTGTTCACAGAATTCCATCCTGCCCCCTTTTCTCCCCCTCCCCCTGGTATAAATGGAACACGCTGCCCACCGGCACATTTGCAGGTACCCTGAATTAACTAAGTAGCTAATACATCAGGCTATAGTGTCTCTTATTCCCACCCTCCTGACTGGATAGATTTGGAAGCAGCATTATTAACCCTCCTCAGGACTTCCACTTAACGGAGAGGAAAACACAGCAGCAGGAACTGGAACGCTAACTACAGCTGCATGAACCGTGAGTCTGTCCCCAAAAGAACAGCAGTGAAAACGGACATGGTCACGAAGGGATATCAAAGACCTAGCCACCTTCCCATTGTCACTGAGATTCACCAGCTGCCAGGCAGGACCAGGAAACTCATCCACAACACACACCAACATGTGCTGATCAGCTTAGTGGAGACTTTTCTAGACTTGGGAGAGCATTTTGTTTTCAAACAGAAACTGTTTCTGGAATCTGGGACAACCAGGGGAAAGAGGCATTGGGAAAAGAGAGGAGTGGGTTGAACTTCAGATCCGCAACAGCTTCAGCACTTGTTTAAAAAATACAGATACACCTCAGAGTCATGCTGGTTTGGGAAACAAAGACTGACTTCCAGGTGATTTGAAATGGCTGAAAGACCTGTCCAACTCAGGTTTGGCCGAGAAAAATCCATCAATGACAACATGGGAAAACACACTAGTATCTAGTGCCAGATGGATGCATTCATGTTGTTATGATGTAACAGAGCTCCTGTGTGATGTCATTGCTAAAACAACTTTCTTTCAACCAGTACACGCCAACCCTATTCCTCTTTCCTGTATCTGGGACTAACAAAGAAGATAAAAGTATACTGCAGTATGTTTGGTGATGTCATGATGTTTGGTTTATTCATTTAAATATCTCAGCTCATTGCATTGGTTTGATTTTGCATTCTTCTTGAAAAATTAATAAAAAACATTATTTTTTTTAAATGGCCAGACATGGCACATGTATTTCCATAATAGTCCAGTCTATGAAAAGTTCAGGCCAAATAAAATGACTCCCATAGTCTATATTATCCTGCAGCCACACACACAGCAGTGGGTTTACAGATCTGCTTATTGAACTCCAAATGGTCTGGGGCCCTGAGAACACCAGGAATTCAAGATCTGTCAAATCACAGTAAAACTTCAGGATCTTACAGTGATCTGAAGATGCTGTAGCTCTGGTTCTGATCACATGAATTTTTAGAATTATATTTCAATTGATGTGCATATGCAGCCATTGCCAATGGACTCTAGGTAGATTTTAGCAATGCTGGCACATACCACTAACCCCAGGTTTCTAGATCTACATTATTTGAGGGGGACTCCCCCCACCCTCTACTCCCAAGTGATTTATATCCCCAAAATAATATCTGAGTAGAGCCAATAGGAATATTCCTGAGAGCTGCTGGTTGGAGCATGAGCCCTCTGGCAGCATCTAAGGGTCTGTCTACACTGCGGTTAGACCCCCGCGGCTGGGTGGGCTCATGGGGCTCTGGCTAAAGGACTGTTTAACTGTGGGTTGCAGCCTGAGCTTTGGGACCCTCCCACCTCGCAGGGTCCTAGAGCCTATTCTAAGTTTACCCAACTGCTTCATCTCCCCACAACCACTATGAGACCTGAGGGAAGGTAGCTACATGGGCAGACTAGCCCAGGGAACTGTTTCCAAAGGAGTATTTCCGCCCCATAGACCCTGTTGCAACAGAGTTTCTCAATAATCAAACTGCCATATGGGATAGTTAATGTCCTGGGCTGCTCCACTAAGGGCCTGAATACTTCTGGTTTGGCCACCCTGGTGTGTTGTGTAACCGTCCCAGCATTTGGGAAGAATATTCAGAACAAGACACTGATGACAAGCATGTGGTTAAATGTTTATTTCCCTTCCCAGTGTTTGCCCATAATGGCTCATTCCTCACATTCCAGTTGCTGTGGATGTAACGTGCATTGCAGGGACAATTGTTCTGAGTCTGCCAGCCCGACTTCGGGGAACAGCTCTTCCTCCCAGGTTTATTTATTTTTGCTCTGAGCAAAGTGGGTTTGTAGATGCTACACTTTCCCTTTAAGTGCACCAGCTCTGGTGCTCAGGCAGTGCTTGTAGCTGTTCCTGCACTCAACCATGAAGTGCAGGTTGGCGTTCTGGGTTTATTAGCAGTTGCTTGGAAGTTTCTTTGCTGACTCACTACCCATGGGACTCAGCAGGCATGGACACCTCCTCTCTCCTGGCAAAGCCATAGCTAGGTCTAAAAAAATATCACGGCATTTGCTTTGTTCACAAGCAGAGTCTCCCCCTTTCCAAACACAGACTAAGCGAGAGCAAAGACTGGGTGTGCAATGTAGTGCTAGCTCCAATTGCTGCAGTCACCTCAGCGGCTGAGCTGCAAACTCCAGAAGAGTTGCAAAGTCCAATGCAAAGAGCGGGCAGGGTCAGCGTAGGAAATATGACAAGGGAGATGTCTAACAGCAAAGAAAAGCCTCTGTTTATAGACAGAGCAAACCAGACAGCAGGCAGCAAGTGCTGCTGTCTGAGATCAAGCCCAGCAATGAGGAGAAGCTGCATCTGAGACACGATGGGAGAAGGATGTGACAAACCTCAGGGAAAGTTCTATCACCATGTAATGCTAGAGAGGGCAAAAGGGAATTGCTAAACAGTGGGAGAAGATAAAGGGAATCGACAGTCCAGTGCAGAGACATGATCTTATGGAAAACAGGAATGACATAAAATTATAGACGCTGGTGTTCAGCTGCTAACGATCATGTAGCCTGATTTCTAGGAACACAGAGATCTCCAGACCAGATCAGACCAGGGCCCCATCTAGCCTGGTATACTATCCCTGGCAGTAGCTGGTACCAGCTGCTCCAAAGCAAAGTGCAAGAACCCTGCAGTGTGGGACTGATGGGCTAACCTGCCCGCAGGAAGTTTCCCCCCAACCCCCAATAGCTAGAGGATGGTGCCTGCCCTACAGCAGAAGAGTTTGTATCCCTTCCCAAAATTTGTTCAATATTTACTACAACAGCTCTAGATATTAGTTTCACCTGTATGAATGTAAATCCCTTTTTGAATGTTGTCCAACTCTTGGCCTCAATAATATCTTGTGGCAGTGAGTTCCACCAGATAACTGTGAGTGTGAAAAAATATTTCCTCTGATCAGTTTGGAATTAGCCACCTTTCTATGTCCTGGTTCCGGTGCTTTGGGACATGAGACAATCCCCAGCAGCCTTCTCTGTCCCATTATTTATTTTGAATACCTTAACCATGTCCCCCCCTTATTCATCTCTCTCTACAGTAACCAATAGTCTCAACATGAAAGTCAGACAAAGCCCTGGCTGGGATGATTTAATTGGGGACTGGCCCTGCTTTGAGCAGTGGATTGGACTAGATACCTCCTGAGGTCCCTTCCCACCCTGACATTCTATGATTCAGGAGACTGAGAGGAGACCCGTGCAACAGGGCAGAACGCAGACTGCTTTCTCTCACCTGAACAAGCATTTCTAAAGACAGGAGACTTGCAGGCTGGCTGCCATATTGAATTCGAACTCCACTTTGGCTTCCACATCTGTTACTTGATCCAGTCTGAAGCATATGCATTCCTGGGAAGCGATTACATAGGTTTTCCTGTCTATGTCTTTTCCTTGTTGGAAAAAATCTGCCTTGAACTTGGGACATTTGGCCAATCAAACCTGCGGAGAGTCAAGCATTCATTGCCAGCAGAAAGGGTAATGAGGCCTGCATGCTGAGCAGGTTTGGGATTGCATAGCACACTTTGGCACAAGGCACGTTCAAGTGCTAATCCCTGAGGAATGCACACCTTGTTCAAAAGGCCTTTAAGAACCTTCCAGGAAAGTTACATTTACCAGCAAGGATGTCAAAAACAGTTAATGCTGGTTTGATCTGAAAAAAACTAATATTTTTCCTTACAATATTTTTCATTAAGTTCTATTTAACTCTGATTGTTTGCCTCACATACTAAGCCACCAGCTCTGCATTCTTGTCCTCATTGCTCACCATAAGGGCTTATTTTTGCTTTCCGTAGCTGCAAAAGTTGCACATGGGTTTGGCAGACGAACGCCGAGTTGATAAAAGGAAGCCAGCAGAACAGGCCAACATTGGGGATTTTCACTCGCCCATTGCTGCAAGTTTGTGCCTTGTCCACAAAAGCACGAAATCGAAGCTGCAATGTGACACTTTGAAGTAGATAATGGAGTTAACTGAATTCATTGCACAGCCACGCGCGAGCATCCACTCACGACAGGCCTCCCTCTTCATCTCCCACCCTGCCCCCCCCAATCCAAGCCTACCGCAAGCCTTCAGGAGGCAGCTGGGGGGAGCGGCCGGCATAGCCTTTCTCAGCTATTTTTCTCTGCCTGGATATCCTAGCACCAGGAAGCCTTGCAAGTCCTGCAGAGCAGTGTGGCAGGCCAAAAGAGCTCAGAGAAGCATCCAAACTTTTGGGTGCATCTTGATGACTCTGAAGTTCTAAGACATGCTGTCATCCTGCAGCCTCACTCCCCATGGGAGCCCCTGGGCAGATGTGCTGGGCAATGCACGGAGTCATGGGACAAGGCAACGTAGTTCCCCTGACCCTGCTCACACTTGCCTGCATTGCACTAGCCATATGGCACACACTTGCCTTGTGGGCTTTAGGCTGCATCTTGTGGGACCAGCTAGCAATAGACTCTCGACTCTTCACCGACTCTAAAGTGAGAAAGGAGCAATATGATCATCTAGTCTGACCTCTTGCATCACACAGACTCATCCAGGAAAGCCACTGAAGCCCTGTCAACATCACAGCTCAGCCAGCTGGAGCTACAGCCACATTCAAGAAACCCACATTTGAATCCAAACCTTCACACACACACCCCACCCATTCCACAGTGGGGACACCTGCCCGAGGACAATGCCTTAAAGCAATAGCTGAAAGTACCCAGCATTCTGGGTCACCAGGTGCCCGGGGTGGGGCAGGGGGTCGTGTGTGTGTCTCCTGGGGTGTTATTCATTTGAGGGAGCAGAGGAGAAAGGCAGAGTGACCCACTGAGTGGAGCCATAAGGAGATCTCTCTCTCAGGCCGGGGCAATGCTGATTGACAGGGGCCTGGGAGGATCTGTGGTTCCTTTGCTCTGCGCTGGCTCCAATAGAGCTGGCTGGGATTGCTCCTGGACACCCCTGCTCCCCGGCGCTGGTGAATGGCTGGCCAATCAGATAACTGACCGGCTGAACCTTCCTGACCTCCGGCTCCGAGCAGAGATGGGGGCTCCGTGAGCCATACAGCAGCTATTGTAAACACACAGGCTGCCCCATGGGGAGGAGAGGGGAAGGGGGCGGAAGTCTGGATGGCTCCTGCAAATGGCAGAGGACGGCAGCCAGGGTGGTTTGGAGGGAAAATGCTGCATTTTACATGAAAATGGAGTCACTAAGGGCACTGGCTGGGCTCTACAATGTGTCAGCAGCATGTCAGCCAGGGAGCTCAGAGCATTCACTTCAACCAGCCCTGGACTCATCGGCCACCTGACGGGCACACCTGATCCCCCTGAAGCTCTAGACTGGCCAGCAGGGGTGCAGCCCAGCACAGACCATGTTCCTGAACCAACCACTTTGCTGACAGCCTGGCTCTGTCCCCTCCACTTCAGCCTGGACCACACTGGCCTCCTCTCTGCAATGGCCAGACAGCAGGAGCGGGTCCCACCGAACAGCAGCACGGCTCCACTCCTGCAAACTCCTCCCCTGTGTCAGACATGGCCAGGGAAACCTGCTAGAAGTTTACTCTGCAAGAGTCACTGGTGACTGGGAGGCATCTGGAGGGAGTTTCCTTCCCACGTGAGTCAAAAATGCTCCTGCTTGAACAGTGAGCAGTGCCAGAGCTCCAGCAGAGAGTGGGCGCTGGGCCCCTTCTCTGCAGAGCAGCTCAGCCCAGCTGGGAGCCTGCATCGCTCTGCGTGGGGAATACGCTCTTCCCTTCTCCTCCAGCCGAGGTGCAGGTGCAAGGCTCCTGGGATGTCACTCGCAGTTACTAATCTTACTTACGCTCCAGGCAGAGAGCCAGCTCAGCTCGGCTGCAGCCTTCCCCAAGGCAGACCACAGGCTGACTGGCCAGGACACAAATCCCCACACGGATGGCTTTAGAGCCAGAGACGCTGTCGAAACACAAATGTGCTAAGGAAGCCACGTTAACCCTGGAGCACCTAACAATCTTTACAGCAACCACCAATCCCACTCCACCCCCTGCAGACACTAGGTGATGTCTCCTGCAGTGCAGAGTTAACGGGGTGAGGCGGCGGTATTCAGGAGGGGCTGCCCCATTTCTGCACAGGGGACCCACCCGTGCTGGAGGCAAGACCATGAACTGCCCCAAGCAGGGTCTAGTAGGGATGGGCAGCCTCCCAGGGAGAGCCCCCAGAGAAAGAGATGGGCGAAGAGTGGGGCCTTCAGCCACGGGCAGTGGGGAGGCTGCTGTGTGGAGGAGTATAACTCCAGAGCTGCAATGGCCTGGCTCCAGAGAGAGGAGGGGAGAAGTAATCTGGGTGAGGTGGGTGATGACAGGGGTTTGCAGAGTGGGACAGGGAACAGTGAGTGGCTTCTGGCTGTCAGAGACCTTATCAAGTCCTGGGAAATCACAATAGCTTGGTCAGAGAGACCGTGAGACCCCACGCTGTCCTTGCTTCTGCTCCCGGAGAGCAGGCCCCTGGGATTGCACGTAACTGCGCGGGGTGGAGGACGCTGCAGAAATAAACATCTTGGTTTTGGATGACTAACCACAGGGCCCGCTGTGTAGGGTGGAGTAGGGCAAAGCACCACAGGGGACACCGAGCTCTCTCCCCACCGGAACAGGAGTGTGGGAGTTTCCCCCTCCACAGTCCCAGCCCCCAAACTCAGGTGCACGTGGGCCCAAGTTAGCAAAGCAAGGCAGGATCCACGATCAGGAATGCACCCCTTCCACTTCCCACTGCCGCCACCTCCCCAGCTTCCCTGCGTGGCTAAGTCTGAGTCACTCAAACTCCAGGGCTCAGCTGTGTCCGGGCTGTAAGCACCTGAGCTTTTTATCCCTCACTGCCTGCCTTCCAGTTAGCCTCCTGATCTCTCCACTCCCTTCTCCCCGCCTCCCGTGGCACAACAGTGACATCTAGGGGCATGTCCATTTACTAGAGAGAAACCTGCCACCCAAGTGCCTCGGGGAGCCCCGGCTGGGGTGACATTGCAGCTGCCTGGGCATGGCAGGGAGGCACCCCAGTGGCCAATCCCACCCTGCTCTGCTACTTGAGTGGCCACGCTCCCCACTGTCAACTGGGGGTGCCGTTCCGCTGCTCCAGGCCAGTAGCCCTGGGCACTGGGTAGATGATGACAATGGGGCGCAGGACATGTACAGCGTCAGGCCCTGCTCCTGGGTGCGAGTTGCAGTCCCAGACTCGGCTCCATGCAGCTCCAGCACCAACAGTGCATTTCCCGTCTGATAACCAGACTCAGCCGAACAGCCATGGCTGCCCCAGGGGAACTTCCAGCTGGGCTCCTGCTGGCTCAGCGGGATGGATCCACATTGGTTTTTGACGCAAGCACCAGAAAGAAAAGGCAACGCACGGTGGCCCTGCAGCAGCCATGCAGTGCTCCCAGCATGCTAGGAGGGAGCTGCTCCTCCTTCACCGAAATTATTGCACCATGGCACTTCCTAACCAAGACCGGAAACTGCCAGTAACTAGCTGAGCAGCCCAAGGAGAGGGGGCTCTGCATGATATCGAGTTTCTCCTCCCTCGTGTACATTAGAAACTCTGGAAAGTGAGACGAGGAGGCCGGAATGTTTCCTTACCGAATTCACTGGCACACAGGTGTTCAATGATGGCGTCTGACTTCATCTCGTTGTCGCAGGGGGGACACACAGCCGTTCCTAGCCAGGGAGGAGAGACGGGATCAGTACAAAGCACACTCAAACTGGAGAGATTTGGTGCCAAACTGGTTACGCTCTCAGACCAGTTCCCACCAGGGCTACCCTCCCACAAGGCATTTGCTATGCATCCCATGACGTGCTGGACCAATGGCCCAGCCCTGTGGAGGGTCTGAGGCCTCGGAAACATTTTGCCACCTGTAGCCCATGGAAAGGCGTAAAGGAGCCACTTTCAGATGGATGAGGAGCCTGGCTTGGTGCGCAGATAAAGGGAAATGCATTAACGTTCAGTGAGGGCTGGTCTATATTTAAAACACTACAGCGCAGACACTACCTATGCTGACAGGAGGGGTTCTCCTATCTCAGAAGAATTCTTCTGGCTCCTCCCTAGTGCTGACTACACAGGGACTTAGGTCGGCTTACCTATGTTGTCCCAGGGTTTGGATTTTTCACACCCCTGAAAGAAGTAGCTAATTTTCTAGTCTAGACCAGGCCTAAGGAACTCTGCTGAAAGAGGCTCTCAGAGCCCTGGCCAGGAGCTTTCTGTGGTGAAGTGGGGCTCGCAGCCACAGCCTCCTACAGACAGAAGTTCTCTGCACCAACTTCCTTCTACAGTTCCCAGCTCCCCGTACAATGGCGCTGAAGGCTAAAGGCTGCCAGCCGGGAGTTGTGCCACAAGTCACTGCTCAGCAAATAGGCCAGAACTGCCACTCTTGTGATAACCCCAAAAGGGCCAACTGGTGAAATCCTGCCTGGTAAGAACAGAAGCTATGGAACCAGAAATGTATTGAGTTATTCCATCTACATTAATACCATCTTTTTGGTGGCCCAACGTGGGACTTAAAGAGTTACCCAAACTTGTACAAAGCTTGTTACCCAGTCAGAGGTTTGTTTAGATTTGAAGGATGGAGAGGAGGGAATTATTCGACTGAGATGAGGCTTTTACCTGTTACTGGTCCTATTGCAGTGGTGCTATTTTCCACAGGCTTTGAGGAGACTCAGCTCACTCTCCTCCCCCCCGAGCAAACAAAACCCCTTCACCACTAGAGCGAGTGTGTGTGGGGGGATCTATGTGTCACACAGTATCTCTGTGGCTCAGGAAGGTTTTAGCGCCATGTCACCTGCTGGGATGGCCCCCGAGGGACAGTCCCCACTGAGCATGTGTCAGGAATTCCCACCAAGTGCTGGTGGGCTTGTTTATTTGAGAAGTGGAGGGAAGCGCGGGACCCATCGTTTCTCCTTTTGCACTGCACTCATACCGTCCCTCCTCGTTACAAACCACCCTCTGGGCTGCAATGGTGCTTTTCTGCCCCACCCCGCCCCCCAGTCCCACAGCTCTGCTCTTGAGAAGCTAGTCTCCGCTCCTGCTCCTAAAGGTCTGACTGCACTTGGGCTTCTCTGCCGCAGTAGGGGCACAAGGCACCTGACTGATGCCCTCCCCAGGGCTGGCCTAAGAGCAATACGGTGCACCCAACAAAGACACGCACAGAACTGCTGCCTGGCTTTGAGCTGCTGGGCAAGGTGGGGAGCCGGCCAGGGAAGGCAGCTGCCAAACTGGCAGGGACAAGCTGTTCTGGGGCCCGATCCTAAGCAGCATCACTCCATGCTGCCTCCAAAGCTTCCAATGAATGGCATCACCACAAGTGACATCCTGGGCAGCATGGCTCAGCCGTGTAAAATCCCAAACTAACAATGCAGAGAAGGGGTGAGGCTCCCACCGAGATGGCTCCTCTTTCACCAGGGCGTGGCTACAGCAAGGACTCCTGCAGCCACAGAGGCGGAATATACATCAGAGGGGACTTGCAGGTTTGACAGCCCTAAAGGCTGGAGTTATCCCCAGAACAAGCCCAGCCTGGGCGGCAGCAAGGCAGCTACACCCCTCCCACCCACATGCCTCGCTCTGAGCCCTAGCATATACTAAAATTGGACTGCAGCAGGGGGCTCTTAGGAGAGGATGGGATATGCCATCCCGGGTCATTTTCCTAAGATTCGCCTTCTGAAGAGAGTATATTGTGCCCAAAGCCAGGTACTGAACTACCATCCTGTTTCCAAGTCCCTGCACCCAGCTCTCGGCAGACGGGCTGAGACCACCCAGCAGCACAGATTTATGCTGCTGAAGGATACATTTGTTGAAAAGGAGACACTGCTTATGTTCTTGTTCCAGCAAACTAGAGGGCCTTTTTTCACAGGAGAGAGATTCTCAGAGAATAAAAGAATACACCTCTGCTTGATACAACATACAGAGAGGGTAATTAACCAGTAGAACATTTACCAAGGGTCAGGGTGGATTCTCCCTCACTGACAATTTTTAAATGAAGATTGGCTGTTGTTCTAAAAGATCTGCTGCAGGAGTTATTTTGCGGCATGTCTCTGGCCAGGAGGTGAGATTAGATGATCACAATGGTCCCTTCTGGATGTTAAATCTGTTAATCTAGGAGGCTTTCCCCCAGGCTCTTGAGGGCAGAAGAATGGGCATCCCTCCTCAACGACCTTCAAGATTATTGGACAAAGAAACAGATCCCATGTGAAGTGAGGTGTAAACTCAGAGGAGAAGGATGGTCTTGTGCTTACGGTATTGTCCTGCCACTCAGGGAAGCAGAGGGTCAGTTCTCTGCCACTGGCTCCCTGGATAGCCTCGTCCAAGTCACATAGTAATTCTGTCCCCCTCTGTTAAATGGAGGTGATAAACCTTCCCTTGTCTATGTAGGTTCTAAATGCTTTGAGTCAAGGACTATCTATTACTATTTGCATGTGCAGGTCCCTGCCCAATGGGGCCCTGATTTCAGTCAAGTTTGTAAATGCTACTGGGGAACAAATAATTAACCACAGTGTTCATGTAACACTTAGAATTGAGCTCATCTCATGATCCAGGTGTCCATTGATTCTGTCTCTCTTTCTCCATCATGGGTGGGAGGAGGAGTGGGCAGGGATGTATGGCACAGGCCCCCTGTGAAACAATAACATGCAATCACCACTTCTAGCTTTTTAATTTACAAGTGACTTTGATAGGAGCAGGATCCAGCCCTCAGGGCTTAATCAGGGCCTCAGTTTACCCCCCAGCATGTTGTTTTTCAATAAGCAGTCAAGGAAGATGTCCATCCAGCCTCCAAACATTAATGAACTGGATGAAATGGACGGAGGAAGCCACAGGGCCTCACCAGGGCATTCTCCTCCAAGTGCTTGGACTGAGAGCCAGGAGGCTGTAGCCGCATGTCCCGAGAACAGCACAGAGCTGGGAGGTTAGTCGCACAGCTATTTGCATGCACCACACTAGGGAGAAAAGGTGGGGTTTCCCCACGTATTACCACACTAGGGAGAAAAGGTGGGGTTTCCCCACGTATTACCACACTAGGGAGAAAAGGTGGGGTTTCCCCACGTATTAGCTCACACCTGGAAACAGCCATGTGGCCGGGGCAATCTGTCATTTGCACACCTGTTAATGGGCTGAGGTAAACACTGAGGGGAGCTGAAGTGTTAAGCCAGTTAGCCCATGTGAAAACCACAATTGCCTTCTCCACACCAGGATTTTACCACGTGTTAACCCCCATGTCACTGGAGCCCCAGAGACTCCCCGTTGTGCTGGGTGCTGCACAGACCCACAGTAAGAGAGGGAGGGAGGCAGAGCAGGGAAGTGACTCGACCACGGTCACAGAGCAGGGCAGGGTAGATGTGAGAACAGAGCCCAGGCTCCTGAATCCCAGCCCAGCGCCCTGCGCTCTGGACTCCCCGATCCCCTCGCTCAGTGTCTGTAACTCGATCATTCAGTGTGACTTTTCACTGCGTTCCTCCTGTTAGCAGACTCAACACCAAAAGGCTGGCTGTAAAAGATGTTTGCAGCAGGGCTAGACTCGCTGCAGGGTTTATGGCAGCAGAATTACCTGGTGGCAGGAATTACCCCAGAGCCCCAGTGCATGGCAGCAGAGCAAGGTGCCCCCTACACCAAGGGCCCAGAGCCAGCAGAAAAGTCCTGAAAGTAACTGACCCTTTGGCCAATCTCCTGACTCAGCACATCCCCTGTGCAGCCTCTACCAAGACAGCTCACTGTACTTTAAAGCTGCCCTCCCTTGCTGAAGCCCACCTGGAAGCCGGAGGGTGCCAACACCTGTTGATGGGTGGGGGTGAATCAAGCCAATTTCTGCTTGTTTCAGTTGAGAATGTGCTTGGCAGATAAGAATAAATCTCCAGATGGCTTCACAGAAAGTCCTAGCCAGCATCAGACCCAGACGGAGACTGCAGCCAGCAAAGTGCAGCAAAGTGCTGGCTGAGAGGGAATTTGGTTCCAAGCATGTGCAGTGACAGCAGAGTCCTTCCCTGTTCCCACAGAATAACTGACCTGTGAGCAGAGGTTTCATCTACACTGGGGCTGCCAGTGGAACTTCTACTCTCCTGTCTGTCCACCAGCTTTCCTTGGGTCTGGTCCCACTGCACTTTAATCCATTGTTGGGCCAGCCTCCACATCCCCTGGAACATGCATGCAGGCTGGTATTTGGGGTGCAGGGTGAGTTCAGAACCAGCCTCCCACCAGCTGGTGCACTCTGCTTTGTACCTTGAGGGAGGTGCAATCCGTGGAGTGGAACGTACAAGCCCCCTCTCACTTCCACCAGCTGCAGAACAGTTTCTAGTCTGACTTTACCCAAAGAAAGCAGTAGTGGCTCGAACACTAGCCTAGGCCTCAGGAGACATGGGTTCTCTTCCCAGCTCTGCCAGTGATCTGGGCAAGTCATTTCCCATCTCAGTTTCCCCATCTGTAAAATGGGGTTAATGATCCTGACTTCCTTTGTAAAGTGCTTTGAAGCCTACTGATACGAGTGAGGCACAAACAATAGCAGCAGTGTCCTCAGACCATTACTAAACTTCTTGCTGGTTCAAGAGCAAATGCAGAGTGCTTTCCACTCGGTCAGGAGCTCCAGGAGTTACTTCACAGCATACCCACAAGAGAGGGGAACTGCTGAGGACCATGACACCAAAGCTGAACATGGGAAAGCCCAAAGAGCAGCTGTTGCTCTCTGTGGCTTGAAGGGCTGGTGCTGTCAGGCTTAGAGGATTAGATTTTTATCAGTAAGTGTCAATAAACACTGATTTCACCGAACACAAACAAACTGACCACAAACATTTCCATCCATAATAACAGAAATTCACAGCTAGGCACAGTGATGAAAATGCTGCACGAGAACTTGTTAGCGTTTGATTTAAGGCTATTTACATGTGATGTTGACAGCTTGTGTTTTAATGGTTATAAAGCTTTAACTTTATGAGTCTCGACATCTGCTGTCATTAAATAATTGTCTGACCCCCCCATAATTTCCCACAACTGTGAAAATTTAAATAAAAACAAATCAGAAAAAAAAATGCTTAAAACCCATAATTTTGCACAACTGTGAACATTTAAATGATAAAAATTGAAAAAACAAATCCTTAAAAATAAACATTGACGTTATCTGTCAATATTATAAAAAACAGTGAATTCTGCCCAGCCTATTTGTGAGCTAATTGCTGATAATATCTGCCCCCGGGGATTGTCACATAGTTTCACACAAGCCATGTGGTTCTTCCTGGGAAAAGGCTGCCATCTAAAGGCAGAGCAGCGTCCAGCATGCCTCGTGGAAGTTGAAGTCTTTCTGCCACATTCCTTTCAACATCCCACCTGAGAAGTAATCAGCAGCTCTGCATAAGCTTCCCTGCCTGGCAGGACGCAGAGCAGGGACTGTGCGATCCCCACGCTGGAAGGTGTGACGGAGAGCAGCCAAACCAAGCTTAAACACACACGTACACTCAGCCCCACCTCCACCAGCACTAAGACCAAGCGCCTCAGTGGTGTTTCCTAATGATAGCTGCGCTTTCTCCTCTCTCTCGCCCACTGTTAACGGCCACATCTCCTTGTGCTGTGCACGTACAGCCCCTATTCTGGGGAGAAGGCCGTCACATCCCATCTCCAGCCATCCTGCTGGAGTTCACCCTGCCTGCATGTCAGGCCCCTGGTGAGGTGCAGGCCAAGGCACAGGATGTGCTATCCTATGGTTACCATTGCAACCCACAGAGAAAGGCACATGGACGCTGGCTATGTACTCATCTCCTCATCACAGAGCGTGAGCCTGGCTAGGTCACCGTCCCGCCCTGTGCCGCCAGCTCCCCCCGGGGTTAGTAACATTTACCTGCCTGAAAGGATGGCTTGAGGATTTACATACGAGTGTTTGCACAGCACCTGGAGCTCTCCAGCTGGAAGGGGGGGGAAGGGCTTGGCCTTTCAGAGCCCCGGCACCTCTGGGCCTGGCGATTCATCGCCCCGGCACCTCTGGGCCTGGCAGTTCATTGCCCCGGCACCTCTGGGCCTGGCGGTTCAGAGCCCCGGCACCTCTGGGCCTGGCGGTTCAGAGCCCCGGCACCTCTGGGCTTGCCATGTAAGTTATGTATGTAAAAAAATTGCTTGAGCCCCCGCCCCTCTTTCATTACAAATTAAGTCCTGTGTACTGGCAATACATATTCAGAAGCTGGCACTTGTCTGGCTCCCAGGAATGGCTTGTATGGACACTGGGGGGCAGGGTAACCCCACAATGCCTGCGGGACTCGGGTGAAACAAGTTACTTGTTATCTGGGCCCAGCAGGATTCCCAGGCGTTGTGTCTCTTAGCCCCATGATGCCCTGGGGGAGGGAGCATGTCCCTTAAGGACAAAGGGGACTCTTCAGACTCCGAAACGCCTTGCTGGGCGCTTGTGAGAGCTGTCTGACTTTGAACAGTCACTAGTCCCCAGACTACTCAGAATAGGTTTAGTGACCAGACCGAGTCTTTCCCTGCAGCCCATGGTTCAGCTCCACTGCCCCTGCACTGGGCCCAGGAGAGACCCAGAACAAACTGGGGAGCACCACAACACTCGGCTCTGACGTGGGTCAACGCCCAGCAGCACTGAGGCCCCGTCTGCACTCCCAAGTTACGTCAGCCTCACTTACGTCGGCATACGGCTCCCGCAGTTATTAAATCCCTGGGGTGTGCACACTTGCTCCAGGTGTCGGCAGTGCACGTACTCCTCATGTAGCAATTGTACTGTCAGTGTGGGGCATTGTGGGATGGCCCAGAAAGCCAGTAACAGTCGCCGTAAGCAACACAGTGTCTACACTGACACTGCGTCGACCTAACTACATCGACCGTGACTCTCCGCCACTCGGGGAGGTGGGGTTACCAAATTGGCTAGAGAGGCACACATCGGCTGGAGCCAAATTTAAGTGAAGACACTTCCACAGCTAGGTCGATGCAAGACAACTTACGTCGACCTAATCCTGTAGTCCAGACCTGGCCTAAACTAACGCTCTGGGGCTGCAAAGAAATTGATACTGGCCTGGGTTCCCAGGCTACACAGTGAGCTCAGACCACCGGAGGCCTGGACAAAGCCTTGCTTGAGCATCTTCTAGCTGGTGTGAGCTGTGACTGGGCCAACACGCTGTTTTCTGCATTTGACAGCAGTTCTGTACACAACCTCAGTCTGTTCCCAGCCTGGTTTTCCCCTGCTGCCCGTTTCCTACCGCTCAACTTTCAAGCAGCCGTACTCCAGGGGCAGGAAGAGGAATGTGTAATGCAATATTAATCTGTGACTCCCCTGATGCATCCTGTAGGCCTGCAGGCTTTACCGCCTCCTACTTAAGGAGAAAGGAATTCAGCAGGTCAGCTCTTTGAGAGGCTGAACCAAATTCCAGTGCCAAGGTGTTAATGGGGGAAAATACTGAAAGGGTTCGTTCGTTTTTATTAATATGGGAGGGGGAGCAGTGCTGGGCTCTGTCCTTATTTAAGTCAACAGGAAACAAGCCCCAGCACCTGAAATGTAAGGGGGCTCCAGTTCAGTTTGGATTTTTCTTTTTATTAAAGAAACAAACAAACAAACAAAAAACTACCCCCAGGAGCAGAGAAGCCCAACAGCCCCAGCGGTTTAGCAGCAGAAAAGCCCAGGCTGAACTGCTACACTGCAACTCACTCACCTCGTTGGTCCGTTATCAGCCCATAGCTGGGAGGCTGGGGGCTTTCTGAGGGAGCTCTGCAACTCGCTCTGCAATGGTTATTTGCAGGAGTGTGAGGTGCTGGGACCTGCAGAGGCTCAGCACCTGCATGTATTGATCTTCAGTCCAAGGTCCAACTCTTTGCTAGGCGGTTGGGTAGGAGACGTTGGCTGGGAAGGGGTCCCAGAGTTGCTGTAGATTAGGGAGGTGGTTGGGATTAACATGCACATTCACTCTGCCTGTTAGCTGTTTGTTTCTAATAGAAGGGGGCAAACAAATCTTAGTAAATAATGCATCTGGGAAACTGAGCCCTCTTCTCTGTTTGTCAGTTATGCACAAAGAGACTGTGGTCCAGCCTCCACTGCTGTAAATCGCTCCACTGACGTCACTGCAGCTACATCAAGTGATACCAGCTGAGGATCAAGCCCTATGATTGTTGCAAAATGTTTTCTATTTGAAACTATGTGCCTGATGCAGAAATATCCTGCAGATGGTCACACAGCAGTCGCTATTTGTTATCCCTGGTGGGTGACTGGTCAGCTATTGTATTTTTTTCTCCAAATGGACAACTGAAACCTTACCAGCAGGAGCCAGAAAAGTGAAAGGGATTTCAAGATGGCTGCAGGAACTTTCCCAGCATGTGCCTTCACGTGAACACACTTTTGCACGAGAATCCAAAGACTCTTGCTTTCTGGAAATGTTCTTGCAAACAAACAAAATCACTTGTGTGAATATTCACGGCAAACAAGAGTGTGAATGCCATTTAACAGAGGTGTGGGTGTAGCTGAGGACTTCGGTACTTTCTTTCCACAACTTGCCCAAGCCTAGTTACTAATTTGTGCTTTTAAGTGAACTGTCAATGGATCCTGAAGCTTTTGTGATGGGCTTGTTTCTCAAGTGCTGATAGAACAGGGTCATGTCTACACTATTGGCACTACAGTGACACTGCTATGGTGCTGTGGGTTCCTATACTGATGGAAGGGGTCTTTCCATCGCTGGAGGCAATCTACCTCTTCAAGAGGCAGTAGCTAGGTCAACAGAAGAATTCTTCCATCAACCTACCCGCTTCTAGGTCGACCTACCCTGAGCACTCAGGATTGCGAATGTTTTTCACTCTCCTGAGCACTGTAGCTATGTTGATGTAACTTTTAAGTGCAGACCAAACCTAGGTCCTTTCTGCAACCCACAGAAAAGGATTCACAAAATGCTTGAAACCGGAGTTGACGTCATTTATTGTAACACAGTCACTTTAATGATTACCGTGAATGGCATAATGATATTTATATTGTGTTGGCGAGCATGTTAGAAATGCTTAGAGAGGGACAGTTCTCAACAGCACTGCCCAGGGGAGGGCGCTGAGTTTTAAATCCAGTGTTTATCTAAAACAATAGTTGGACGTTTCTAAAGCTATGTCTACACCTAGAACTTTTCTTGGAAAAGCATTTGTCAGTGAAAAAAAATCACCACCTCCCCCGACTGACATAAGTTACACCAACAGAAGCAGCAGCATAGAGAAGCTCTCCTGCCAACACAGCTACCGCCGCTCATTTGGGATGGTTTAATTATGCCGACTGGAGAGCTCTCTCCCACCAGCATAAAGCAGGTACACAGGAGACCTTACAATGGTGCAGCTGCAGCAGTACAGCTGAGCCTAACTATATGGGAAAGCTGAGCAGAATCGGTTTGTTCGGAAAGATCTTCTTTCCGAGCCCCTGAAAACAGCACTGATTTTAAAAGAAGAAGTCGGGAAGTGCTGAGTCTGGGCTGACCCAGAGCGGTGGGAATCTGTAATGATGGGTGTTACCGCGAAAGCACATGGGGACAGCACTGCCCTGGGAATTCCAAGAGGCACAGAACAAGTTCTCCTATGTTCTCAGAAGACGAGAGTGCAGCTCTGCTGAGTTGCTGTAGCCTTTCAAGACAGTGATTTCACAGCCTTCCTTCAAAGTAAAACACTTTTCCAAGAGATAAAGTTGGGACAAAACCCAGCAAAAGCCTGAAAATTGGAGATTGTGCTCCACAAATCCCTGCTGTTCCCCCATGTCCTGCCCCTCAGATGGGACTCTCAGTGTACCTGGGAACTCACTTGGGCTGCCCAGCTTGCCTCGACTGTGGGTGGAGTGGTGGGTTCCCTATGGGGATGTGATAACAGACTAAGCTTCTCTCCTCCCCCACCCCCTCATTTACTGGCCATAACTGGACCTTACAGTGCGTATCATACCCCACATGCTGCTGTCCAGACAGATTGTGTTGGCCCCGCTGCACCAGGTGACCCCTGAGAGATGGCGTCTCCCCCAACACTCCTTGTCACACATTGTCACTTGGTCAGATTAGTAACCCAAACACGGCGTCACTCTGCCCTTTTCCACCTAGTGTTAAACTGAGGGCTCAGATGCTCTAATTCACAGCAGCAGGGGCTATCCAGCTCCCCGTTTTCCAAGGAGCCACCCTCCCTCCTGCCAAGGAAGGTTCAGGAGATGGGAAATGCTGCGGAAGCCCCTGATGCACTGGGCCGGGGATGGAGAAACGGGTCTGTCCCATCCCTGCTGAACGAAAGCACCAGAACTCTTACTCTCTGCCCAAACTGAGCAGCCCCCATGTTGGCAGGGGCTGGGATCCTAGCTGTGAATGGACAGAGAGAAAGTACCTTCCACCCCCCTGCTCCCCACTCTATTCAGCACTAAGAGTTAACCGAGCTGTGCCTCTCTCTCTGCAAGTGCTCTGTGCTCTAATTTTTACAGACACTCTGAGGATGTTACTCCTTGATTCCAGACTGCGTTCATTTCCTGCCCTAGAGAGTGGAAATTAAATGATAATTGGAGGATTCTAGGCAGTACAGTTTCTGGTGTGGAAAGTAGCATAATATTATATAACCCGCAGTGAGAGGAGAAACCCAGGCTGGCTGGGCAAGGGCTCTCCCTCAGCACTGAGCAGAACATAAAGTACTTTGTTTGCCAAAGGTAACTGCATTTGAGCAGCTATAGCGAATGGCAAATTTATCTTCAGATGAACCCCGGACACACAGGGAATAAATCACTGGAATTATTCCCCTGGCTGCTGCGAACTCCCTCCAAAAGCAGCTCAGGAAAACCAAGTAAGGCTGTCCCTTCCAATGAAGCTAGAGGCACCAGAAGAAGAGAGCCGCAACCCCTTTTTAAATACATTGTCTTCATTTTTTTATATTCTCTTTCCTGCCAACCTCTGAAATACTTTTAGGATCCAGAACTGGAGAGCTAAACACTAGGTCCTGTATTTGTTTTAAAAGTTTTAAGCAACATACCAAAGATTAGTGTAACTCAATCCACGCAAGCCCGTGTAATATCAAATAGACCTACTGTCCAATAGAATCAAACAAGCAGTTTGCCTCTGCTTTGTCCAAACACCTGGAAGTCTGTTTAACTTACAGTAAAATTCTTGATCAGAAATGTTGCCCTGTACAAAACTCCAGCCCCAGGTCCAGGTTTACAGCCCTCACCTGAAATGAACAGGATTTGTTTTTTTAAAATAGGTGTAACCTGCTGCACTGAGGCTGCTTTGTGGCATGACTGAAGCAAGCCCATCCAGCCTCAAACTTCAGCGCTGCTAGGAAAACAAGGTGTTCCTGACAGGTTTATTTTCACTGCTTCCCCAGGTTAGCACAGGTTAAGACGTATGGCCTGGGCTGTTACTATAAAATGATTCCACGAGACTTAGGAATGCAAGGAAAGGTCCCTTAGAACAGAGGCAGCAGCCATCCCTTTCACGTCACTGTCAATAGAGGTAGACGGGTCCCAGATCTCAATACTAGGCTCCAGCCTAAGAGAATCAGAACCACCAGGAAGGAGCCCAGCCCAGAGGAGAACGTTTACATGCTTAGAGGCTGATCCTGCTAGTGTCTACGATACTGAACTTCGGCAGAACGCTTGCTGCAGAGAGGGGACACTCAGAGAGAAGAGTTGCTCACAAAGTGGTAGCTGGGGCAAGTTCTAAAGGGAGAATGTCCCTTCGCATCCCCCCTCTGTGGCAGGAGGACGGGCTGCTACCCCGGAGCAGAGTTCAGGTAACTCTTGCTATCGCTTCTGGAGGGAGTTCTTCTTTGGACTGGAGCTGCATCTCTCTCAGGCCAGCCTCTGCTCTGCTAGGAAAGGTGGGAAACCAGGGGTTAGTAGGGCCAGGGCCAGGGCCAGCACCGGTGAGACTTACCTTGGGGCTTGGAAGCCTCTGTGGCATTGGGAGTGGTCATCGCAATGCAGACGTCGTCCTGGGGGAACTGGTCGCACTTGAGCATTTCTGGCCAGTAGAAGCCAAAGAACTGCATGACGGGCTCGCAGGAGTCACGCACGGCCTCGCAGAGCCAGCGGCAGGGATAGATGGGCCGGTCCAGGCACACGGGGGCAAACAGGGAGCAGAGGAAGACCTGGGTGCCAATGTGGCAGTTCTTGTTGAGCAAGGGCACCCAGCTGCTGGCCTGCTGCTTCACCTCGGCCATGGTCTCGTGGTCCAGCAGGTTGGGCAGGACCATCTTGTCATAGCCGACGCTGTGGCAGAGGCGCAGGTCCGCTGGGATGGCCACGCACTGCGGGGGTTTGGTGTAAAATCGCCCACTTTGGTAAGAGCCTATGTCGGACTGGAAACTCACATAGTCGTATTCATTTGCATTACTGCAAGCAAAGAGTCCAGCCGCCAAGGCCAGCAGAACCCCGGCTCCGCTCCAGCGGGGGCCTCCTGGACTCTGGACTCTGCCCATCCTTTAAGCTGAATGAAATCAAGTTCCAGGAGCTTTCTGCTTCCTTTCCCCTCCTGGGTTGGAGGTCTGCAAGGAAATCCTCCCGCCCGGTGCAAGGCAGAGGTCTGCCCTCCTTCACTTGCCTCTGAGTGACTGAGCGAAGGAAGCAGCCTCTCGCCTGGTGGCTGTGCCTGGAGCACCTACTCTGAAGGCAGCAGGACTGAGAATGGCCAGAGCTCTTGTTGGAGAGAGTTTCTGAGCCTCACACACCAGCCAATCAGCACTGAGCTGCCCCTAGTGCACTCATTTACGAGTGTCAGTCACAGACTCAATTAGCCAATCACCTCCCTAGCACGAGCTCATTTGGGTATAAGCTAGATACAGGTCAACTCCCCTTAAAACAAAACCCAAAGCTGCACAACAGAGTGAACTGCATCTTCCCTGCAGGAAGCAGCAAACTTCTCGGATGCCAGCTAATGGAGAGAGCTCATGTTTTACCTTCACAGTCGCACACTCTGACTCACAAATCAACCAAGTCTTAGTTCCCTGCAGCTCCAGGCAGGCGAACTACATGTCTGGGAGGCTTTCTGAGTGCCGTGAAACCTGCAGAGCACAAGCCCAGGAACTTTTTGCTCCTTACAGAGTCTGCTGTGCTGCCAAGTGCAGGAGTTCTCTTGTCAACGCTTTCTGAAAGGGTGAAGATATGGCAGTTCTGCAGTTAGCATTGTCCAGCGGCCCAGAGAACAGTCCACTTGTTCTCGCAGATTGAAACCAACACTCAGTTCCCTGCTGTCTTCCCCCAAATAATTACTACTGTATGGGACGCGGGGTGTTAGAGAGGCAAACATTAATAACACACGTTAGCTCATCAGAGCTGCTTGTATCAATCTGACAAGCCCGTCACTCAAACCCACATTTGAGTCCAATGTGTTACCTAAGTGAATAGCCCTGTCAGCAATTCTCTGGGGCTGTTCAGCTCCAGAGCACCCAGCCAGGATCGGTAAATGGTCCAACACCTTGCGGTGCAGGGCAGCTTTATTCCCCCATTCCTGATGGCTGATAATTCCTCATTCTGAGGAAGCTGATTCCTAGAAGGTTCCAAAAGGCTTCAGTCATGGAGGGGAAAGGGGAGATGCCTTCATGGGAGGCTCTATACCCGGTCCAGCTGGGTTCACATGCCCCCAGGCTTGGGCTTTGCAGAATAAACAATTCCAAGCAGTTGTCTGTTTTGCAGCGTTCCCTTTGTCCCCCAACAATGGCTGCATGTGCTGTCTCCTGGTTTCTGTGCAGGAGGGGTTAATTCAGCAGTAGTTTTAGATTTGCCAGCCACCTCTAGAGAAATCCAGGGTCAGAATCGGATGTGTTAATTTGTATGACTCCTTCTATTGACTCTGCCAAGCTGTGCTGCAGTGAGACAGAATCACTGAGGTTTTTTAAATCAATGGGAGTTAGGCATCTATGTACAAGAGGCGCCTAGTCTGCATCTTTAGGCACCTAAATACCTTTAAAAATCTGTCCCGAACTGTACAAGGCCTTGTGCCCTTTGCCATCAGAGAATCTAGGGTCTCTCCGAAACTCCCAGCTTTTCTGCAAACAGCATTTCCAAAGCTGCAAAATGTTTCTGGGAACCTGGTCTGGACTCTGCTTAGCAAAGAGTCTGCAAACCTTATTTCCCGATGGATGGAGTCCAAGGAAAACTATGGTATAGGCAGAAAAAGCCAGGTTGTTTCTTAAAGAGGTATTATCCATAATGAAATTCAGCTGGGGCTTGGTAGGGGCAGCTATGTGACAGCAGCGACTTTGTGGCTTCTCTGAACCTCAGCAGCACTCTTTCCTTTCCTCACAAAAAGGGACACAGTGGGGAAAAGTAATGTTGGTAGCCAGCAGCTTAACTCTTCTGCTGTCATGAAGGTCCCATCCCAGCAGCCTCAGGGGCTGTTCTTTGGAGTGTTCATTCTTAGGACGGTCAGAATACCTGCCCCGTTCAGAGTTTCCTGCACCTTCCCTACCAGTACCTGGTACTGGCCATTCCTGAAGAGTAGGCTGGACAGATCCCTGGGCTGGGGCATTGGGGCAGTCTGGGGGCCCCAGGTCACATAGGGTGATCAGACGTCCCAATAAAATCGGGACCGTCCCGATTTTGAGCTGTTTGTCCCAATATTTTGCGCCGGCTTTTTTTTGCTCTGGGCCGGCCGGCAGCACTTGGCTTTTTTTTTGCTCTCTCCCCCACTCCCGGTGTCCCGGTATTTTCTTCATCTCATCTGGTCACCCGGTCACATGAAAAGGCAGGTCAGCTCAGTTTGCTCCCGTTGTGTTTCTTTTTCTGGAGCTGGCTAAGCCTTCCACTCCAAACCCAACTGTGACTGTTGCTTAAAAATCACATGACTGAGAGGAGTTACCCCGAAGTGAAATGGAAAAGCCTCAGAAAGCCCCTGCACTGTCTGGATTCCTATCCCCACTGTGGGGACATTGACAGGAAATGCATCTCCTGCATATGGGTAAGATGGTGGTGGTGAGGAGGGAGAGGAAAGAAGTTTTAAGAACTAGCTGCCACCCCAACAGCACCCTTTGTCCAAGGCACCTGTGCCCACAGGATCCTTCCTGGATACCTATGTAGCTATGGCTGCAACCAGCTTCCTCCAGCCCCCAGAGCTGTTCCCACTTGTCAGACACAATACGGGGCACAGGGATCCACACTTCCATGACCTCATTGGACCTAGCAACAGAAACAGTGACAACCAAAGCTTCTGTTCGCCCAGAATGGGGCAGCAAAGGCTGCTGAGAGCATGGCACCCTGGTACACTGCTCCCAGGGCCAGATCCAAGGCTTCATTCCTAGCCTTGAAAGGCCTCTTCTGGAGATCACCTCTCTCTGTCCCCCTGGTGACTGTATCTTCCCACCACGGTTACATTAATCAGGAGACACGGACCCGTCAGCCCTCAGGGTGACACTTTAGAGCAGGGGTAGGCAACCTATGGCACGTGTGCCAAAGGCGGCACGCGATCTGATTTTCAGTGGCACTCACACTGCCCGGGTCCTGGCCACCAGTCCGGGGGGCTCTGTATTTTAATTTAATTTTAAATTAAGCTTCTTAAACATTTTAAAAACCATATTTACTTTACATACAACAATAGTTTAGTTATATATTATAGACTTGTAGAAAGAGACCTTCTAAAAACATTAAAATGTATTACTGGCACGCGAAACCTTAAATTAGAGTGAATAAATGAAGACTTGGCACACTACTACTGAAAGGTTGCCGACCCCTGCTTTAGAGACAGAGAGAGTCTGACTGGCTGCTGCTGCATGCCTATGGAACTCACTGCCACAAGGAATCAAGATGACCTTGAACCTTGGCTCTGTCAGAGGCCAGTGGTGGGGGAGTGCAGGGAAACAGGGTCTGTGAGGGGACAGAATTATTATTTGTGCAGCGCTGTGGCCCTTTATGAAAGTTCCTTGGGCAGGGCCCTATCTGATGATATAGGATGGTTGTGGTATGAACAAAGGGCAAGGTGCCAAGATGGCAGCAGAGTGCCATGGCTGATCCAAGTTGGAAAGGGAGAGAGATGGAGACACTTGGTATGGGGTGTGGGAAGCTGCCGTGCACATGGAGTAGCCTGGGTGGGGAAGGGAAGACAGATACCGAGTGTTTTACATACGCACTTTTTTACGTCTCAGTCACACAATTCACTGCAGGCCCTTCGCTCAGCTTTAAACTTACAAATGTCGGTCAGAGGACAAAGAGAACCCCTTGCTATCTCTCCTTTAAAGCAGGGAGCCTGGAGAGTGGGGCCATTTTTCAGATCACTTCAATAAGTGGAGCTGGATGTAAGAACAGGCATGTGTCCCCAGGAATCATCTCTCCCGTATCCGGCTGATCTCGTCCCCTAGACAGCCAGTGATAACAGGGGTTAAACACGTCTCTGTGGGAATTACACTTTCCTGGACTATTCTGTGGGGCTGGCAGCTCCTTTTGTTTCCCAAGGTCTTGTTG
Source organism: Trachemys scripta elegans (assembly GCF_013100865.1). NCBI lineage: Eukaryota > Metazoa > Chordata > Testudines > Emydidae > Trachemys > Trachemys scripta. Next base: position 156,903,271 of record NC_048299.1, read on the forward strand.
GTTTTGTGATAATCGTTAGGACTAAGATAGAGGCTGTATTGTTTAGGGGACAAAGGGGGAAGCATGTGTATCCTGGGTGCAGGCAGCCCAGCATTCCTGTCTTCACCCTTCTCCGGCCCCAGAGAGCTATTTTTCCAAGTGGTAACTAGCCCGGTGTCTCCGAGACACCATCACAACCATTCCCTGAGCGTCCCCCCAGGCAATAACGAGAACCCTGGGACCTGCTGTGGTGGGGTGGGTACAACAATGATACATGAACTGACATTGCTGGCCTGTGTTCGGAAATCACTGCCCCAGCTACTGTCACTGGGGGTGGCCCTGACTCCGAGTGCCGTCTGCCTGTGATTTACTCCTTCCTGTCTCCTGGACCACCTCAGGCCTGGGTGAGCCCTCACACTCGGTGCTCCAGCGGCACCCCCTCCCTGCCACGCCCACAGTGAAGCTGAGCACGGCCTAGAGATTCATGGGGCTTCATGGAAATGCCTCAGCCCACAAAAACGGAGCTGAAAACGTTTCTGAACTCCTCCAGCGGTGCCCGACCATCCCCTGGCACTGGGGGTAAACACCTCCTGCCCTAGAGCCCTGGCCACACAGGAGAGGCAAAGAGGGGTCCAGCTCTTTCATGCCCACATGGAGCTCCTTGCCCAGGGTGGGGCTGCAGCCCATGGATCCCCAGCGACACACTCCCCTAGCCCCCTTCGCTGCAGCATGGGAGGCGCAGATCATCCTGCAGAAGCACCTGGAGACCAAGCAGCTAAACTCAGTCCTGAACCCCCGCTTCCCTTGGGTCCAGAGTCCTGAATTCTGGCTGCCAGCTCCATCAGAGCCGAGAGCGAGGGAGAATCCTGCCCTGCACACAGACCATTTGATCGTGAGCCGCAGTAGGCAGGCACCAGAGCCTGATCTCCACCACTCCTGCCTTGCCTCGGCCCATGCCCACCCCCCACCAGCGCATTGCTTTTGTGCCCCACTTGCCCCGGGGAGCTGGATTTAATTATCTTTACTACATGCTATTTTTATGATGTATTCTTTTTTTTACAGCCGGAGCCCCAAAGAAGCCAGTGGGATACCGCCTGTTTCAAAGGGGCTTTGCATATGAAAAATAATATTGAGTGACAAGTGATTGGCATGCACTATAGACATTGGAACGCAGGGCACCACAAGGCGAGACGGCAAGTACAGCCACGCATTTGCCATGGAAAGAGGGCGCACCTGGGGCAGCCATCTGACCTGCAGTTGTCCCATTTCCTGTATGGAAAGGGTGCATTGCACCACGGGGCTCAATGCATATCTGAAAGATAGCAATGATGCCCCTTAGCGCTGAAGAGCTCGAGCTTGCAGCGTATGGCCTTGGTATACCGCACAAGAGGAGACCTACCGCTGGGAGCCCCTCGCTGCCAACAAAGGGGCAGACCGGGAGCCCCAACCCCTGGTTATAACCCAGAGGATCTGAGCGAGGAGGGAATTCAGCATCAGGGACACACTGATCTTCAGAATGAACGATGCCTCCTACGGGGCTTTGGGATGACTCATGACAAGAAAATTGCAGGCACAGCCACGTCAATATGTAGACCAGGCTTTCTACTGGCACGGAATAACCTGGCCTCCTCTGCTTCCCTTCAGCCTGTCTTTTGTCCTTCTTTCAAATAACCTTTGGGTTCCCAAAGGAGTGAGCTCAAAGCAGCGGATGGGAGCAGTGGCAGGGGCTAGTCACCTGGGGTATGTGAGTGCAGAAGGGCTTGGCTCTGTCAGGTTGCAGGAGTCCCCGAGGGTCACTCATCACGCGGACCCACTGAGGCACAGGATGGAATGTGTGCACATTTGCCTCTGCATCCAATATAGCCCAGATAGTAAGACATGCTAGGTAGCATCCTAAGCCATCTGCCCTTGCTCCATAGGAAGGAGGCAAGTGGTCCTTCTGTTTCCAAGGGGCAGGTTATTCCTTGCATGCATCCCCTATTGTACTATCAGGGCACCAGCAGCAGCTGGCAGGAGAAAGGTGAAGCCATGTGTTGTGTAAACACTACATGTAAGGTGTCCAGGACTTGCTGCTATGCTCACATCTGGATCTAACGAGAACGACTCCTTTAGAAGAGAAACAGCCAGAGAATCAGCAAATATCCTCCCCCAACTTGTGTGTGTCTGTTCGTCTCTGAGTGTCAGCAAAGCACTCAGAGCTCCTCAGAGAAAAGAGGCTCTGAATTCAGATTATTATTTTCAAACAGATGCCAATGAGACTCCACCGTGTGTTATGCTGGGAGCATGGTGCTGCAGTGAAAGCCAGCTGGGCACTGTCCATAAATCCCAGCACCCAGGAAGCACAGACCAGCTGCCCCAGGACATGGTATTTTGTAATGTTAGGCACCTTCGCTCTGCGCTGCCCGCGTACCCAGATGTCTGTGCTGGAGTTTCTGAAGGACTTTCCTCTACAATCGTACAAAGCTCCTGTTACTGCTGCTGCCTTTTGCTTAAACAGCTTGTGCCATTTAATACAGGAACTACACCTCGTTGGGAAGTAAATGCAAGAAGCTCTGCAGCCTGGAAGCGTGAAAGAGCCACTTTCACCTGAGGCCTAAGAGAAGAGAGAAGCCAGTTAGCACCACTAATGAAGTGGAGAATTCAGCAGTAAACAAGAGAAATCCTCACCACAATGTGCCACTGGCTGCAGGAAAGAGGCATAAAGCAAAGCAGTTGGATGGAGGGAGACCTTTCCTGCTGCTCGGGGCTAAGGAAATGGCAGTGAAGCACTGATCTATGTTGCAACGAACACTGGTTGCAAAATGGAATTTCTGTCCAGCAGGAAATCCCAACATTTCAAAATTTTGTTTTCATCCCAAATTCGGACAAAAAGTCAAAATCCTGAAGTATTTCAATTCACAAACATTGTTTCATTTTGATAGATTAATATTTCAACATTATCAAAACAAATGAAACAATACTGTCAAAAAACAAATCCCAATTCCTTCCAAGTGCTGCCTGCCAGAACTCAGCTTTTATAGGTTTCAGAGTAGCAGCCGTGTTAGTCTGTATCCGCAAAAAGAACAGGAGTACTTGTGGCACCTTAGAGACTAACAAATTTATTAGAGCATAAGCTTTAAGTGGGCAGTTTCAATCAGAGAGGCTATAAAAGCTGAAAGAAGAACAGGAGTACTTGTGGCACATTAGAGACTAACAAATTTATTAGAGCATAAGCTTTAAGTGGGCTGTAGTCCACGAAAGCTTATGCTCTAATAAATTTGTTATGCATCCGAAGAAGTGGGCTGTAGTCCACGAAAGCTTATGCTCTAATAAATTTGTTAGTCTCTAAGGTGCCACAAGTACTCCTGTTCTTCTTTCAGCTTTTATAGCCTCTCTGATTGAAACTGTCACTAGCTCATAGACAGATTTTATTTAAAGTAAATAGATCTGTACTCAGCAGCATGGATGACACTTTTTCTTGAAATCTAATGCAAAGTCCGTACAATCTTTGCACTCCATCATGTTTAATATCTGCATTTACAGGCATGATACCCCTCATCAGAATTCTGGAGTAAATCAGAAACCAAAACATGTTGTGTTTGTCCATCAAAGCGCTTTTTCGTTCTTTTCCCCAACTCTGGTCTAGACCCGCTAAATTGCTTAATACACAGTATGAGGCTCCATAAGTAACAGTTCTGCCCAAGAAGAACTGCTTTCCCTGGAACTCCTTCCAAGTTAGGCATTAGCTTCTCCTGCATGAAGCTTACCCAGCCATTGCAGTTCATAAATATGTAACCAGCTGTTTCTTAAATTACCGCATCATCTCTAATATCATCATGTAACTTTGTTTTACTGCCATTTATTGCTGGCTTGCCGACAGGAGAGTGATGTATCCTCACTGCATAATGAAATGTTTTGCAACATCCATAATTTCAACGATCTGCAGTCCTCAGCTTGTTTGTTCCTTGGAAAGCTCTGTCCAATTCGACATGTTTATTTCTGTTGGTCTGTGGTTCATCTGTTACCTTGTGCAGCTAAACCCGAGTTCTCGCTAAATGATCAAGGCCATCCATAGCTCAAAGCCTGTCACACCTGCTCCAAGGACAGAGGGCTGGCCTTTCAGGAGAGTCACGGCCAAAGCTGCCGTCAAATCAGCACAACAGCCCGGCCGAGGGAGTCAATAGGGGCCCATCTACATTCGAACTACAGCTCAATCTGAAAACCCGCATAAAACAGGAAACAATGTGGAAGGGACAGTAAATAACATCCACCTGGGTCTGTCCTCATCACTTCAGTTTTGGAGAAACCTTTATCTGTCCTGCCATCCCCAGTATCTACCTGTAGATCTATGTCCCATCCTGTGCCTACCACTGCAGCGTCTGGCCTACTGCTGGGATAAACTAGTGGCAAACTAGTCAAGTGAGCCAACCGGGGCTCTGAGAAGCGAGTAGCATGCGACATGCCAGCCCCACTGGGAATTCTCTCCAGCACTGCAGGCCACATTGTTCCCCCGGAGATGACCTGAGGCCCAGAGAAAGGGGGAAGAGTCTCTTGCCACTGTCCAGAGTGCAAATATGAAGCCTAGCTGGCTAGCTCTCACAACTGGCTTCCATGGACACACATTGAAAACCTGGGCATTTGCTGCACGGACTGCTGGGATTTGTAAAATCTGTTGTTAATTAATAAGGCAAATCCGGAATGCAAATGAGCCTGTAGAAATGAGGGGTCCCTGAAACACCCATGAAATCCTGAGCTCTTCCCACTGACATTTTCTATAGCATGGGCCCTCATGGCCAGTTTCCCCTCCACACTCCCCAGGCATGGGTTCTCTCCCCTGGTCCCAGGCTCAAGGGCCATATCATAGAATCATAGAATATCAGGGTTGGAAGGGACCTCAGGAGGTATCTAGTCCAACCCCCTGCTCAAAGCAGGACCAATTCCCAACTAAATCATCCCAGCCAGGGCTTTGTCAAGCCTGACCTTAAAATCCTCCAAGGAAGGAGATTCCACCACCTCCCTAGGTAGCCCATTCCAGTGCTTCACCACCCTCCTAGTGAAAAAGTTTTTCCTAATATCCAACCTAAACCTCCCGCACTGCAACTTGAGACCATTACTCTTTGTTCCGTCATCTGGTACCACTGAGAACAGTCTAGATCCATCCTCTTTGGAATCCCCCTTCAGGTAGTTGAAAGCAGCTATCAAATCCCTCCTCATTCTTCTCTTCTGCAGACTAAACAATCCTAGTTCCCTCAGCCTCTCCTCGTAAGTCATGTGCTCCAGCCCCCTAATAATTTTTGTTGCCCTCCGCTGGACTCTTTCCAATTTTTCCACATCCTTCTTGTAGTGTGGGGCCCAAAACTAGACAGTACTCCAGATGAGGCCTCACTAATGTCGAATAGAGGGGAATGATCACATCTCTCCATCTGCTGGCAATGCCCCTACTTATACAGCCCAAAATGCCATTAGCCTTCTTCTATCACTGTACTCAGCTGTGAGCCCTGCATCTCTGGTCCCCCGGCCCCTTGCGCCACCCCTCAGGCATGAGGCCTGCCTTGGCAGGTCCCCAAGCACAACATCCATCTCCATCCTGAGTGTCTGGGACTGCCCTGCATCCAGGGAATGCTGGTTCTAGAATTGGAGCCTTTCTCCCCGTCCTCGCTGAGTTGACCTGTCTCACACATTTTAGGCGATGGTTGCATTTGATGCCCGTGAGCTGGCAGGGGACATGCTGCGCAGGGCAGCCCTGGGTTTGCAGCTTTCCCCAGATGCCCCAACAGAAGACCAGCTTGAGTGGTATGAACAGATTAGCCACCACGCCCGGCAGCCCCAGGCTCTTTCAGAACAATAGCTGCTGACTGAGCTGGGTTTTGTCAAATGACTGGCCATAGCACATGAGCAGCAAAATGGAGGTGCCCCCAGATGGATTCAGGGCAGCAGCTGTGGCTATCTAATGAGCATGGTTGCTTCCCCAAATCACCCAGGGCCTGTTACTGCATTTCTTGGTTTGTGGGCGTGGAGGAGTCACGGCTTTGCCTGCACAGGCATTTCTCCCCAGCTTCCCACCAGGAGTTTGAAGTAAAATGCTAGAGCAGAGAAGGCCCAAATCCCTACCCTTCCCCCGTGAATTATATGAATTAGACCATGCCACTCCTCATGAAGATGCACAACTCCTACAACACAGCCATGCAACTGGGCCAGGCCATCTGCAATACCAGAGGGAATATTTGCTTTAGATTAGATACCCCATCCCCAAACTGATAGCCCCTGTATCTGGGCTGGACTGCTGGGCAGGATGTTAGCTCTGCCTTGTTTGTTTTTACTCAGCAGATGGCTCAAAGGTTTAAATCAGGTAGATACAATCAGGAATGTTCCCTGAGTCTGCACTACTTGGAAACCTGCTGGCAGAGGCTTTGCAGCCAGTCAGTGCCTACCGCAGGGTAAGATAATTATACCTACGGCTGGGTATCAAGGCGTAGAGTTATTCTATGAGCTGAAGCTATACCCCATCAATGTCTCCTGTTAATGGGAAACTAGCACCATTACATTATAGAGCTATCCACCATCGACATAGCCTTCACTGGCTGCAGCCGCTCATGGCTGCACCTTGCTGAAAACTCTATCTGCCCTTAATCCCAGAAGGGAATGGATGGCAAATATTTACAGGGGCTTATAAACATTTATTCTGTAATAGCTCTGTATTACCACGCATTCTTCTCCAGGAGCCTACGCTGTACCCGGGCCCAGGTGGGAGCTGCTGAGCAGGGCTGTCAGTTATATAAAGTCCTTATAAATAGCATGCAGCAAGCACTGGAGTTCAATAAAATAGCGAGCAGCTCAGCTGCTTGCGGGAAACACGCCACATGTCACGTCTTACCCAACAAAAGAAAAATGTGGCTCAGCAGCACAGGTGTCCAGGGGTTTCGGTGCGGGAGCAAACTCCTGCTCTGTTGCCACAGTAACCCAGGGGCAGTGTTGTGAGCCACTACGGAGACATAAATCACACGCCAGGCGTAACAGGATGGAGGCCTCAACCTGACTCACGACATTTAACAGCAACGGCGGCCACCGTAACTTAACCTGCAGGGGCCCTCAGCTGGCTCAGCTGAAGAACCTGAATATTGGAGCGTTCCAGCCCCACAATGTGGGGCTCTGCGTTTTGGAGAGGAACGGTCCTTCCTCATGCTTCTCACCTGCAGTCAGGGCTGGGCTAAAGAACTTTGGGGCCCTGTGCACTATGGTTCTTGGGACCCCCCTCCCCGCACCATCCCTGCCCTGGGGGGAGGCATTAGAGCACGAGCTCTCCCTGCCCTCACCCCACAGCACCTCCTGTCCCGTGGGGCTGGCCCAGCTTCCTGCTCCAGCCCGTTGGCTCTCACCTCAGTGTGCAGGCAATTCCCTGCCCTGGACAGGCCCCCGTCCCTCCGCCCCCTTTCCTGGCCCCAGGTTGGGTTTTTTTGTAGAGGTACTGGTGTTTTTGAGGGGTTTGGTGGTCAGGGGGCCCCCAGAGATTGGGGCCCTGTGCAAGTGCACCTAATGCACCCTGGGTAACCTGGGACTGCCTATGTAGCTCACCAGAACCCCACCCCCCACCCCAGGTGCTGTTCAACAAGAGTCAGGCCGGCTGGATCTGCTCCTTAGTGTGAAGCTGCACCTTATTTAATGCTCTGAGCATTTCTCACTGGTGTTGGAAATTTGCAAAATCAAGAGTAAGAAATGCCAAAAGGAACCCTGGTGGGATAGCTGCTTCCCTGGGTCACACGGACTCGATGAACTGAACAACAAATGGGCCACAGATTCTCTCAAACATCTGCATTGTGCACATAAATATGATGAAACGTTGCAGAGCATGCCAAATTTCTCTGCCTCATGAAAAAATATTGGGTTCCCCACTGTGGTTTTCTGGCCTTCTGAGCTTTCTTCTTTGAACCCTCCAGAATAAAATCTGAATATAAAAGGGTCTGATTTTGTTTCCTGCCTTCCTCTTCACTTGGTTCCTCTTAGCTTTCCCCACACACCGACCCTCCAGCTATGCTGAGTAACAGAACTAACTTGGCGCAGTTGTCCAGAATGGAAGATGGGAGACCAGCCATGGTATAGACCCCTCTAGATACCCCGTTGTCCTGTGCCAGCGTACTGCATGCTTGGCCCAGTGTGATATTATTCTCACTTGCAAGAATGAAGATTTCAGCCATGACATGAACAACATGTTCATTTCCCTTAGTTTCCTCATGCAAATTTGACTCATTCAGCATTGAGAAGGTCTTCCAGCTGCTTAGAGAGGGGTTTATTGTTTGTTTGGGTGCCAGATGTTTGTGTCTCCTCTTTAATGCTTTTCTGAACAATCCATCTATTTATTGTTATTTACTTAATGATTTGCAAAAGTATAAACAGTTTGCGGTTGGAGCTTGTGTCACAATCTCCGAGGAGCATTGGAGATGGAGTTCTGAACTACTTTCTAACATGAATAAACAAACAGCGTGGAAACGCTCCTTTGTGTATATTCTAGGTTGCTATTTTCTTAACCCTGTCTCATTAAGATGGATGGAGTTTCTGCTTATTAGTAATTTGGCAAGTTCCTCTTTGTATACACTCTGCACTTCTCACTAATGATGCTTTGCTTCAGTGATTAACAAAAAAGACTTCCAACACAGTCAGTGAAAACACAGCCATCCACTTCAGGGCACTCGAATGGAAACCCAATGTTCTGGAGATGCCATTTGGGGAAGACAAGAAACTGCAGGGAATCCAGAGTAGGAGAAGCTGCTGATCCTAAAACCTTTTCTGGCATTCAAGTAATTTTGACCCAAGGACATTTGTTCTTTGATTTACATGCAAAATTGCAAAACTGACAGAGCCTAAAGCAAAGGGATTCAAAGTCTTCACACTGCTGTTGCTAAAATGTGTCTGATGGAGATGGCATTGCTACTGCCTGGATTTACAGCTGGCCATTAAAGTATGTTTACAAGCCTTTAGTGCAGTGTACACATCTGGTAAATCATTGATTGAACAAATAGCTCCTGGTGTCATGCTCCCTCTGTCAGCTTTTCCCACTACTAGGTTACCCAGCACAGACTCGTCCACACAAGAATCCCATTGCTTCTGAGCCTGCCAGCCCCCCGCACACATGTACGCATTCATGCACACAGAGAGGTGCATACACACTCAACTAGGATGTCACGGGATGTAGTGATTTGGATATATACACAATAACTTATGCAGATCATTACCAAATCTGGGCGACCTCTGCTAATAAATAGAGGTAGGGGCTGGGGACTGCATTGGAGGGGCAGCAAACCCTGCCTGGCTTCAAAGCAGGCAATGGGTGACAGAGGGGTTTGCTCTACATAGACTCTGCCTGCTAGGGTTGCCAAGTTTGATTGGACGTATTCCTGGAGGTCTCATCACATGACATAATCTTTTATTAAAGATTAATCTTGAATTCCTGGAGACTCCAGGACAATCCTGGAGGGTTGGTAACCCTATCTGCCCCATGTAGGGCCATTCCAGGAGAACTTCAGAGATGCCCTTGTAACAACAGGTGAGGAGGAGAGGCCCAGCCACTAGTGATTAACCTGGACCCACAGTGACCGCATGTTCACTGTGCTTAGTTTCCATTTCACGGGCTGACTCCCCAGCTGGCATCAAACGCAAATGTTTCAAGACATGTCTGGACAGTGCATTATCCCTTGAGAACCGCTCTGGACAAAGCCCTGCCCTCGGATGCGGTGTTACCAAGGGTGAGGGATAGGTACAAATGGTCCACGGCAGAAATCCCACACCTGGAGCACACACACAAGCTGAGAGCCGCAGGAGTTGGAAAAACAGCCAGCCCAGACTCCCCAAATGGGAGGGGAAATGCCTCTCCTGGTGTGTCCACAAAACTCACCCCAGGCAGTGACAAGCAATAATGGAACCTGTCAGAACCATCCCGTGACAGCAGCGCAGCCACTTCCTCCTCTGCCATGCTTCCCCAGGCCCAGCGGGTCGCAATGCCGCTCCCTCAGATCAAGCGCTCTGAGAGATTAACCTGGGCCTGGATTTAAGGTCGGATAGCACTGGATCATTCTTCTAAACAGGGAAACCCAGTAATTTAACAGAGATAGGCACCCACGTAAGGTGCAGTCTCTGGCGTCACCTCACACCACACCCGCAGCCACACTGGGACGACAGTGACCCAGGAGGGTCTCCGAACCCCTGCTGTAGGCAGATCAGCTAAGGCTCATTGTACTCCCAGGATCTGGCCAGCTGTGCAGTGATCTGTGGCCAAACCCCAGCTCTGCTGCCCATGGGACTGGGCAAAGGCCAAAGGGGAAAGGGCAAGGCATGGAAACAAAAAGGAAGCCAGATCAGCCCATTCATGTCAAACCTTTTCAGGAGCTCTTGGATGGCTGGACAGAGAGAGATGGGAGAGCAGGAGCCATCAGTTGTGAATGTGTGTGTGTGTCTGACACACACACAGCTTTACAATTGGATGCTGTCAAACCTCCAGTATTCATTAAGGCTTTTAGGGTCTGTCTGCACTGCAATTAGACACCTGCGGCTGGCTCATGCCAGCTGACTCGGGCTCAGGGCTGTTTAATTGTGGCATAGACGTTTAGGCTCAGGCTGCAGCCCAAGCTCTGGGACCCTCCCTCCACACAGGGTCCTAGAACCTGAGCTCCAGCCTGAGTCGGAACATCTACATTGCAATTAAACAGCCCCTTAGCCTGAGCCCTAGGAGCCTGAATCAGCTGGCACAGGCCAGCTGCAGGTTTTTAATTGCAGTGCAGAAAGACATGCAGGCTTCAGCACTCCCACGTCACTTTCATTCCAAGTTTAAGGAGAAAGGGGATGCTAGCCAATGCAGAAAGCACTATCCTTGAGCTTGCAAAGTCAGGAGGAGCTGAAAACACTCAGTTACCTTTAAACTGAACTGCCACAATGGCCCAGCTCTGTAGCATTTAATTTCAGAAAGGGGAACTACACAGAAATGAGGAGGTTAGTGAAACAGAAATTAAAAGGTTCAGCACCAAAAGTAAAATCCCTGCAAGCTGCATGGAAACTTTTTCAACTTAAATGTATACCCCAAATTAAAAAACATAGTAGGAGAACCAAAAAAGAGCCACTGTGGCTAAACAACAAAGTAAAAAGTTTTGAGAGGCAAAAAAGCATCCTTTAAAAAGTGGAAGTTAAATCCTAATGAGGAAATTAGAAAGGAGCATAAACTCTGGCAAATGAAGTGTAAAAATATAATTAGGAAGGCCAAAAAAAGAATTTGAAGAACAGGTAGCCAAATACTCAAAAAGTAATAGCAAAAAAATTTTTAAGTACATCGGAAGCAGGAAGCCTGCTAAACAACCAGTGGGGCCCCTGGATGATTGAGATGCTAAAGGAGCACTCAAGGATGATAAAGGCCATTGGGGAGAAACTAAATTAATTCATTGCATCGGTTTTCATGGTAGAGGCTGTGAGGGAGATTCCCAAACCTGAGCCATTCTTTTTGGGTGACAAATCTGAGGAACTGTCCCAGATTGAGGTGTCATTAGAGGAGGTTTTGGAACAAATTGATAAACTAAACAGCAATAAGCCTCCAGAACCTGATGGTGTTCACCCAAGAGTTCTTAAGGAACTCAAAATGTGAAATTGTAGGACTACTAACTGTCATCTGTAACCTATCATTTAACTCAGCTTCTGTACCAAATGACTGGAGAATAGCTAATGTGACACCAATTTTTAAAAAGGGCTCCAGAGGTGATCCCGGCAATTACAGGCAGGTAAGCATAGTAAAGAACAAAACTGTCAGACACATAGATGAACATAATTTGTTGGAGAAGAGACAATATGGTTTTTGTAAAGGGAAATCATGCCTCATCAGTCTACTAGAATTCTTTGAGTTGGTCAACAAGTATGCGGACAAAGGAGATCCAGTGGATATAGTGTATTTAGATTTTCAGAAAGCCTTTGACAAGGTCCCTCACTAAAGGCTCTTAAGCAAAGTAAGCTGTCATGGGATACGAGGGAAGGTTCTCTCATGGATTGGCAACTCATTAAAAGATAGCAAACAAAGGGTAGGAATAAATGGTCAGAATTCAGAATGGAGAGAGGTAAATAGTGGTGTCCCCCAGGGGTCTGTACTGGGACCAGACCTATTTAACATATTCATAAATGATCTGGAAAAGGGGGTAAACAGTGAGGTGGCAAAATTTGCAGATGATACAAAACTACTCAAGATAGTTAAGTCCCAGGGAGACTGCAAAGTGCTACAAAAGGATCTCTCAAAACTGGGTGGCTGGGCAACAAACTGGCAGATGAAATTCAATGTTGATAAATGCAAAGTAATGCACATTGGAAAACAAAATCCCAACTATACATATAAAATGATGGGGTCTAAATTAGCAGTTACCATTCAAGAAAGATCTTGGAGTCATTGTGGATAGTTCTCTGAAACCATCCACTCGATGAGCAGCGGCAGTCAAAAAAGTGAACAGATTGTTCGGAATCATTAAGAAAGAAGCTGGGAATGGGTGACAGGGGATGGATCAGTTGGTGATTACCTGTTCTGTTAATTCCCTCTGGGACACCTGGCATTGACCACTGTCGGAAGACAGGATACTGGGCTGGATAGACCTTTGGTCTGACCCAATATGGCCGTTCTTAGATCACGTTCTCCTACCCTCCTGTGTGCCCACATGGCTTATGGTAAGGTGTTTGCTGTTATAGTGCGGAACAGTACCCGACCACACAGCTGGTGAGGTTAGCATTCAGCTGGCCTCAGAAGACCTAGATGCTAAGTGAAGTGCATCCCCAACTCTGCCTCACTAAGAGCAGCATCAATGGGTTGCCAGGAGCCCGAGTACTGCCCTGATTAGGGTGACCAGATGTCCCAATTTTATAGGGATAGTCCCAATATTTGGGACTTTTTCTTATATAGGCACTTATTACCCCTCATCCCGTCCCGATTTTTCACATTTGCTATCTGGTCACCCTAGCCCTGACTGACACAAAATGGAGCCCTCATCTTTAAAATGGAGGTGCGGCCCACACAGAGTAATGGTCCAAGCATGCAATGAAGGCTAGCTCTGGGCCAAGACAGAGCATAGCGCAGAGACCAGCACTGTCCTCAGGCCATGCCTCTGTCATAGCAGATAGCAGCCACAAGCTGCATCATCTGAGTTTGTGCCCCACGTTCAGCCACTGACCACCTCTGCTCTCCCAGCCTCATATCTCGGACAAACTGGGTTTTTCCTTCTCGTCTGCAAAGCCCTGCTTTCCTAGCTCTGTGCATTTCAATGGAACCGACTATGGGGACCTCCACTTCCAGAATGTGGAGTCTCTCTTGCCTGGTATAAAGTTTAATTATCCTGTCCACAATGGCTCCACCTTTGAAGTCTGGGCCTGCCTCTGTGAGCTGATTTCTTCCTGGATGTGACAGTCAGATCATTTGGATCCAGCCAAAGCCCTGATGATATCGTCAGCATTTGGCTTCTGGTTTTCAGTACTGAGTTTCATACTTTGAGCCTTATTGCTCTTGGGAGTGATGGAGAAAACTAAACCGAAACAACTACCAGCGACTCACTGAGCTTTGCTACCCACAGGAGATCCCTGTGAATCCTGGGGACAGGTCACAGAGTCAGCTGGAAAGATGCTCATGGCTGGAGGGAGGAGGAACATCCAGTCCTGAGGCCTCAGAAGAGCAGAATTTGATCCTAACCATGGCAAGGTGCAAGAGTCACTCAGTGTTGATCAGCAGCACCAATTTGTTCAGGTACGTGAGTCAGAGACACTGCCGAATTGAGTGGAGATAGGCTAATAGGCTCAGTTTAAGATGGAAATAATTTTCCTTCCTTTGTGTTTCTGTGATAACATTTAACTCAACTGCCCTGACTTCCCCAAGAGAAAGGAGACTTCAAGTAGCAGTGCTTGTTCTGCTCAGGTTCTGTGCTACCCTTCACCATTAGGAGATGCTGCAGGGCCTGTCTGTGCTCTGCCTTTAGGATACAAAATTAGCCTCTATAGAATACAATTAAAAAACAGGGAATAATTCACAGAACACTACCTGAATTTGCACAGGATTTAAGAGTAAAAAAATGTGCAGAAAGTACCCAAAGGAGAAACGTTAGCCCAGGTGTCTTGCCAAAACTCCAGCTGATAAATTCATATCATACCAACTTTAAAACTCCCATTCTATTTCCCTGAAGTGCGGCCAGACACCAATGCCCTATGCTCTTTCTCCTTATGACATATGAGCCCCAAGACTATGACCTTTAAACTGCCATCCTCTGCGGTGTGAGTATGACAAAGAAGGAGATATTCAGTAGGTATATCAGCTGTGGGGGGCATCCATATGAGCATCTAGACCAGGGGTAGGCAACCTATCAGTGGCACTCACACTGCCCAGGTCCTGGCCACCGATCCGGGGGGGTGGGGGGGCTCTGCATTTTAATTTAATTTTAAATGAAGTTTCTTAAACATTTTAAAAACCTTATTTACTTTACATACAACAATAGTTCAGTTATATATTATAGACTTCTAGAAAGAGACCTTCTAAAGACGTTAATGTATTACTGGCACGTGAAACCTTAAATTAGAGTGAATAAATTAAGACGCAGCACACCACTTCTGAAAGGTTGCCGACCCCTGATCTAGACACAGACAGCACCTGTCCATGTACCTCATCATATTCTCAAGCAGAAACGTATTTCCACATGGAGCTATAAAGATACATGTACAACTGCTACATGTTTGCTGTGATTCACTCACAGGAGTTTTAAAGTCTGTAACAATTGATTAATATTTTTACAAAGAGTATTCCCTCCCCTCAAATCCCAGCCACATTTAGCCATGCAAGGATCGATCCCTTTCCATGAAGAATATATTGCATCCCATCCAGCAATCCGAATACCTGGCCCTGCAGCCACTTCCCACATACCTTGGGTCTGGGGCCTTTGTTCTTTCTAGATACCTACAGATGTATGGTATAGAGCACCAGTAACCATGGCATTTAGGCACCAAGCATATGATTTTAAAAGTTTCAGCACAGGCTTGGTTAGAACTCTGATCTTTCCTTACTCAGAGTTTCTGAGGAAAGAAGGAAAACTACAACCCAATGAGTCACTGCCTCTATTCCAGGAACACATGAATAAAACAGTATGTTTGCATTGGGTTCTACAAAAGGAAAGACCCTTGCATGTTGCTGCATCAGCCATTCCTTAGTATCTCTGCTAATAAACCACTTTTATCATAAGCCAGGATTATTGCTGTTAAGATAAACAATTGTTTTCCATTCTGACTTTTGTTCAGCAATAACACCTTTATGCAAGGGCCAGGAAAAGTTATCAGGCAACTATTCTGAACTGTGGCAGATTCTCCTATGCACTTGTCGAAATTATATACAGGGTAAGCACAGCTGCTACAAACAATTTTAAAACCAAAAAATGCAGCCAGATTTAATTGTTGGCAATAACCTCTTAAAATAGCATCTCATTAGCTACAGTGCCAACAGCTTATGAGTGTTGGTATGATTTGTGGGATCTTGAGGGATTTTCTGGGGTGCCTATAAAACTAATGCAGAAAAGATACACAGCCCCTGAGTATTGAAGAGAAGAATGAATTTCACTTCACATTAGCACACGAAAAATCAGGCTTTTAGGGTATGTCTCCACTGCCATAAAACACCCGCAGCTGGCCCAGGTCAGCTGACTTGGGCTCATAGGGCTTGGGGGCTATAAAATTGCAGTGTAGCCATTCCAGCTTGGGTTGGAGCCCAGGCTCTGGGGCCCCCCAGGAGAACACCCATGGGAACCTTTTCATTGCTTTCAAAGGGCACTGGTAATGGGGTTCACTACTCACCTCTGGTGTGCCTCCTCAGGCTCAACTGGGAACTAGCTTTCCACCAGTTGGACACCCCTCCCTGTAGTCAGCCCATCGTCTCAAGCTCACCCTCCAGGACTCATGACAGTCTTCTCCATGGCTTGGCCCTCTGGCCAAATCCTCCCCTTCCAGGGTCTGGCAAAGGTCTCTCTGAACAAGCTATCCCTCTGCCATTCCAGGCAGTCCTCTGCTCTGCGTCCAAGGCTGTGCCACTTCCCTAGTGGCTAGGAGGGGAACCCAGGCCTGTCCACTACTCTGGGTTCCAGCCCAGGGACCCTGTACTCCACAGCTGGGGTCTGCTTTACTCCCTGACCTGCTTGCTACTTCCCTGCGCTCTGCCCCACTTCCTCCTTCCATCCTCTGGGTTATCACCCATCCAAGCTTCTTCCGCTCCCCGGGGCTCCTTCCCCTTTGGCTTCTTGTGAGGCCCTGTGACAGCCCGCCTCTGGGCTCAGCTTCTTAGCTCTAGAGAAGCCTGCTCCTGCCCAGGTGACCTTTGTCCTTAATTAAACATTCTTGAGCCCTGGCTCCCCTCCAGGTGCAGCCTATGTGGTTAATTGCCCCCTCTAGCTACCTGAACCCTTTCAGGAATGGTGTGGGGTGAATATCCCATCACAGAGCCATACGGCACCAATTCTGAGAAGCAGCCCTATTCATGTAACTTTAACCCACTGAGCTCAATGTGCTTAATGCTAAGCATGTGCTTATGTGCTTCCCTGAATCAGGGCCTATTAATTCACTGGGGTGCTGACTGCAGGGCAAGGAATGATAAGGCTGCTCCGGCTGCATCCCAAGGGGGATGTGTCACATACCACATCTTCCCATGGGGCAGCGCCTGGTGTAGAGTGGGGATACTGGCCCCTTTGGCTGGAAAGACAATCATGTTGGTCTGCAGATCGCTTCCCGTTCCCCACAGCCACTGCCCGAGCCAGCTTGTGAGAGACTTGGCCAATGCTGCCTTGAGTCTGATTTCCTGTGGCACAAAGGGCCCCGAGCTGCTAACTGAGCTCTTAAGCGGGTTGAGGGCCAGGAGGGGGAACTTTGCCTTTCTACACAGACAGCTTTATAGAAAGTTTGTAAGAGGGTTTTTAGAAAGCTCCCCTCCTCTCCCCCTTTTGCCCCGCAATAGCACAGTGTATTTAAACCATTTGCAGGAGGGAACTGGTTAATGCAGCTAGCACAGCCTACAGCTCTGCAGCAGCTCATTCCCGTGCACAATGGAGATTCTACTTTCCCTCCCCTTCCCCCGAAACACATGCCCAAGATCCATGTACATAAATTTTTTCTAACCTAATTCATTTTCAAGATTGATGGAGAAAATCCATAACAAATATTTATGACTTTGCAATAAATAACCCTTTACAGAAGTTACAAAGAGTTCTGGTGAGTTTCAAGGTAACTTTCAGCAAGTTCTAAAGGTCAGGTCAGATTGGGATACTAAGTCTATAGTATTTGAGCCCTCCGCTCATCTGTTTTGAATTATTGGTATTACTCAGTTTAACAGTGTTCTCAATGGAGTAGCTGTGCTGGCTTTCCATGGCCATATTTTATTTCTATGGTGGGAGAAAGGCTTCAATAATTATTATTTGTACTCTGTTGCAGCCAGTGAAAAAAACCAGCCTCAGTAAGTGTGGGTGCGGGTCTGTTTGTAGTCGCACAGAAGCCATCCATCTTGAGCAAGGAGGGAGTTACTGTCCAGACAAGTGTTGAGTTATGGAGCACCCAGGTCTGAGCCTGGGAGGTGGGACGACTGGTTCAAGTTCTGATTCAGTAAGGCAGGGTTAGCTTCACAAACTGCTAGCGCCAGCTTTGAGCAGGCCTGGCTTCAGCGGGAGCATTGGTGCTGTGAGACGGGCAGTTTGCATCCACAGTCTGCTGCCCCTACAGAGACACTTTGAAAATATTCAGAAATTAACCAATCATGTTACACAGCGGTCAGCTATGGTCTCCCCTCAGCTCCATCTCTGGCCACAGACCTGAGTGCTGACCCTCCGAAATCCTCTGCAGGCTGCTGAGGCTCTAATTCCTCAAGTTCTCTTTGCCACAGCACTCCCGGAGAGGCGCGCGCACACACCCACCCGTGTTCATTGGGTGCTGTCGTTATACAGCTCTGCACCTGACGCACTAGTCAGCCTTGGCTAACGGTCTCTGGGCCAAGCGTGCAGACTCCCTGGAATTCTGGGCTGGGGGTGATTCACGAATTCACAGATGGGCTCACTAAGATGCATACATTTTTCTAGTGCATGTGGGCCCGTTCCCAAACACACATGGCTTCGGCATCAAAAACAGGCAGCAATTTGTGCTTCCAAGGCCAAAAAGTACTGTGGCTACACAAAGTGCACTGTGCGGAGTCTGAGAGCCCCCAAAACAAAATGGATACAAGTCCATCGGGACAGGCTCCATGAAACAAACAGCATTCAGCCCTGGAGTTACCACACTGCTGCTGAGCTACTTTGGTGAGGAGGCTGCACTGCAGAAGGATCTGGCTAGACCGAGAGAAGGGGATGGTGTTACAGCAATGTCTGACTTTCAGGCAGCTCTCCTGGCATTTATTGCTGTGCTAATAGAACAGCCCCTTGCCCCAAGGAGATTGCAGCCTACACGGCACTGTGCTTCTCTGACATACACGCACCTCCCTCGTTTTGTAACCCCAGTTATCCAAACCGGCTTGTTTGTCTTATCCGCTGTTATGCCTGTGAGAGCTTTGGACGAGGGCCGGTCATTTTCTATATGGCTGTACAGCGCCGAGCACAATGGGCCCAAACCTGATAAAGGCCTCTTGGTCCCACCACAATATAAATATTACACAATAACGTCATGCCCCCTTTCCGCGTGCTGCAACATTTCACCTCACACCCACCTTCTGGCCTCCAATTAACATTCCAACCTTTTAAAAATGTCTTAAGAACATAAAAATGGCCATACTGGGTCAGACCAAAGGTCCCATCTAGCCCAGTGTCCTGTCTTCCGACAGTGGCTAGTGCCAGGTGCCCCAGAGGGAATGAACAGAACAGGTAATCACCAAGTGATCCATCCCCTGTCGCCCATTCCCGGCTTCTGGCAAACAGAGGCTAGGGACACTATCCATGCCCATCCTAGCTCATAGCCATTGATGGACATATCTCCATGAATTTATCTAGTTATTTTTTTAATCCTGTTATAGTCTTGGCCTTCAAAACATCCTCTGGCAAGGAGTTCCACACGTTGACTATGCATTGTGTGAAAAAATACTTCCCTTTCTTTGTTTAAACCTGCTGCCTATTAATTTCATTTAGTGACCCCCTAGTTCGTGTGTTATGAGAAGGAGTAAATAACACTTCCTTATTTACTTTCTTCACACCAGTCATGATTTTATAGACCTCTATCATATCTCCCCTTAGTCGTCTCTTTTCCAAGCTGAAAAGTCCCAGTCTTATTAATCTCTCCTCATATGGCAGCCGTTCCATACCCCTAATTATTTTGTTGCCCTTTTCTGAACCTTTTCCAAGTCCAATATACCTTTTTTGAGACGGGACAACCACATCTGCACGCAATATTCAAAATGTGTGCGTACCATGGATTTATACAGAGGCAATATGATATTTTCTGTCTTATTATCTATACCTTTCTTAATGATTCCCAACATTCTGTTAGCTTTTTTGACTGACGCTGCACATTGAGTGGATGGTTTCAGAGATTTATCCACAATGACTCCAAGATCTCTTTCTTGAGTGGTAACAGCTAATTTAGACCCCATCATTTTATATTGATAGTTGGGATTTTGTTTTCCAATGTGCATGACTTTGCATTTATCAACATGAAGTTCATCTGCCAGTTTGTTGCCCAGCCATCCAGTTTTGAGATATCCTTTTGCGGCACATTGCAGTCTCCCTGGGACTTAACTATCTTGAGTAGTTTTGTATCATCTGCAAATTTTGCCACCTCACTGTTTAACCCCTTTTCCAGATCATTTATGAATATGTTGAACAGTACTGGTCCCAGTACAAACCCTTGGGGGACACCACTATTTACCTCTCTCCTTTCTGAAAACTGAACATTTATTCCTACCCTTTGTTTCCTATCTTTTAGCCAGCTACCTATCAACGAGAGAACTTTCCATCTTATCCCATGTCAGCTTACTTTGCTTAAGAGCCTTTAGTGAGGGTCCTTGTCAAAGGCTTTCTGAAAATCCATACACTATATCCACTGGATCCTCCTTGTCCACATGTTTCTTGACCCCCTCAGAGAATTCCAGTAAATTGATGAGGCATGATTTCCCTTTACAAAAAAAAAGTTGACTTTTTCCCCAACAAATTATATTTATCTATGTCTGATAATTTTGTTCTTTACTAGTTTTAAACCAGTTCGCCCAGTACTGAAGTCAGGCTTACCAGCCTGTAGTTGCCGGGATCACCTCTGGAGCCCTTTTTAAAAATTGGCATCACATTAGCTATTCTCCAGTCGTTTGGTACAGAAGTTGATTTAAATGATAGGTTACAGATGACAGTTAGTAGTCCTATAATTTCACATTTGAGTTCCTCCAGAACTCTTGGGTGATACCATCTGGTCCTGGTGACTTTATATTACTGTTTAGTTTATCAATTCTTTCCAAAACCTTTGTTACAACGTTGCAAGTTACTTGTGGCCTATGCAGCCGTTGATGCATGTTTGTGGAATAGCATCCCTTAGGGTCAGTGCACCTCACCGACATGCACAAACATTTTATCCCAAAGTCACTGCAGCTTTGCACTGCTCTCCTGACATCCAGATTTCCCCAAAAATCTTTGTTTCTGTCTGTGACACTCTTCTTCGTTGAACAATCCTGTAATTCCAGCTGCACAATGTCTCAGGCTCCACTGCCAACAGCTGTCCCAGTTTTCCCTGTGGTCCATAGTCAGTCAGTCTGTCTGTCTCTCTCATATCTCCCCCAGGTCATCACCTTTTCTACTGACACTTGATTGTATTTCCGCCCCCTTCCTGGGTATTTTCCTCTCCTGACTTGCTTCCCATGGCAGTGGCTGAAGGACAAGAGCTTCATTGTTACCTCATTTTGCTAGTTTCTCTTTCCCTCGCCAGTCCCCAAAATGCACCACACCAACTGGGCCCTTGCGCAGGCCCAGAATTTCACTCTCGGGATTTCCTGTGACCACAGGTGATTTTAGACGTTACAAGAGAGAAGCGAGTGTAGCCGTGGGAGATGGTTTCCAGGAATGCTCTATATTTTAAAGTGAGAGACTGGACTCAGCCTGCCGGACTCAGCCAGTTCACACAAGGCGCTAGAGGCATTTCCAACTGAGGCTGAACTTCCGTTACATCCCAGGCTGCAAAAGTGGTGTCAGGGCCAGTGGTCCCAATCCACTTGCCCTGTGCTGATTCTGCAGTGATAGATGTTCAGAGAGGTGGTGAAAATGTCCAGGGTGGGGGTGCAAAGTAAAAGGGCGCTAGCCACACTCTGGGCAAAACTGCTTTACACACGTGGGGTGGTGCCTGTCCAGGGCCAGAGTGTGCAGCAGCCCTGGCTAGGACAACACAGCCTCATAGCCAGGCCAAAGCAGGAGTCGGCGTGCCCAGATATCCTGGGCCTCAGGGATTGTTCTGGGGTCAGTTTCCCTAGCCCATCCTGGCTCGCAGGCGGGCTCTTTGTCTGTGCCAAGGTCCCAGGTGCTTCCTGCCTGTGCCCTGTGGGACACTGCTTTGCTGTCAGACTTGAGCACCATCCACACCTGCAGCAACCCTGCCTCGCTGGGATGGCAACAGCGACCTGCGACTGACCCTGTCATGAACCTGTAGTTCATAAGAACGGGAGTAACTGTGGCACCTTAGAGTCTAACAAATTTATTTGGGCCATAGCAACTCTAAGAGGCTAATTAATTAAGATGAGCAATTACCAGCATTTTAATTAATTAGCCTCTTAGAGTTGATATGGCTACTTCCACCTTTTCATTTCTGTATGTATATATATCTCCTTACTATATGTTCCATTCCATGCATCCGATGAAGTGGGCTGTAGCCCATGAAAGCTTATGCTCAAATAAATTTGTTAGTCTCTAAGGTGCCACAAGTACTCCTGTTCTTTTTGCGGATACAGACTAACACGGCTGCTACTCTGAAACCTGCAGCTTATGTACGCTACCAGCAGCCTGCTGCCTGTGTGTGGATTTCAACTCCTGCTCTGGAACATGAGCGGGGTAGATGCCCAGTGTCTCCTCCGCTCCTTGCACTGGGAGGTGCTGCTGCTGCTGTCCCTGTTGTCATGGAAGCCCAGATAAGGCCCAGATCTGGTTTTGATGGTCTCTTGTTCTCACTAGCAAATGGACAGAGGGAGGCAAGAGGAGGGGGGCCCAAGGGGCAGCTGCAGACTCTACGAGGATAGATCTGTTCTAGGAGTTATTTGGGGGAATTCTCTGGCCTGTGTTATGCAGGAGGTCAGACTAGATGCCTGCAATGGGCGGTTCTGACTCTGGACCCTATGAATCGATGAACAGGCCTTTACTCTGCCATTGTGTAACGGTACTCCTGGTCCTGCCATTTATCCTTTGGGCAGAGGGTCCAGGTAGAGGGGACCTGTTGTCTGCTACTATCTGGGCTTTGCCCAGGCTGTCTCAGCCCTATCCAGCTTTGCCTGCATTGTGGGCACAGTCTGGTTTTTATTTTTTGAGTCCTGTCTGTGTAATGAGCACCCTTAAATCCACACCAGGACAGCTCCCAGGAACGCAGTTAAACATCTACCAAAGATGCTTTTCTAGCATCTCTGTCATGGACACTGCTGTCCGGGCTCGCTTCAGAAGCACCCTGTTGCCTTTCCGTCTGTCTTTGTGTGATGCAACAGAGGCATTGGGCAGAAATCTTGCCCTCATCTTAGGTTACAACATGCAGCTAACAGAGAGGGAGTTTGCAAATTTGTTGTCATAGCTAAACTCTGCCAGCTGCTTTCTAAAAGGCCAGGGGCAGAGGGAGGAGCAAGCAGAGCTCTTCCCTTCTCTATATTCTTTAGCTCTTAATCATTTGAACGGAAAGTTTTTTAAAAATGAGACAGTGTCACACTCTGGTCCCCAGGGACCGGGCTCCATTCAGAGTGTTCAGAAAATAGGGTCAGACATGTCTTCTGACCTCTGATCTATCGTTTCCCTCCTCACCATAATTATCTAATACAGCGCTCTCCCTGCCAAGTACAATGAAACAATTTGTCACTTCAATTGTCTGTCAGTCAACACTGAGGCCTTTTCAACAGGCCAACACATGTTTTTTGAGAGCTTGTCAGCAAGGGCTGTCTAGCCAGACACATAACCATGGAAAATGGAACCTTTGTTAATGCTGGTTCTTAGAAAAGTAAATCCATTCACTTTCTTTTTTCAGGCCTTCAGTTTGGAATTTGCACAAGAAGCTGAATTGCTCCTGATCCCTAAATGATTGGTCCAAGGATTTGCATGAGGAAGCAGAAATTAATTATTCTTTTCTTTTCTTTTTATTTTCTGTAATTGTGTGTTTAGAAATGAGATTACATTCTACAGCAGCACGAGGGGCTGGGGGAGGGGGAATTGCTTTGCATTTATTTAGCTCTTTAGAGTTAAGATCAGCTAATCATTTCAAGCATTTCCTAAGATTCTCTCCCCCTTTTTCGGGTTTAATGGCTAAACAAAGATTGTACTCCTTCCTGAGGATCTTTCCTGGCAGCTGAGCAGGGCAGAGGGAGGCAGAGGTTTTATCCCTCTTGTGAAATATTCTTTTTGCTCTTCTAGGTTGGCAGCATCAGGGCAAGGAAGGTCTGTGGAATCCTAGCTTTAAAATGGGTCACAACGCTAATAGGCTTGGGAGCGTCACAGCGGCTGCAGGTTCCAGTCCTTGGCCAGGGTGGGGCATGTAGGTTAAGGGGAAGGAAGATGCTCCCCACCAGGGCCAGCTCTGGCTTTTTTGCCACCCCAGGCAAAAAAGCCTCGCGCCGCCCCCCGGTGGGGAGCGCAGCAGGGGAGGGCGGCAAGCCCGGCCGCGGCCCCGCTCTCCCCGACCAGCCGGAGCGCCAGGAGGAGGGCGGAGAGCCCAGCCGGAGCCCCGCTCTTCCCGGCCAGCCGGAGCGCCGGGAGAAGGGCGGAGAGCCTGGCCGCAGCCCCGCTCTTCCCGGCCGCCAGAGCACCGGGAGAAGGGCGGAGAGCCTGGCCGCGGCCCCGCTCTTCCCGGCTGGCCGGAGCGCCAGGGGAGGGCGGCCCCGCTCTCCCCGGCCGGCCGGAGCGCTGGGGGGAGGGCGGCGAGCCCGGCCGGGGCCCCGCTCTCCCCGGGTGAGCGCCGCCCCCCTCCAGGTGCCGCCCCAACCACATGATTGGAGGGCTGGTGCCTGGAGTGGCCCTGCTCCCCACTCCAACTCCAAGACAGCCAAACACAGATTCTCACCTATCCACCTCTTTATTTCAGGGCTATCTGTCTGCACCCAGAGCCATGTCTCTTTTATAGCAAATGCTTCCTCCAGCCAGGTACAAGGACTGCAATGAATGGTGCCAGAGGGTGCATGGGAGTGGGGTCCTGCCTTGTGGTACACCATTAAGAACATAAGACTGGCAATACTGGGTCAGACCAATGGTCCATCTAGCCCAGTATCATGTCTTCTGACAGTGGCCAGTGCCAGATGCTTCAGAGGGAGTGAAAAGAACACGGCAATTATCAAGTGATCCATCCCCTGATGTCCAGTCCCAGCTCATGGCAGTCAGAGGTTAAGAGACGTGCAAAGCATGGGGTTCCATCCCTGATCATCTTGGCCAATAGCCATCGATGGACTTATCCTCCGGGACTTATCAAATTCTTTTTGGACCCTAGTTATACTTTTCACCTTCACAACATCTCCTGGCAATGTGTTCCTCTGGCTGATTGTGCGTTGTGTGAAGAAGTGTTTCCTTATGTTAGTATTAAACCCGCTGCCTATTAATTCCATTGGGTAACCCCAGTTTCTTATGTTATGTGAAGGAGTAAATAACACTTCCCTATTCACTTTCTCCTCATGATTCATGATTTTATAGCCCTCTATCATATCTCCTCTCAGTCGTCTGTTCTCTAAGATGAACAGTCACAGTCTTTTGAATCTCTCCCAGTCTTTGCCACCTTGGGAAGAGGTGGGGTCTGAGTCTTCCGAATGGCCATGCACCACAGATGAGAAATCTCACTTCAGCATCATTAGTAGCTGGGAGTACATGGTGCTCTACACACATACAGGAAGGCAAGGTCTCAGAGAGCTGGTTGAAATCTAAACTACACAGTACAGACACTGTGTGAGTCTTTGGCAGGCTCAGCTGAGGGAATTATACACATAAGCAGAGCTGGGGAAGTCGCCAGTATTTCTGCCAGTTCGGAATGGAACGGGGATCAAACGCTGTCTGCCCTTTGTGCAGCCATAGAAGCCAGGTCCGGTTTGTACGAATGTGCGTGAAGAGCATCTTTCAGGCCCACACTTACAGGGGGCGGGAGGTGCTGTATCCTGGAAAGCAGTGACACCATAGAGACTTAGGGGTCATGGTGGATAATCAGCTGAACATGAGCTCCTGGGGCAGTGCAGTGGCTAAGAGAGCTGATGTGATTCTGGGATCTCTGCGCAGGGGAGTATCAAGGTAGAGGTGGCATTATCACTGTGTATAGTGTTGCTAGAACACTGTGTCCAGTTCTGGTGTTCCCATTTCAAAAGGAATGTGGATAATCTGGCGACGATTCAGAAAAGAGTGACAAGACTGATACACCATCTGGGAAGTTTGCCTTATAGCGAGAGCCTAAAGGAGATCAATCTGTTTCATTTATCCAAGTGAAGGGGTGACTGGATCTCAGTCTACAAGTATCCACATGGAGAGAAGTTTTCTGATAGCAGAGGCTTTTTCATCGAGCAGAAAAAAGCACAGCAAGACCCAGGTGCTGGAAACTTAAGCCAGACACAGTCACCCTAGAACTAAACTGCAGTTTTTTAACAATGAGAGTAACTGACCATTGGGATGATTCACCAAGGGCTGTGCTGCTTCTCCATCCCCTGACGCCTTGAAATCAGGACTGGCTGTCTGGCTGAAATATCGGCTCTCGCTCAGGAAGAATCTCTGGGCTGGATGCAGGCGCCACGGTCTGAAATTCTGGGGCCTGCGCTATGCAGAAGGCCAGACTAGTTGATCATAATCGTCCCTTCTGGCCTTAAACTCTAGGAATCAGTAAACGGAGGCCCTGAGAGAGGTGAAGTGATTTACACAGAGCGAGCAAGAGAAGCCAGGAATCCTGACTGTCAGTGCTCTGCTCCACATACTGCACCGCACACCCTCCTTGTATGTGTTCACCAACGTGCCATGGCACATGCACATTGTACCCCCCTCCTGTTGGGGGTCCAACATGCACAATCCATCTGTCTTTTATTGACAAACTGGATGCAGAACTGGCCCTTCTGAGTCCCTCTGAAAAATCCTGGAGAAGCAGTGGAGTTTCCCTCTGCAGAGCTCTGGAGTTTCTAACTCTCTGCTATTTGGTTGAAGTCCAGTAACCTCCAATGGCATTTGCTTTGGAGTCTGCTCTGCTGAGCTCTGGCTCTGAAACCCTTCCCCGATGCTTTCCCTGGGCTGGAGCTTGCAGTCTGAGCATGAGTTTGTAGGGACGTCGCAGATCATAGAATGACTTCTCCCTGCATGGACAGCCACTAGCAACTGCTTGGTCTGTACCCCAGGTTTTCAAAAGTGCCCAGCACCCAACAGCTCCCTTTGAAGAATATCCCACTCATGCCCTTCCCCTCCCCAACTGAGAACACAGGGAGCTTCTGGGAGTTGAAGATTTGACCCTAAATGCAGCCCACCTCAAGGGGCAATCTCCCTGTTAATGCAAGCGCCTGTTAACTCAACACACCCACCAGACAGGCAAGGGGGTATAAATGGCTTCCCATAGAGAGTCACCTGTATTGAATCAGGCTATCTTAGCATGGGCCAAGAGAGATGACAAAACCTATGTTACTTCTGTGACGGAGCAGGGAGCGGGGCGGATGTGACCTGGGAATGTTGCAGGGGAGTGACATTGGGGATGGGGGACTTCCCTTGAAGGAAGCTATCTAAGCTGTAACCTGAGCCAGGATGGGAGTTGGGAGAAGTAACACCTTCTGGCTGGAAAACAAGGAGAGAAGGAGCTGGGGGGAGGGGGGAGAGAGCTGCTGGAGGAGGTTTTGTTTTCAATCTTGGGCTGGGTGTGCAACGTAGGGAACCCCAAGCTGGGCTCTAAGCTCCCTAAACCCCCCAGAAGGACTTGATTGAGGGGTTCTGGTTGTACCTACATGCTCTGCTTGGGACTGTGTTCCTGTCATCTAATAAACCTTCTGTTTTACTGGCTGGCTGAGAGTCACGGTAAATACCAGGAAGAGGGGTGCAGGGCCCTGACTCCCCACACTCCGTGACAACTTCCTAAGGCCAGAAGGCCTCAAAGTTGGTAGCGAAGAGCCTAGAGACTGCTGTGTAAAATCGGTCATGCTGAGCAGAGCAAGCAGCCAAATCCCCAGCCCCAGGCCAGAAACCAGTCCCCAGAACTGCCTGCTTCTCGCTGACATAACCCTCCACTGTTACCTCCTGGGGAAAACGCTGACCCTCCTGGCCTCTGCACCACTGAAGAGAAGTGGGTGAAACGCCGCTGAATGGGTCCAGGCTAGTCTGGCCGGCCAGAAGGACTTGTGCTGAGTAGCTGCTCGTGCACAGCATGTGGAAAACATTTCACACAGCTAGGTGGCAAGTCCGAGACCAGGCAGCCACTTTTCTTTTTCCAACACTCCCATTAATGCATGATTAGAGGAAGAAAGCAACCAGCTACTGCTCATCTTTGGGCTGCAAAGACAGGTCTGCCCTTTTCAGGGGGCCCCTCTTCTTCAGCTGATTGGAAGGGGCTGTGTTTGTGGCTCCCGAATCTCCTGACACAGAAAGACAAGGGGCCTGGGCAGTGAGGCTTCGGGGGCATCGGCCAGGCAGTGTGCATGAATTGCTCCAGGATCAGCTTTCCTTCTGCCAAAAGAGGGAATAGGAGACCAAAGAGGGCTCAGTCTCTGCACTGTGGAGGGGGCAGTGCATGCAATCATCACATTCCCATGTTTGCAGGCAAACAGGGAGGCCACTGACATTAAAATACAATGTTGAAAAAACTCCTTCGGGAGCCCGAGTTGTTCCTGCCACTTCGTTTCAGCAACAGAGTCTGGAGGACAGGAGGTCAAGACGTGCAGCTTTAGAGACCCAAACAAGCTTACTCCCTTGGCTACCACAAACTGGTTTACTGGTGCAGCAGCGATTCCCACCGGAAAGGTTTCTGGGGTGTCTGTCTGGCAAAGCCACTCTGTGGGTCCTTCCTGGAGTTCACAGCCCCCGGGTTGGAGACCAGGGTGCGTTACCAGCTAAGCCTCCCTGGGAAAGCCTAAATGTAAGGAAGATGTCACTGCTTTGGTGTTAGCATGTAACTCAGTGCTTGGGGAAACGGCTTCACGAGGGGGGGATCTGGCAGCTTGATTCAAACCATGACATCAAAACCTCAGACTCATCCTTCTGGGGGACAGAAGGTTAGAAAAATAACACTCCACCGAGGCCCTGACATCCCCTCCGGAGGGAATCAACAGGCGAGGAAAATAAAACCCAGCTTCTGTTTCAGCTCCAGGAACAGAAATCAGCTTGACCTGCTGACCTCCCACATTCACAGAAGGTGCCAGAAAGCAGGATTACTGCAGGGAATGCTTCCCAGGGCATAGCTGGGAGCTGGCCCTATTACATACAATCTGCTCTTCCACCCTGGTGCCCTTCACACAAGGCAGAGCACCTCACTTCCCCATCAGTGATCATTACAAAACAGTGCGGCTGGGGAGCAAGCGAGCGCACAAGAGCTTCACTCCTGAACCCCACCATGCTGCCAATCCAGTGACTGACACAGCGAGATGTAACGGGGCGGGGACTGGCTGGCTGGTGACAGAGATCCAGCCCTGCAAGCTGGTTCCTTCAAGGGAACAAAGAGGAGGAAAGCTCCCACGCCTGTTGAAGTAGATGGCTGGCTTCCGGGCAAGGATGGTCATGCCCCAATGGCAGAACAGCCTCCTCCATGCGTGTGTGCTCCTGGGCAGAGAGGGGTGAGAGACAGGAGTCACTGACTCAGCTGGTACATGGTAGGTCTCCCTAATTTCTCAGTGCCAAAGGAAAATGCTATTGTGGAATGATAGACGAGCCATAGGCTATTAATGGTCTCTGCTCTGATGGGGCTGAGGAGGCAGATATTGGCATGTCCTGGCAGTTCCTGAAGACCTGCTTCACTCTCCCATAGAACGTCACTGACTTTTCCACTTATTTCAGTCGAGGTAATGCCGTGGTGGTTTCAGAAAGGTTCACTATGGTCAGCAGCTAGCAAGCCAAGAGCTCACAGGGTGACAGTAATAGCACCTAGCCCTTCATCTCTAAACAGCTTCCCAGGCATGATCTACAGTCAGAGAAGACGTTCTTTGTTAGAGAGAAATACAGATTGCTGCCTCACCAACATCACCAGCACAGCCAAGTGCATGGCTTGGCTCCCACAGCCCAGACAATATTCATGTCACAGCAGGCATGACCCACAGTTTCCTCTTTTCCTGCGCCCAGGGTGCACCTGGCGTCAGTTGCTGCTGCGCTGAGCAAGGGACCAGCTCCCTGAAACTTCCCTCTCCGTTATGTCTCCAGTCTGTGTATCTCTTTACAGCCTACCTGGCTGGATTACCAGGCAGAGGGGGAGCAGAGACAGCTACCTAGACCATAGAAATGTAGACCTGTGCTTTATTCTGAGCGGGAAGGCTTATCCTGTCATTTCACTACAGTGCGCTCCAAGAGCAGCCAGCCATTGCTGTATCTGCAGCAGTGCAACTCCCCAGGCTAGCTAAGGCAAGTCGCCGCTATTTGCACCAATGCACCTTACTCTTGCTTGAAGCTGGTGTAAATTGCAGCTTGCCTTATCTAGCCTGGGGGGTTGAATGAGTGCAGGTACATCAGTGGCTGGCTGCTGCTTGCTGGAATCCCAGCAAAGTCCCAGTGGAGACAAGGCTCCAGGTCCCAAGGAGAGAGTCCTTCTTAAGAGGGCTGTTAAACTCTGTTAGCTGCATTTCAGGCTGCAGTGTGAACTGCAAATTACACTTCTCACCCTACCTCCCAGAGGCGTGAGGAGGATTAGCTGATGGTTGAGAAGAGCTCCGACGATGGGAAACCCTCTGTAAGTGCTGAGTGGTATTATTATGATTACCATTATTGCTGTTATGTAATACTAGTTGATTTTCCACATGGCTGCAGTGTATCTGCTGGAGGCAGAAGTGACTGACATGACCAATGTAACAGATATTACAGTGCACAGGAATAAAAGGAATATGCTCTCCAAAGATCAAAACACGGCGTAAGCAAACAAATGGCAGGGGGCAGCTGTCTAAAGAGCAACTCTGTCTGCTCCATACTAGCAGCAGCAGATCAAAACCATAAGCAGCTATTGAATCAATGTATGGCATCCTGTGAGGAAGAGTTTCCACATACACTAGAGCAATGTAAGGGGCAAGCTTGTTGTGTGTGGTGGTGTCGCTCCCTATTTTTGGGAGCTGAGCCAGCATACCAAGCCTCATTCTCAGAGGAAGAACTGTCCCTGGCAGACAGAAGCAGCCAAAACAGTGCTCCTTGGAAGCTGTCTAATAAAGTCACTGTTTTTTCCACAGTGACTTGGGGCCAGATCCTCAGCTGGTGAACGTCACTGAACGCACACCAGCTGAGACGCTGCCAGTGAAAGTTTGGCTCTCTTGCACTCATATGTATGCGACTGGTGATATTTATGATATTTTGCACACTACTGGACAAGCAAAACACAAGTATTAGTGTAGCAGCTGTAGTAGTCTTGCCGATAACATAGACTAATACAAAATGACTTAAATTTAAAAACGTTTCTTTTTTGGTGCTATTTAAAGCTTCCTCCTAGTAAACGTAACAAGCTGAGATCCCTACTTTCTCTGCTGATGTCTCTGTGGAAGCAGATTCCAGAAAAGTTGAGGCCTGATGGATACCTCCATTTTCAGGTGTTCACCATTTTCCAAACTCTTTAGAAACCTCTAGTTTTGTTTTTGTTTCCCCTTCCCGCGCCCCTAGAAATTGATTATTTGGTTTTAAACCATTGAAGAAGTACGAGATGGCCCCTGCTCCGCTACAAACTGACTGAGAGACTATGTCTACATATCTAGCTTTCCTGAGCACCACTATCCAAATGTAATTCAAACCATACAGGGAACCCTGACTTGACTCTTTCAAGCTTATAAAATGAAACAAATTGGCTTTGCAAGCATATCTCACAATCTAAACTATGCCTGTAAAGTTGATTTGTCCTCTTGGATCTGTGCTGTGTTAGGTGACATGAACGTGTCTTTGTTCTAAAGTTCCTCCATCTCCTCCATTAGACCAGTGTATCTGCAGTTGGCTGTGTTGAACTAGGAAACTCTCAGCTATGCTGACATCCAGAACGTGGTAGAGCTCCAGCAGCTTGGCTTATGGCTTCAAGTCTTAGCAGGACCCAAAGCCAAAATGTGTGGAACTCTCCTGCTGTGAGGCCACCCCATCTCCACAACTTAAAGGAACAGCCTTTGGTGTAAATACAATGTGGATGCGAGAGACTGTAGGAGCATTTGGGAATATTAGATATTAGGCAAGGAAGATATAATGCTGGCTGTGCCCACCCCGGCTCCTCACAGTCCTGAATCCTACATCCAGGGACCTTGAATCTGTGCAGATCAGCAGCTCCTGGGAAACAGCAAAATGACCAATCTTGATCATTACCAAGGACTGAACCCCAGTGCCTCTAGAGCTAAGAGCAAAGACTATGCAGGTCCCTCAACTAGCCCCTCTAAGGGAACCTTATCCTCTATGGCTCAGACACTGTGTGGGACACAGAATTCCACTGAACGTGGGTTACACCATCGCCTGAGGATATTGAGGGAAACTGACCAGTTTACTGAAGCTCCCCCAAGGGATTTCAAAAAGCCATGAAGAACTCCGCCCAGGGAAAGGGATCAAATAAACACATGCTATGTGGACACCTACACTTCTGTCTGTTCATGTAAATGATGCCAAGCCAACCCTGGGGTAGAATTCAGAAGACATTAAAATTGAAAGTAGGAGTAGGGTCAGTCTTGGGCTCTTTGAGGCCTCTTGTAGTTCCTGGGTCAGGATTCAAAGGGGCAAGTGCATGACATACAGAATAAAGTGATGTGAGCATTTCATGAAGCTCTGCTCTCAACACAACCCAGATTCAGGGGGAAACTTTTCTGATGCCAAGTTTGTTACACATTCATACTCAGACCTGATTTACTGCGAGGGCCCTTCCCATCTTAGGTGACCAAGGACCCAGTTATGAGCAAACCCAGGCTGAACCCAAATCGCTGCAAGGATCAAAGTCAATGAAAACAGCCCCACAAACCCTGTGATGCAAACCCACCACCATTCACTGTGGCAGCTCTGGGAGAGGCTGGTTCATGCCACTGGCTGAACAATGCCCTGCCGAAGGATCGTTGCCTTTGGGGACAGGTTCGGTAATGGAGGCAGTCTGACGCTCCAGCATGGTGCTTTTGGTGCAGTTTTAAGCTTCACAGCTTGATTTCAAAGCATCTTTGGAAAGTTTGCCCTCGTTGTCGTCTTCCCCCAAGCCTCTCTTTCCCATGCGGATACTGGTGTCTCTCCATTGACAGGTAGGCCCCATCTAGTGTTTCCCCAGACAATGCTCTCTTTGGAGTTCCTCTGAAGCCGATTAGGCTTTGCCCAGGAAATTGACACCTGGGGGTTAAAGCAAAGAAAAAACAACCCTCTGTGGAAAAAAAAAAGTGGCTGCAAGCAGCAGTGACATTTGGTATTTCTCAAAGACAGGATCTGCAGCCTTTAGATCCCAGCTGGTTTGACTTACAAATAACAAACACAATCCTGTTCCTTGCGCTTGTCTTTTCTCTGTAAACACTGAGCGGGATACCCACTGGGGCAGGTTCAAATTACCTCCTCAGTCCAGGTCCAGGGGGCAGTTACAGAGGGCTGGGGAGGCAGAATCCTGCAGAAATTCACTACAAGAAAGGGGGAGGGGATGGAGGAGCTCACCAGAGAGAGGGGAAGATCTCTCCTTGCTCTCATATCCCTGCAGGGAGAGCCGCTCGGCTAAACAGCCACGTGTGGGCTAACCCTTCCCAGCCATACTCTGAACCCCACCTGGCGCTCACACAGCTGTGAAAAACTTCTTCAAAACAACTTCTTATCCTGGTTCTTCCTTTGGCTTCAGGGCCCTCCCGGGTGGAGTTGTACCTGGCACATGGCAAATTGCTGTGCCTGTCCATGGCAGTATTATGAGCAAGCAGTGGAATCTACAGGGATGCTGCGCTGTTTGCATGGCAGACACTAAGGCAGAGTCTGTTCCCTCTTCATTCATTCCTAATATTGAAACAATCGTTTGTATTATTCCATCGTGTATTTCCTTAGACGTACATGAGCAGCCATAAAAAAGTCATTACAACAAACTAATGGGTCCCTCTGTAAATTATTCCCCTCAATACAACAGTGTATAATTTAACAAAATATTTACCAGTTTAAAAAAAATCTATCTGCTGTGTGTTTCCCTGCACTAGACAGGAATGCCCATTCCTTTCTGCTCCCACGTGGATCTGCAGCAGGGACTCTGGCTCTCCTTCTGTCTTTTTAAAATTACAGCCGTAAGGAAATGCAGTGTTTTTTGCTCAGAACGTTGAGCAATCACGCAGGGCTGTCAGGCTCCTGTGAGGTCGTGTCTGTTACCGAGCAGTGGGCTGCATCCTAGAGGGATGCTGGCTGGCTTGGTGCACAGAATGGAATCGCAGCTCAGTATCTTTAACAGGGTAATTTATTGCCCTTCATTACGATTCCACGCACACATGCTATATAATTTTAACAGGCTTATTCTTATTCACCATCTCTGCATAGGAATAAGCCTGTTAAAATTATGAACTACTTATGCATTGACTCATAAAATGCTATAATGCAATAAGTAGGTCTTCAGAAAGAGACCTATTATGGGGTTTACTTTTCCATGCAGTGAAACAAAGCCTGCGTAAAAGAACACAGCAAACCAGGAAGATTCCCAGCAGTTAACATGTTTGTTGTCTTTTATATTCCAACAATGTAATAGCAAGTGTATCAAAAGGAACATCCACTAAGGGCCACTTGCCTCCTTTTTGGACTTACTCAGGGTTTGGACTGAGCCATGGAAAAACATATTCTAACATGTTATCTCTGTGAGGTCTGCATTTCAAAATGCTGCTGTCTCCACCTCTGACTGAGAGTTCTAGGCTTGGACTTGCCTGGGGATAAACTAGGCAGCATGATTAACTCATACTGGTCAAGTTAGGGCTGGTGTTTTATTTTTTAACTTGTGCTTTTAGTGTCTTATCCAGAGCCCATTGGAGTCAACAGAAGTCTTGCCATTAGCCTCTGAAAGAAAACAAAACAAAAAAAAAAAAGAAAATGCTTCCAGTTCGGTAAAAAGAAGGAACATATTTGTTTTTAATTCTGTTCATTATCTCATTCATCCTGAGAGCTGACAGGATATTGGACTGAAATGCTGGCATATTTACATAATTATAACTCGACAGAGTCATCTATGTAGTGGCAATTATACTCCACTGCGAGAGCCTCAGAGTTTACTACAAAAGCCAACAGGATCTTAGACACCCTGAAAACATACTTTTTATGTTTTTATAAACTCTAGTAAAATTGTAATTGGATTAAACTTTGCATTCAAAAGCACATTCTTTGAGAATATTTTATATGCACATAAAACATCTGAGAAAATGTTAACATTACGATCTTAACTGTTTGCACATTGGAACCAGTTAAAGGTTAGGAAAATGCAGTCCATCTGGTACAGTATTTTAAACAGATTATTTTCTGAGCACATTTCCTCCGGGATCTGGATAGTCAGGTATGTATGTGCCGGGCTAAGATGGATCTCTTGGGTAACACAAGCTGAGACATTAATGTCATTACTAACAGCAATTATTATTTGAATTTATTATGGTATTACTCTAGTGCCCTGGGGACCCTGCCAAGGCCCACAGCCTATTGGATGGCACTCTTCACAACTCTTCACAACTGAGGAACAAACAAGTAGTCCCTTGACAATAGAGGCTAGTGACAGAGGTTAGGGTCAGGAAGACGAGCTAACAATAAAATGAGCCAGTGTTTTGCAGACCAAGTAGCCATTGTTGAGGCTTGTCACCTGCACAGCGAGAATTCTTTTCTTTTCTCACCGTGATATTTCATCCCGGGCAGGATCCACAATCGTTTGCTCTGGCGACTGAGCTAACTGTGGACAGCAGGGCAAGGCAGTCCCTCGGCCTCAGGTGCACAATATGCAATAGTTAGTAAGAGGCAATGGTAACACAAGCCCTCAACCTCAGCCTCCCCCCCACTCCCCCCAGCCTCTCCATGTGACTCTAGGTTTCCTATGGTCTGTAAGGGGCTTGTTTGTTCAAGCAAACCCATTAGGTGTTTATTAGCCTTCATTATGGAGTGCTAGAAGGCTAATTAGTTCAGGCTGTTCCTGCAGGGGGTTGGAGGAGGAAGCAATAGCAGGCACAGCTGATATTCAGGTTCCCAGGGTAACCCCACTGCTTAGCCTGCTTTTTTGTTTTATCTTTAGCTAAGCAAATTAGAACTGTCATTATCACATTTACCAACTGCTTAGCCCAAAGAGAGGGTATGTGGGAGAGGGGCCGGAGGGTGCACACAGGTTCTGAACAGGGCTGCCTTAGGAAATAACTTCCACACCACAGTGCTAGTGCACTGAAAGGATAAACACGCCAGCAGCTCTCCCACGTGCCCCCACCTCCCACCAGAACGAATCGATAAACAGGCAGCCAACCAGGGGTCATCGGGCGGCCTTGGAAGATGAACATTTGCTAACAGTCAGATGCTGGTTTTGACCTACAAAGACCTAAATGATCTGGGACCTGCCTGTGGAAGAGAAGCGTCTCCTTCTGAGTTGTAGCCCCTTGGATATAAAGATGGGGGTAGCTGGCAGGGTGTTCTCTATCATGGTCTCGGGCCTTTGGAACTCTCTCTCCCCAGATCTGCAACAGACCAGCTTTGTCGGCCATGCTGACATGCTGCAAGGTCCATCTTCTCTCCAAGGCTCATCACGAGGAAATAGGGCTAGAGGTGGGATGCCAGGGAGGTTGTGTGGGACGGGAGGCCAATGAATTCCGGTTATATTGCTGTTGTTGCTGTGTGTCAACATTGATCCAAGGGAAGTGACAGGTCTGTGTATTTTATATTGTTTCAGACGTTGCCTGCAGTGCCTAGGGCACTGGGTGGAAGATCTTTTACTATATTCTGTATATAGCTAAGTAAATCAATACGTCTCACATTAACCCCTTCACTGCTGCATTATGCTTCAGTTTATGGGTGGCAGTGGCTGAGCCACAGATTTAAGGCCGGAAAACACCATTATAATATGATCATCTAGTCTGAGGTCCTGCATAACACAGACCACAGGATTCCACCAGAATGCCTGCATCAAGTTCACAACTTCTGGCAGCGCGAAAGCAGGGATTTCAGCCAGACATCCAGTCTTGATGCAAGGACTTCAAGTGATGGAGACTCACCACATCCCCAGGCAAGCTGCTCCAATGAGACCACTGCCAGTCATGCTGACCAATATTGTCTCATTGTTTCCTTGTACTCCCGCTGGGCAGCCTGTAGTCATCTATTGTCTCATACTTTGAGTGTAAGCTGTCTGGAGCAGGGGCCATCCTTTTGCTCTATGTCTGTACAGCACCTAGCACCCTGGGATCCTGGTCCATCACTACAGCTCCTAAGCACTACAATAATACAAATAAATAATAACCCTCATGGTACAAAAGTTGCAGATTATTTCTAGTTGGAATTTGTCTAGCTTCAGCTTCCAGCCACTGGATCTTATTCTGCCATTTTCTGCTACATTAAAGAGTCCTCTATTATCCAAAATCTTCTCCCCTTGTAGACACAGAGACCATGGGAAAGGGTCTCCTGTGGCCTCATCGATGCCAAATCAATAAATAATACACTGATGCCTGCAGGCTGGCCCGCCATGTATTTTTAGCCAGGTAGAACAGCACTCGGGCTTTTCCCAATCCCCAATTAAACATTAAAAGATGAGCCTGTGACACTAGACAAAGGAAATAAAATACCTCAACACTGATTTACCAGGGCAATGTGTCTGTATTTTTCTTTCATTTAAAGAGACTGGAATCCATAATTGTCCCCCTCAGGGGGTTCTGCATCATGCTCTGAACCAGCTGGTGCTGGCCTCTGCTGGAGACAGGAGCCTGGGCTGTGGATATCATGGGTGTAAGTAGGAATGGCAATTCCTGGGGCCCAGTGGAATCGCTGGGATGGTTATTCTCAGACTCACAAACATGAAACCCAAAGTAAAAGGCCTAGCGTGAGATGGCAGGAGAGGCAGCACCACAGGGACTTCTCTGTCTGCTTTTACCAAGATTGGTATTTAGCCTCTTCTTGCTCGTCTCCATTCTTTGCAGTACCGAGACAGCAGCTGGGAAGGAGCAGACTCCCCCGGCCAGTTGGCGCTGTTTCCCTGTGGGAAGCCCTGCTGTTCTGCTGCTTTCAGTGGTGCTGAAACCAACAGGCTGACTTGGTCCCAGGCCCTTTGTTATTCCTGTGTTTGTGCACCAGTCTCATTGATGATGTCAGCAGTGGCAGGTCCACTCAGGGGATGGAGTTTGCTAGGTGACTTGTGCTCCTTCTGCAGGTTCCGCGGCAATGTGGCAAATGGTGGTCCCGCTGCGCGTGGACACTGAGAGGTTATTTGGAACCCAGAGAACTTTCTGTTACCCAGGGCAGCAGAGTGACCCAGGACTGACCGGGCTGTGGAGACTAAACTTCCCCCCTGCCCTGGTCCCTCTGGGTCAGGATTGAGTCACCTTGGTGGGCAGGACCTGTGGGAAGCTTGCCCCGCTGCAGCCCATGCTGTACCTGGTCTGGCTGAGCAGAGCAATTTGGTCTCCAGCTTTTTCATGAACACTACATTCATCTCAGCCACAAAAGGTCCCCTTGTGGCAGAAGGACAATTTTGCATCGAGTTTCAATGTGATGTGAATGTAACTGCCCTGCTAGAAATCCTTGGGTGTCTGACGGGAATGCCAACAAACCGCTGATTAGCGTATCCCAGTCGGCTCCCCCTACAGTACAGTGTTGCCATGCTGTCCTCACCTGCTCCCACCCAGATACCACAACAGTTCGCCCCTGATAAATGTGTATTGCAATAGCAATAACACAGACTCTCTCTCAGGCAGGAACTCTCTTTTCTGTTTGGTTTTGTTTTAATAACTCATGTGCCTTTTGAAGCCTTGGGACCCTAACGCCCTACTTCTAGCACTCCAAGGTTGCTGTCCTTGAGACTGGGCACCAAATAACCCCATGAATTAGGTGATGCAGCAGGACACAGCTTGCTAGGAATAGCCAGCCCCGCAGTAATGCGTATGCAACATGCAAAAGAAATGCTGCTACTTCAGGACCTACGATTCATGTCGGCATCAGAAACCCAGAGGCTGGTTCTCCATCCCACTCAAGCGCCATTCAGCACAGGGATGCGAGAAGGTGACTTCACTCCTCACTGTGTTGCAGGGCTGCCTAGTCTCCCAAGTAAATAAGAGCAGTCTCGGCTCCAAGAACACAACGGACTAATAAGCCAGGTTAAACATGAAGAGGAAAAGGCCTTTTAAAAAATTGTCCTGTGCTTCCTCCTTTCCACATGCATGTGTATGCACACACATGCATGCGTGCCATGTTGGATACCTGTAAACAGGCTAGATTATAAGCAGCTCAGGTGATTTATTTGCCTGTAAAACACTTAGCTCACTTTTGGGTGCTATCAAAGCTCTCATTAAAAAATGTTTGTTTTGTTTTTCGTTGTGATGTGCTGTACAGACATAACCAGCTTTATAGCGAAGAGAGGTGGAAAATTAGTGGAACAATGCAACAACTAGCTGTCATACCAAACTCTGTTTGGCAATTAGATAAACAATAATGATTGCTCTGGCCCCGCTTGATTATTCCCGCTCCATCTAATTGTGAAAAAACAGTGATTTCCACTTAAAAGCCACTCTGTGTGATCTTTAGGCTGGTGATTCTGATCTGAAGCTGTAACTTCTCCAAGAGTCCCCTGCCACAGCCACATGAGGGCTTTGAAGAAGGACTCCCTGGAGAGCTGGTCATTGTGCATTAGCATTTTATAATTACTGTACAGAAAGGTCTGTTGCAGTTAGGACTTTGCCCTAAAATCCCGCCTCCTTTGTGTGGTACCCCATGCGCCTCAGAGGACTGGCTGGCTAGCAGGAAGGGAATGACTTTATCTTGGCCTATGTTGCAGCCAGCCCGAACTTGGATCCACACATCAATGGGTCTGTGCTCAATCTTCCTCTGCTTTGAGAGACTTAGTCGGGGGGGGGTCTTCAAGTCCTGGGACCTCCCAGGAAAATTCCCTGTAGCAGGCTAATCCACACCTTTCTAACTGTACAGCTCTAAGGCACCCGAGCACGTAGGTGCCAAGATCCTCTGGTATGTCCAGCACAAATGTCTGATTTTTATTTTATTTACCAGCTCCTGGTGTACTTCTGTGTTACTGCTCAATCCATCATCAAAAAGGAGAAGTTCTCCAAAGTCAGAGTGTTTAGTGACACTGTTAGAATCCGCCATCTCCCTCTCAGGGTGCTGGCAATGCCCCACAGCTGGAGTGAACTGACCAGAAACTACCCACACAAAAGCAATATCTTCACCAAACTGTAAATGTGACAAACAGACTGTGGACAACGCCTTAGAACAGGGTCTCCGAGGCACTCAAGCAGGAGGAGGCAAAGGGGGACTAGAAAGTTTTCACAGAACACATTTAATAGTGGAAGTTCTCAGATATACAGGAACAAACCCTCTGCTGGTGGAGATGCATGGAGTGCCACTGAAATCAATGGAAGGGTGCAGCTATCAATCTATCTACTCTACAGTTACAATGAAAATAAGCAGCAGCCTTGCCAAACCTATCCTCATTGAAATAGCTCCTCAACCTTGAGCAGATATTGACAGAAACAGCAGACGAAAGCAACAAAAGGAAGCTCCGCTTCTCAGGGCAATCCCCCAGCGGGAGCCTGCTCAAATTTAAGACCCTCTATCTTTTTATAAAACTGGTTTTCTGTCCTTTGTGTGATTTCTCTTTGACAGTCCAGTGCTGCTCCCTTTGCAGTCCGTGGGAAAACATTTATGTTAATAGGAGCAGACCCATTAGCCTAAGTTGTTACATATCAGGCACTTCAGAGGCATAAACAGCTGTTTCTCTTCATCTGTCTCTTTGCCTTCGCCTCCTCTTGATGGGGCATCACAAGAGGCAGACAGCAGTGGAGAAAGATTCTCCTACCATCATTACCAATGGAGCCTCCATAGATTTTGCCCAGCATGGCAACAGTGGGACAGTTAAATGCAAGCATCATCTAGAAGATTTAGTTGGGGTTGGTCCTGCTTTGAGCAGGGGATTGGACTAGATGACCTCCTGAGGTCTCTTCCAACCCTAATATTCTATGGTTCTATATAATGGAACCAAGTGGAGGAAGGTTTAGGTGGAGTTTCCAGGCCTTCTGTTTTTTTTCTCCTGCTGCTGATAGCTCATCTCAATCGATTGGCCTCTTACAGTTGGTATGGCTACTTCCACCTTTTCATGTTCTCTGTATGTATAAATATCTTCTTTCTGTGTGTTCCATTCTATGCATCCAAAGAAGTGGGCTGTAGCCCATGAAAGCTTATGCCCAAATAAATGTGTTAGTCTCTAAGGTGCCACAAGTACTCCTGTTCTTTTTGCGGATACAGACTAACACGGCTGCTACTCTGAAACCTGTATCACCAGTGTCATCAGTGGTGAGACGGATACCTGCGCA
>NC_048299.1:156963909-157058965 GCF_013100865.1 Trachemys scripta elegans
GGGGCTGTGGGACGGGGGTGGGGGGGTTGGAGTTTGGGACGGGGGAGGGGCTGTGGGACGGGGGTGGGGGGGTTGGAGTTTGGGACGGGGGAGGGGCTGTGGGACGGGGGTGGGGGGGTTGGAGTTTGGGACGGGGGAGGGGCTGTGGGACGGGGGTGGGGGGGTTGGAGTTTGGGACGGGGGAGGGGCTGTGGGACGGGGGTGGGGGGGTTGGAGTTTGGGACGGGGGAGGGGCTGTGGGACGGGGGTGGGGGGGTTGGAGTTTGGGACGGGGGAGGGGCTGTGGGACGGGGGTGGGGGGGTTGGAGTTTGGGGGGAGTGTGAGTGGGCAGGGGACCTGCAGAGGAAATGGGTTCCTGGGGGTTCTTGTTCCAGAGTGAAAGGGAGGTGGGTCTCTCGGGTGGGCTGCGGGGATGGGATAACCAGGCAGGGCAGGGGATGAGTTTCCGGTCAGTTTCAAGCTGACAGTTGGAATGAGGAAGATTTCAACACTCTCATTGAAACTGACAATAAAACAGCTGCTCTGCTGAGGGATAGGACAAACTGCCTGGAAACTCATCCTTGTGGCTGGGCTGTAGGTCCGGGGGGCAGTTTGGTGTACTGCTGAATTTTAGGGTGATTCTGGTGGTGATCATGTAATGTGTTGGACCCTTTGTTTCTTCTCACAGAACAGCCAGTTCCAACTGTGCCATGCGGCCGCAGCAGGCACCTGTTTCTGGTAAAGTCTTTGTCCAGCGAGACTACAGTAGTGGCACCAGGTGCCAGTTCCAGACCAAGTTCCCCCTGGAGCTGGAAAACAGGGTAAAAGTTTTGTTTGAACTTATCAGGGATTGTGTTAAGGACAGGATCAAGAAAGGCCTGAGCTAGCTGCACTTGGGTGACCAGAGAGCCTATGTGCTATATATTCCTCCTTGCTTCCTGTGCCCGAAGAAGGGGATGTGATAGGATGTGTACAGAATGAGTCCTTTATCATTTACAGCCAACCATGTATGTGGTGTTTTCCCAATAACTAAGGTGACAGCTTCCTATGTGCTTATACAAACTACCCTGTGCACAACTTTTTTATCAGTTTGAGTTGTTAGTTGTGGAATGGTAGTTAGAGTAGATGATAGGGAGTCAAGACTGATTATTTTTTATTATTATTATTTTTCCTACTTCAGTGACTGGTTTACTGTGTAATCTTTGACAAGTCACTTTACTCTCTGTGCCTCAGTTCCTAAATCTGTAAAAGCTGTACCTACCTAACTCGGAGGGGTTGAGTCTTAAAGGGATACTACCAGCTTGAAATCTAACCAATTTTATAAGAGTTAAAAGTAGTCTCTAGTACAGGGGTCAGCAACCTTTCAGAAGTGGTGTACCGAGTCTTCATTTATTCTCTCTGGTTTAAGGTTTCGTGTGCCAGTAATACATTTTAACGTTTTTAAAAGGTCTCTTTCTATAAGTCTATAATATATAACTAAGCTATTGTTGTATGTAAAGTAAATAAGGTTTTTAAAATGTTTAAGAAACTTCATTTAAAATTAAATTAAAATGCAGAGCCCCCGGGACCGGTGGCCAGGACCCGGGCAATGTGAGTGCCACTGAAAATCAGCTCACGTGCCGCAGGTTGCCTACCCCTGCTCTAGTATAACATCATACCTGAGATCTACTGCCAATTTTTGTGGTTTTACAACATTTTCTAAAGTGAACTAACTGGTAAAATAGAAGGAAATACCTTTTGCTCTGCTCTCTTTCAGTGACCTTGCTTGATTCAAGTAATCAGAATAGATTTTTTTTTTTTTAATCCAGGCAAAATGGATTCTCCCTTTAATTGTTTTGCTAAAGATTTTAGGATCCTTGAATGAGGCACTCTAGAAGAGTAATGGAGTATTAAATTGGAAACCATATTAAAAATGAATTTTAATAGTTAATCTTAAACTGCCTTTGTTCAGTGGATGGCGCTGCTTTGTCTCTGTCTCGGAGATGAAACTTTGCCAATACTTCCTCAACCAAGGCCTCTGCTTAGAAGAAACTTGACACCATGGGAAATGAGATTATCAAAGTGGTTGTAAGCTGCATTCTGTCTTTTATTTTCAGTTAATAGGACTATGGTTTAAATAGTACCAAACTAACCACAGATAAAAATGGAGCCTGCCTTCCATCCCACATTAATAATCTGACTTCTTAAATTTACTGTTAGGGAGCTGCATTTGCTGTGGCCTAACCTATGTAGTCTGGCTGTCACAGCGGCAGTTTTCTGATTAGTATTTTTTTAATATGTTTGAACAAAAATATTGATTGGTTCCTCTTTCACGTCCCTGTATGCAAAATGGGGCTAATGATACTTACCACCTCAGTGAGGTGCTTTGAGATCTATGAAGGCAAAGTTCTAGGTAAGAGCCAATTATTTGTTTTTTTTGTTTGTGATTTGACTTTTATATTACATGGTACAGATATCTCTGCTTTAATGCACAGCCCAGTTATTCTTGCTCTTAGTATAAACTGAAAGGGATCATTCATTGTTTTTCTATTGGATACCATTGCTTTATAGCAGTTACTTTCTATAATT
Source organism: Trachemys scripta elegans (assembly GCF_013100865.1). Classification (NCBI taxonomy): domain Eukaryota; kingdom Metazoa; phylum Chordata; order Testudines; family Emydidae; genus Trachemys; species Trachemys scripta. The sequence goes on from NC_048299.1 coordinate 156,966,458, forward strand.
TCTATCTTTGATTTTAGGGGAGAGGTTTTTGCTCAGATACAAACAAATTCGTAGCGGGAATGCTTAGATAGTCTGCACTGTACAACAGTGTGTTTCTCATGCACAAAGTACGGGAATGCACACTGTCATCTTGGGTGCATTCAGTGTTAATTATTAGAAAATTGTTAGAAAGATGTAGACGTAGTAACGAATGTTTTCCTGCCAGCCTAGTGGCTTGTGCTAGTGAGGTAATTGCGGCAGTGAAGTGATACTTTGTCATTGAGTAAAAGGGTGTGGACAGGGCAATAAGGGAGCAATCCATAGCAGTGCCTTTCAGGAAGGCCTTCCGGTGTCATGATTTGTGTTGGGAATGTAGCTGGTCACTAACAGAAGAAACTGAATAGTAGCAAGGGTGAGAATGGCACCTCAAAGCTGGATAAAATAGCTGAAAACTCTACAGTCCTGTCCAGACTAGCAGCCTTTAGGAGGTAAATCAGTACAGTTCTTAAAGAGCGGTTGTGAGTGTGGGAGCTCTGACTATGGGGAAGATATTTATACATGAAGTTCTAGTATGAAATCTAATGTGTTTTAAATATTAGTAAACCGATCCCTCCAGCTTTCGTAACTTGCTTTATATAGAAGTGGTTTGTGTCTGCATTTGTCTGCTTTCAACTCTGAATATCATACTATGAAAGGGATGGAGACTTTATCTGGCTATCACTCTGCCACCTTTCATTTGCTGTTCACAGTCTTTAAAATACAGAATGTTCAATAAACCTATAGTTCATACCAAAAAGTCTGAAACATGCATAATTAGAATCAGAGTTGAGTGTTCTTGGTGTCATCTCAGTGTGGGAGGAGTCCTTTCATTATAAAGTCTGATTAAAGCAACTAAACCTACCTAACTCTCAATCTCTTACTCTAGACACTGTAAAGTCTTTATTATAAATACTTACTTTGCGCATATCGGGAATGGTTGAAACACTGGATAAGAAGCAGTGTATTAAAGCTCATGCATTTATCTTAATGCAAGCTAAGGGCTAGATCCCACATCCCTTGTGCACCCAACTCTCCTGTGGACTATAATCTTTATTTTTGATAAAGAAGTAGAAATTCTGTTCATTAGTATAAATTCTTATTTCTTGTCAGCTGCTCTTTTTTGTTGTTGTTCATTGATCATTATTAGAAGACATTTGATTTTGATGTGAAAATCTAGACATAACAATATGCTTAAAATGCTCATTCACATAATTTATGAAACACTGATATTTATGCTTTCTGTAATCCTGAGGAAAGGTGTCCCTTGTAACAATAACACAAACTACATCTGTTATGCCAGTGAAAAAGAAAGCATGCAGTTATGTCTATCACAGAGCTCTCTCATGGTGAGGCTATTCTGCTGAGCCTGCACTTCAGTGGCCTCACAAGTACCCTCTCAAGTACTTTCTTTCATTTTGTTATTATCAATTGTAATGTTTTATTAAGCTACAAAATAACCCCTCCTTGCCAATTGCTCTTGTCTTCTATAGCTGGTAAATGTCACTTTGGGTGTTGTTTCCTTCTCTCCTGCCCCATAGGGAACACTAATCACCTTGGTTTTTCCTTGTTAATTTTATTAATAACTTGGTTGATCAACTTTACCATAGTAATGCGAAATAGTCAAGGTCTTCAGTGAAGAATTTATTTTTGAAATCTAGAGGACCTTTCCCTCCAGATCAGCAGTTTTCAACTAGGTTGTAGTTTGAACCTAACAACTTACACATAATGAAGTATAAACAAGGGCTGTAAATGAGACACGGACAATGAAGCACATTGTCAAAGAATGCCTGCTGACTAGGTTCAACGGTGGCCTAGAAGACCTGCATCACGCCACTGAAGATGCCATCGCTTGGCTAGATGACTATGCATACGCTAAATAAATAAATAATGTGGGAATACACATTTGATCTAATAACTTTAGATCACTTAGCTGCTATTTAACCAAATGCTACAATTTATGGAAGTCATTCAGTACCTAAACAAAACCTTTGCTCTCCATGTTGTGTTTGAAACTGTCTGGAGGTGACATTGCTGGTTAATGGACTGTTCTAGCACAGAAGCTAGATCTCTGTATTGGGGATCAGTGAGTTCTGAATGAGAAATTTGCTGGTCAGTCTTGTTAAATTCAGTCTCTTTTTCAGATTGATAGGCAGCAGTTTGAAGAGACGGTTCAAACTCTAAATAACCTTTATGCAGAAGCTGAGAAGCTTGGGGGCCAATCTTATCTTGAAGGATGTCTGGCCTGTCTGACTGCCTATACTATCTTTTTGTGTATGGAGACACATTACGAAAAGGTGAGCCTGTTACATTTCATGCAATAAACTTAAAGCAAATGAAACTCACAATTTTGTATGTGAAAGTTACGATTTGTCAACAGGAGAAGTGTTTTGCTTTTTAACTTTGATTATAAGGTTTTCTCTTATAACAGTACAGTTCATCAGTGTAGTGTAAATACAGAATAAGCTTTCACCTGCTAGCCTAGCTTCCGGAAAAATCCTGGTCTGTTCTCCTTTCACTTGTATCCCAGAGTTGCAAGTATATATGCAGGGAATAAATGCCGACTTGAGTCACTGGTTGGAGAGTAGCAAAGAAATAAAGTGTCATGTTCCAGATGTGTGAAGAGATCATCCTGCTGCTTGGATAAATTATAACCATACAAAGATAATGTGCAGTTTTAGGTTGAAAATGTATCTCTGTCTTTTCTCCTATCTGTCACCCAGTGTGCCCAGTTGGTTGAACCATTCCTAACCCAATCATGTTTAACTTTAAAATCCATTAGACAAACACTAAACTAGAGAGTTTTACACTGAATGTTTGTTAATTTCTTACGGGATTAAATTACTGATGAGGAGAGAGTTGCTCCACAGCTCTGTAGCCCAAGGAAGGCTCCTCATTCCCTCTAAACACTAGTCACTGGCTTTTGTCCACCACCACAAATCCTCTGGCGTTTATGCTGCTGTTAGCTTATTTTTCAGCATCTTCCTCTATTTGTCTTCCACTACTTGTTTTACTACTTGTCTTCCTGTGAGTTTGGATTTAAGTGAGATGTTAAGGTAGATGATGGTGGGGGTATAACTACTCCAAATCTATCTCTCTCATACACTTATACAACACCCTCTATTTGAGATTCTCCAAGTTCCAGATAAACATTCATTAAGGGCCCAATACAACACCCATTACAATATTTCCAAATAAAATCCAGTTTTTCATTGAGCATTGGATTAGTCCATATGCCCCTCTTGTGAAATCAATATTATGCCAATTATACAGGTCAAACCAAGGGTAGAGATTTTAAGTGACCTGCTTTGTGCTGTGCAGAACTGCTGACTTCCAGTCCTTTGAACGACTAGATCATTCTAAATTATAGAAATGTTGTGGTCTGTTGTGGGTTAACTTCTCTTTAAAAATGAAGATTTTCATTCTTGTTTGAGACACACTGGCTTGAGGAACTAGAGGAACATTCATACTTTCACACCCACATGCATCCATGCTTACATATGTGGTCTGAATCTGGTATTGGCAGTTCCTCTTTATTTTATTTTTATGCAGTCTGAGTTCACAAAGCCAGTTAGTAGATGGTCAAGTCAGTATCTGAATACCTTCAGTATCCCTTCTTTAAATGAAAGGAGACTTTAAAGGAGCCTGATAATTTAATATTGCTGACTGGAAATAAAAACATGTTCCAAATCATTCTATTCAAGATTACTGCTGCATATTATTTATGAACAGAAACCTTTTGTCATCCCTTCTGACCTGGGTGATAAATTGTGCTTGTTTACGATATTTTATTTATCTAGATATCTTTGCCCCTATCTGATGTAAGAAGAGTGACTTTTTAAACCTTAGGCTGCACCAGCTGAAATGTCTTTTTACAACTGAAAACTAGATTGGGACAGGGATGGTAAGGCAGATCATTTGTCTTTTCAAATTTCATTGGAGAACACAGCATTCCTGGTCATGCTAATGAGAACAGAGCAAAGAGATGGTTAGTTCTTGTGACTAACTCTCTCTAACTTTGCGTCTGTTGCTCTTACTACTATACTATGTAATTTGTTTGACTATCTAGTTGGTTTTACAAATAACTTTTTTTGACCCTCTCAAAATAAAAGATTGATTTCCATAATGTGATCATCTTGCCATTTTCTTTAATCGGTATAGCTTTCTAAATACGCAATATTGCGGAAAGCTCACCAGAAAGTTCATCCATCAAAACTTACATTTGATTAAACCGAGCTAGAGTGTGTCCCTAAGTAGTAACCCTTAGCAGAGTATGGATGGATGCATTTCAGGAATTCTTTATTTGAAATCAGTCATGCAGTCATTTTGTAAGAGACTTAAATAGTAATGGATTGTGGAGATGGATATGACATCTCTAGTTTCCACTTCTTGCGGCTTGACTGAGCAGGAAATGGGAGAGTTGGAGAGATCTGAGCTGGGTATCTTTATGGCTTGCTTGCTTCCATTATGTGTCTGAAGAAAGCTGACACATACCCATTGAGAGATAAGAAACAAAACTCTGCCTAGTAAAAGCTTCCTGAACTGAAACTTGGGAGGCTTCCATAAATCTGAAGGAGCAGTGTGTGTGAGAGACCAAAGTGAAACTTCACACTGCTAATAAAATACAAAAGTCATTCAGCTAAGACTGTTTCAGAGATTGTATTGGTTTTGTGCTGTTACTGTGTGTAGTCTGTTCTCTTAAAACAAGATACTCTTTGCTTTATACATACATATAATCTGAATTTCCAGAAGTTAGTTGCATTATGCAAAGCTTTATTAAAGTGTCCTTGGTGAAATTACTTCCTTGGTTTGGTCCTAATCTGGATGCCTTTCTGGAAGATATGCTTTAGTCAAACACAAGTTATTGGGCTCCGTTCAAGGGTAATTAGGTGAAATTCTACGGCCTGTGTTAGACAGGAAGTCAGACTAGATTATCTAATGGTCCCTGCTGGTGACTATTAGATCTAATATCTCTGAAAGTATTTTAATTTTTCTTGGCCCAGTATATATGCAGACTGTGTGTTCCTACTCTGGTATTTTATCTTCTAGAACCCTTTTCAGTTTATTTTCCCACCTTTCTTTCTAATGTCTCTTAAATATTTAAATAGATGCATGACTCAGCGGTTGTGGAAATACCATAAAACTGGTAGAACAAGTAATGTTGGAGCTTAGCCAACTGCAAAAGCTGGGTTTGATCTTGTTTTAGGGTTCTGTTAGTTTTTTTATCAAATAACTTCAAATACATAATTCACTGAAAGCTATCCGTTGCCCAAACGTTTCTGTAGTGAAGTGACAAAAGCAACACCATCTGTCTTAAAAGCCTGTCCTGTGTTTGCATTAAGTCTACTAATCAGGGTCCTATCTGGGGCAAAGTAGACTGAACCTGTATGAAGCAAGAAGTGTATGGATGGCTCTTCTGTTTTGACTTTAACAATCAGTGTGTGAACTATTTGGATCAAAGCGTTTGGAAATTATACTATATAAAACTAGTGCAGTCTGTTTGCCTTGGCTTACGCACAGGCCAGAAATGCAAGTTAGCACTTGCCCCAGGCACTATTTCGATAAGGGCAGTGCTCTGTGCTAACATGCAAAAGGATTCATTTAAAGAGAATGCTGGCCTGGGACTCCTGCTGTTCAGACAGATGACAACTGGTACATCACAAAGGTGATATGCATGCAGGGAAAAGCAGTAGCTACATTGTTCATCAGCAGACACGGTTGTTTTATGTGGACTTATACACAAATAAGCAGCTACCTAAGACACTGGGTACTCCTGCCATAAGTTATTAGAACAAAATATAAAATAGTAGTTTTACACCCCACCCAACAACCAGCAGAATTCAACCCCTTCAAAACTGCCTTCCCTCATCCAAGTGTCACCCTCCCCCCCCCCCCCCCCCCCCCCCCCCCCCCCCCCCCCCATTTAATGTAGCAGGACTTGTTGGATTAGGAGACAGCAACAGCATCTCTGAGTTTTTGAAGGGTGGGGGAGAAGAGTGCTATCCGGTAAAGAGACGGTTGTTGGACTAGAGGAGTCGAAGCAATAGAACAAATGGCGCAAAGAAGGCCTGATGCTTTTCTATATTTTCATCAGTGATCTAGAAGTAAATGCAAAAACACTACTTATAAAATTTGTGGATGACACACAGATTGGTGGAGTAGTAAATAATGAGTAAAGGGCAGTCTCACAGAATGATCTGAATCGCTTAGTAACCTTGGCCCATTCAAACAAAATGTATAATTTTGCATTTAAACTGTAGTAAAAATTCATCTAGGAATAAGGAATGCAGGCCATACCTACACACAGTGGGGACTGTATTCTGGAAAGAAGTGATTCGAAAAAAATATTTAGGGATCATAACGGACAGGCAACCAAACATGAGCTCCCAGCGCAGTGCTCTGACAAAAAGGGCTAATGTGATCCTTGGCTGTATGTAGAGGGGTGTAGTGAATAGGAGCACAGAGGTTATTTCATTTTACCTTTGTATGTGGCGCTGGTGAGACTGAAACTAGAATGCCACATACCGGTCTAGTGTCAGCATTTTAAAAGCGATGTTGAAAAATCGGAGCAGATACAGAGAAGAGCCGCAAAAATGATTTGGGGGTTGGAGAAAACTCCTTATGGTAAGAAACTTGAAGAGCTTAATCTATTGATCTTGTCAAAAAGAAGATGGAGAAGGGGACTTGATTAGTGTATTAAGTATCTTCCTGGGGAGAAAATACTAGGTACTAAAGGGTTCTTTAATCTAGTGAAGAAAGACATAAGAACCACTGGCTGGAAGCTGAAGCCAGACAAATTCAATTTAGAAATAAGGCTTAGCAGTGAGGATGATTAACCACTGGAACAAACTACCATGGGAAGTGGTGGAGTCTCCATCTCTTGAAGTCTTCAAATCGAGATGCCTTTCAGGAAGTTATACTTTAGCCAGACACAAGTTGTTGGCTTAATACAAGGGTAACTGGGTGAAATTTAATGGCCTGTGATACACAGAAGGTCTGCCTAGATGATTTAATTGCTCCTTCTGGCCTTGAACTCTGAATCTGTGGAAGAAGCATGTAGCGGGGAAACAGTTATTTTTGGAGTAGCTAAGATCAGCACTTGGTATTTGGCATTCTATTATTAATGGGAAATTGACATGGAAGGAAAGGGGCCTCCTCTCTCTTTTAGAGCCACACCATGACATATAGTAAGCAAATTGCTTGTGAGTAATTTAAACTGCATATTTTCATAGCACTATACAGGTCTCTTTTCCAGGCTATAGCCTATATTAACCTCCTGTAGCACAGACACACTATTATACAAATGTACCCCTGCCAGAGAATCTTGTTACGATACAGCTGTCTCCTGACCTCCTTGCAATATAGTTTCAGCGCTGGTATAGACAAGACACTACCCATGTATCCTTCCCACCCACTTCCTGCCAGAAAAGAAAAAAATAATAGCCTAGCTATGCAAAAGGACTACAGTCCCAGCTGTGTTAGTGGAGCTGGGTCACTAGGTCTTCCCTGACCTGGTTGTATTTGTAGTATAGATGGGGCTTTTAAAGGAAGGCTGATGTGAAAACTCAAACGGAAAAACTGTAAAGTCTGTGTTCTGTCACCAGGTTCTTAAGAAAATTGCCAAATTCATTCAGGAACAGAATGAGAAGATCTACGCACCCCAGGGCCTCCTCCTGACGGACCCCATCGAGAGAGGACTAAGAGTTGTATCTTTTTATGGCTTCTTAAACCTCTTCTGAATTCTGTCCTCAGAGCGGTAATAGTGCATCTTCCCTCACAGAGGCTACATTGCATGCTGCAGGCACCCATGATTCTGTGATGTTATAAACACCAAGGAGTATGTGTTTTATAAGGTCTCATGTGTAACATACTCAGCTGTTCCTCTCAAACTTTATTAGGATAAAATTACTATCCATTTAGAAAGTCTCTTTAATAAAATATGAATTGGATAAATCTGTTCCTTGGAGCTTTCTTAGGTGCTATTCAGAAGCAGAGTATCTTCCTTCAACATCAGCTACCTCTGGAAGATGCAACTTAGCCATTTAGAAAGGCTAGCTGACTTCCTAATAGAAATAAAACATGGAATGTAAATGCTCTGTAGACTATTTTAAATGTTGGTCTTGGCTTAGAAACAATGCGTTGTTGCTCCCACTGGTGCCTATGGTAAAATCTCCTCCACAATCTGCCTGAGTGATGAGGTCTGTCCCCCTGGATTTTGCTCTTGGCTACAGCTGTTCTCCCTACAACTTTTCTAGGCTTTGGACCTCACTGCAAATGGCTTAGCATTCTAGTTACCATTTTCTTGGTGGTTGTGGGGGCATCTTGTAGTAATAAAAGAGGAAGTATGAGTAATACATTTCATCTGTCAAGAATTCTGAACTCAAAGCCCCTTTGAAATGCATAGGCTCATAGTGTGTGGTGAGTTGTCATCCTAATTAATTGCAGTTCCTTGAGTTTATCTGAGTAGTGGCCCAAATAGCTTACAGCTGTCAGTTGTGTAATTTCATTACCCTTGATGTGCTGTGCATTTTTTGGGGAACTGTAAGTACAGAAAAGTCACTTGCATTTGGTAAACAGACTTGTAAATAGTGATTTAATTTGGTAATTTGATTAATAATTGAACAGCGGAAGCGTGCAAAGCAAAAAGTTGCCTAATGACCAAGGTGTTTGTTCATAAAAATGTTAACAGCTTTACTGCAATATTACAAAATCTTTATGCCTCCAAACAGACATTTTTGTCTAAAGGCAGGTTGTAGCACCGGCCAGAATGCAAAGCCAAAAGCCACGAAGAATGTTTTGCTTACTATAGTTCAGAAATTTAGCAAAATTCCCTCTCTGTAATGGCAGATGTGAGGCTGAAAGATCAAGTGCTTCACTGCCTTGCTTTGTTTCACTTGCCTGTTTTATCTCCATGATTTTTCTATATAGCATGTTTTCTTAACAGCCATGCTGTGCAGATTGAAATTACCATTTACGAAGACAGAGGACTGAGCAGTGGAAGATAAAACTAAGGAGTCTAAGGTAAATATTAACTTTGCATTAGATGTCAAGTCAATAACCTGCTTCTGTAAATTCAGAAGATGCAGGTCTTCTCTCCTGCGGAGACTGAATGTTTACCCAACCACTGCATGTAATCATAAGGCTTTTTAAATAAATCTTATGTGTGGATTAGATTTTTAAATCCCAGCGGAAGTTGTAAAAACACCAATCCTTGGCAGTATGCCACTGAATGATGATGTACTTCAGATGACATCAAATTTAACCTTGATGAAAACCAGATTTTAATTAAACATGCATAAACTTAAATCTAATTTATGCCGTACTGCATCAAAAATCATTATCTCCTAGGTTTAGTAGATCCTGATTCTGCTGAACAGTGCAGAACTTTAAAAATCATGTTTAAAATGTAATGATTAGCCATTTAAACAGTGATTAAATTCATTCTGGATTTCAGAGTGACTCCTACTTATGGCATAAGGTGATATGGGACTCCCATTCAGTCTAACATGCTAACACTGCAGTCACACTAGTGTGTGAATGCTATCAGCTCTTTCAAGCTAAGTAGTAGGGTCAACCCAGGTCAGTACTTGGAGACATCTAACAAAAATCCAGGAGCTGCAAGATGTAGTGTTGACAATTTAGTAGGTGCTGTGGTGCCGCTTGCTCCCTATAGTCAGTACTGAATCAGTGCCACTGTACACAGTGCCTGAGGTTAGAGACTCTTGCTGGAGCTGCCATCTTCTGCTTAAAGCTTCCTCTTGCACTTTTCATAGGAGTCAAGATATTAACCCCAGTATCCTGACTCCAATTCCCTTTTTGGTTCAACTAGATAAAGGGTAGGTCTATACTTACCTCCGGGTCCAGCGGTAAGCAATCGATCTTCTGGGATCGATTTATCATGTCTTGTCTAGACACGAAAAATTGATCCCAGAAGTGCTCGCCGTCGACGCCAGTACTCCTGCTCGGTGAGAGGAGTACGCGGCATCAACGGGGGAGCCTGCCTGCCGCGTCTGGACCCGCGGTAAGTTCAAACTAAGGTACTTCGACTTCAGCTATGTTATTCACGTAGCTGAAGTTGCGTATCTTAGTTCGAAGTGGGGGGTTTAGTGTGGACCAGGCCAAAGTATTCACTTCCGGTGCACTGCTAAAGTCGCTGCATTTCAATGCTGGTTGAAGTGATCCCCCATTTATCTCTTAATTACAACCAAGGTTGTGACTCTTAATGTTCGTAAAGCACTTAGTGCTTCCCACCCAAGAATCTGTCTCAGTACAAAGTATTTTATCTGCTGGCCTGAGGAGGAATATTACACATCAGAAGCCAAATTCTACCTAACATGTACAGTTGAATTCCACCCAACACTCTTTCCTCCTTTGCTTTGCTAGGTGCCTCTTGATTAACCTGTGCCTACAATTCTTCTAAATGGGATTTTTTTTCACAGGCTTGTCTACACTGTGCATAAAGCATATTAGAGAGTTTTACAAATCACATGCGAGTAACCTGCTGTGCTCTAATCGCCTCATGGAGACCCTGCTGGTGTGAACTAAAAGATACCTAGTCTGCATTAACATTGTCTGGGTATTTTTTAGTTCTTCCCCCCCTTTACCTCCCCTCCCCCATCAGGGTCTACATGGGGCAATTAGAGCACAGCATGTTAGAGCACTCTACAAATCACACCCCTCTAATGTGCTTTGCCAGCACCACGGAGACAAGCCCCAGGCTTGGTCTATGCTACAGACATACGTCGGTATAACTATGTCAGGGTATAGAAAATCTGCACCCCTGAGTGATGCAGTTATATGGCCCAAACTCTTGGTGTAGACAGCACTATGTTGCCGGAGGGCTTCTCCCATCAACATAGCTCCTGCCTTTCAGGGAGGTGGGATATCTACACTGACAGGAGAAGCTCTCCCATCAGCTTAGGTAGCGTCTTTACTAAGCGCTACAGCAGCACAACTGCATTAGTGCAGTGTGCTGCTGCAGTGCTGTACGTATAGACAAGCCCTGAGAGGCTCACCAAGCCATGACAGGAAACTTTCCTAGAGTAGATGGCTGAATATTCTTTTAACTGCACAATAAACTATGGGATATCGGATAAGTTTGCAACAATGTGTTACTTAGAGATGACTCTTCTTATTTAGAACGTCCAAACTGATTGCTCTAGTTATTAACACTCTGGAGCCTGATATTCTGTGTGGTTTTTGTTTTCTGTCATTGGGAACAAGTTTGTTTTATCAGTTGCAGCTGCATCTACTTGGCACAATCCATTTGTCATGACTCATTTCACAGCTATTATTGCTAAACAATGTTTTTCCTAGGTGGTGTAGGTTTTGAGCAATTACACACAAGAGCCTACTCTATCAAAGTTCAAACAACTGTGAAATTTCTAAAATGGGGAAAGATTTACATTAGGAACTTCTGGATAGTTTCATGAATTGCAAATATTTTTGTTCAGCACAACTTTGTTTTTGAAACTGCATATGTATCAGCAGCATGCCCAATATGGAACCAAGGGTCTTATTAGGTATCTATCTTCCCAAACTTAAATCACCAGCACCTCCAACCTGCAGTCTGCAAAGTGTCCTAGACAATCTGTTTGACTGCTGAATAGTGCATGTGGGTTACATATACAGTTTAGTGAGAGAATCTAGAACAGCAGGGAATATGCCTACAGCTGAAAATAGGATGCACTTTCTAAGTCAGATTCTGATTTCAGCAAAGTCAGTGTAAATTCAGAGTAACTCTCACCAGTATTGCTAATATCAGAATCTGGCCTGCTGATTCAGTGATCCATTGAAGATTCGTTTGGTGGGGAGTCACGCTCTGAGCTTACTCAACAATGTCAAGAAATTGCATTAGTGCAGTCCCTCCAGCCTGTCACTGCCACCAACTTGCATCTTACATGCCCATGCTAGGGGCAGAGATGCAAATTGCCAGTAGCTCTTACCAGTACACACTAAATAGTCCAACTCTCTGGATACTTTAGCTGTAAGTAAACTCTAACTTTGATTACTTTGTTTGGAAAGACCATGATCTGAGAGACTTCTGACTGGTGTGTCTGAATCTTCTTGCAGGTCCCTCGGGGGGATTTTCAGAGGTACAAAGGGAAAGTGGAGTTGAGTGCTTACCTGCTCGTTGTGCCTCAGTAATCTTCCCTAGCAGAGTGTGGTCATCCCACTCTGCAGAACCAAAATATCTGGGAGTCCCTCACCAAGTCTGCTAAAAATATTCAGTGTTCACTTATGAAAAGTGGATTAATTTGCATTAATTTTAGAATTACATAATTAGTATCCTTATTGGCTTTCAAAGTACTTTACATCCACTCCTTACACCTGGACACACAGGCGTTTGTATTGCAGTGGCAGCCAAAGGCTCCCGATGAAATTGAAGCCTTTGGGCTAGGTGCCATACAAACGCAGCCAGACATAGTCCCCTGCTCCAAAGGGGGGGGTTACAGTGAAATTGGGAGGTGTACTAGTGGCCTGCCTCTTTAAGGGCCAGAGGCTTGGGGCCAGCCAGCCCTGGTCAATTGTCAGAGTCACCTGGGAAGGGAGTAGGTAACTGTAAAAACTGGCAAGTGTCTCTATTGAATGTGGATGGCTGGGGAAGCTTCAGGAAGGGATGGTGGCCTGCAGTAGTCCCTGAAGAAGGAAGACTCCTGGTGGTAAACTTGGCAGGATAGGAAGCCCTACTTGGAAGCTTTATCATTTGTGGTCATTTGGACAATAAACAGAGCCCAGAACCAAGGAGTAAAGCCTCACTTGGTGTGGCTGATAATTCACAAGGCTCCTGAGGAAGCCAGCTGCTTATAGGAAGAATGACATGGTAATGGTAGTGGTCTTGTGGCCACAGAGGTAGCTGTTTCACTATGCGATGGTTCCAAATCATTTTAATCTTGTTCCTTAAACAAAATAAACTCTCCTGGCTGCCCAGTCATCATTAGGTAGCTGACTGTAGATGCCACAGCAGAAGTGGGTCCTGAGAGGATAATGGCTTTATGGATTAAGATGAGGAGGATGTTCCATGCATAAGGCTTACGGTAGAAGAAGCAATGAAGTGGGCATGCTGGCCTCATTGGCAGAGGATGCAGGGGAGACATCGAGAAATATTATGCCATGTCTTGCAGAAGGGGACCTACAGGTGAAGCCACTTGCCAAGTTAGTGGCACAGCTGGGAATATAACTAAGTGCTGGCTCCCAGGCCCTTATTGTGAACCATTACACATGCTACCTCCTCCCTGCTGCAGTACTTCTGGGAGAACAGACACCGTTATGTAAAGGTCCCATGCATGGTTCATGCAGTGTCCCTAATGTTAAACTTGTTCTGTCTTGCTTTCTAGCACCCAGCTAGGTGGTGGACTTGCTGTACCAAAAGGTTCACCTACCTCCTGTCTAGAGCATCATTCCTCTCCGTTGCCAGATCCATGGTGCAATCCACTAAAGGACTAACTTCCTAGACTTCTGCTCCACATGGGGTGAACCTCTGGCTGGTCAGCATCCATTTTGTGTCCTTATGACAAGCTTTAAGTGATGGGATCATCTTAATTTCCAAGGAAAAGGCAGTTGAGCTGTTTGCACTTGAAATTAACTGGCAGATCAGCCACCTGAGAGCAGTACTGTTCCTCCACAGCCACTCAGGCTTTCCTATACATCAAACAGACTTCAGAAAGCAACAAGTCTGACTTTGGGAGCATGTGTGTGTTTCAAAAACAAAATCTTCACTCCAGAATAAGTCCTTGGGGGGAGGGGAGTGGGAAGCAGGTAAATATGTCCGTTGCACAGAGTGCCTCTGCCTGGCAGCAAGTGACTCAAGGCATAGAGCATTTTAAGTTTCCAGAGCTGATGCTCTCTGGGAATTATAATGCAAATGCTTTTTGTTTTCATGTTCTAGTTATTCCTAAGAACCATTAGCTAACATTATTGCTGGGTGTTTTGCTACTGTTTGAGAATCTACTGCATTGTCCTAAATTTATAGGAGGAGATAGTGTATTGCTTGTTTCATTAAGCTATGTAAGCACAATAAAATGAATGCTGAACCAATTAATGTAACCATCCCTACTCTATCCCTTAATGTTTAATATGTGAAGTGTAATAAACTTTATGGTTTTATTATAAATATAATTTATAGGAAAATTTGATTTGACAACGTATTAGATAGGGTGTAAGATAGTTTCTTAACTCTAGTCACTGGCAAACTGCTGAAGAGTAGAGCTGTGCAGTATGTCGTATTTCCCATGCATAAACATTCCTCAGCAACGTCTGTTAAAATACCTTGGGCATCTTCTAAGTAAAACTTCCTACAAATCAAGTTGGTGTCATATTTTCTGTTGTCTCCTTCTCCCTTATTAAAGTGAACTCTCTAGCTAGCCTTGGCTTAAGTTAGCAGAGTCCCTCTGTTTTGAGAGCTATCATCCTTTCCCGTGGAAGGAATTAAGGGATTTACAAAAGAAGACAACTATCCAGAACAGATAGAGCATTCTGCTTTGTGATACTGTAGGTGCTAATACTGGATCTAAGCTTCCAGATGTAATTTCTCATACACTGATTTTTTTTTTCCTGGAGGCTTGTGTAATATTTTAACTGTACAAAATACTTGTTTTTCTAAGATGTAACAGTGTGTTTGCCTTTTCAGACCTGTTGCAATAAATTTGAAGAAATATTAATGGATTAATAAATTTTTCTTAAATAAACTGTGTTATACTTTATGGTACTGACATGAATCAAATAACTCCCTAAGTAAAACTGATGGCTGCTCACCAAGATTCTAAAATATGTATACACTTACACAGCTATCCTACTAATCTAATGAATGTTACACATTGACGGTGGGCTTTCTACTAGGGCTTTGGGGCTGTGCTCCGGCTCCGCTTCAGCTCCAAGCAAAAACCTGCTGTTCCGCGCTCCAGCTCTGGGCTCCGCTCCAAAGCCCTACTTTCTGTTAAAGCATCAGATTTTTGCTTGTGTAGAAACAAAATGTTAGCAGCAACACTAGCGATCACATCTAATGTTGAGCCCATGTAGGTTTCAGTCTAGTGGTTTCTATGTCTGAGCACACTGTAGTTCAGGCTGCACGTATCAATATGTTATAGACTGTGTTTACAATTGGATGGTATTTACAAATGTGGGATACAACTCCATACTTTTAGATAAGCAGCCAAAAGTTTGTGAAGTTTGTTCCCCAAAAGTGGGAACAGCAAGGGAGCTCAGTAAATGGAAAAATGAATCTGTATTATAAAATTGTCTGAATTAAAGATAAATTGGATTTTTAACAGTCAGGGGGACATGAATAGGTTTCTCTCTGAATAATTTATAGTTTTTGGTTTGGTTCAGTAAAGGTTTACAGAAGATAGCTGAGCACCTCCTTGTAAGGAATACAGTAATGATCAAGAAGTAGGATGTGACCTCCTGCCCATGACCAACCTGGAGATACTTGATCCTGGATGCAGCATTTCCTATGGCGCTCAACTTGTGTATCCACTGACTGGTTCTGGAGTGTCCTGGCTCCCCTTCAGAGAATCATGAGTTTGTAGGTCAGGCTGTAAATAAATTAATAGATTGCAAGACCAAAGTGGACCCTTGTGGTCATCTAGTCTGACCTCCTGTATAACACAGGTCAGAAAACTTCGCCATCATAATGCCTAGAGAAGATCTATGGATATTATTCTCAATTATGATTTAAAAATTGTCAGTGAGGGAGAATCCCTTGGTCAATTGTTCCAATGGTTATTTACTCTCTCTTGAAATTTTACATCTTATTTCCAGTTTGTCTTCAACTTCCAGTCACTGGATGGTGTTAATCTTACCCTGCCAGATTGAAAAGCCCATTATTAAATAATTGTTCTCCATGTAGATACTTAAAGTGTAATCTAGTCACCCCCTAACCTTTCTTTGTAAAGCTCAATAGACTCAAAGAGCACAATCTATCACTACAAGGCATGTGTTCTAATCTTTAATCAGTCTTGTGGTTCTTCTCTAAACCGTCTCCAATTTATCAACGCCCTTCTTGAATTGTGGACTCTAGAACTGGACACAGTATTCCAGCAGTGGTTGCACCAGTGCCAAATAGAGAGAAAAATAACCTCTCTATTCTTTCTTGAGATTCCCCTGTTTATGCATCCCAGGATAGCATTATCTCTTTTGCTCACAGCGTCACGCTGGCAGCTCGTATTCAGCTGATTATCCACCATGACTCCCAAATCTTTTTCAGAGTCCCTGCTTCCCTCGATATAGTGGGCCATCCTGTAAGTACGGTCTACGTTCTTTGTGCCTAGATGGATACATTTAGCCATATTAAAATGTATATTTTCCCAACCAATCAAACTTGCTCTGAATCAGTGACCTGTCCTCTTTATTATTTACCACTCCCTCAATTTGTGTCATCTGCAGATTTTATCAGTGATGATTTTATGTTTTCTTCCAGGCCATTCATAAAAATGTTAAATAGTGTAGGCCCAAAAACTGCAGGACTGTACTGGAAACATACCCCCTCAATGACTATTCCCCATTTACAATAACATTTTGAGACTTATTAGTTAGCCATCTTTAAATCCATTTAATGTGTGCAATGTTAATTTGATACCATTCTAGTTTAATCACAATGTCATGTGGTACCAAACCACCCCAATTCAGTATCTTTTTCCTCTCTATCTTTCTCTTCCTGATTTACAAGATGCTTCTCCATGCTAGTCAATGTGAAGGAAAACATACCCAAAGTCTTGATGGTCTGTGAGGCCCTCCTTATTGGCTGATGATCACAGGGGACTGACTGGATGCTGTATCCCAGCCAGAGGAGTCTTGGCCTCTGTACTGACTGTCCAGCTCCATTTGGAATGATCTATGAGTGGATTCATCGGTGTTGAGTTCTGCAGTCTATGCCTGGCACCCCTGGAGCTGGGACTTCTGCAGGCAGAGTGGTGGTCCAGCGAGGCTAGCCCTTTCAGGGTGTCTGCTAAGGCTGTAATTTAAAGTAATGAACAACGCTCTGCACATTTATTGCACCATGTAGCTACCCCTATTTCTCATTGATTGCATCAATAAATCCTCCCCCTTTCATCACAAATTAAAATGTTTTTCAATAAATTCTTAGATCTCCTTTCACTCTTAAATTACCTTGTTGTGTTTAACCGTTTCATAGAACCTTGCTTTAAAAAAAATTTCTCCTTCTTACAGTTCTCTGGGGCCTAATAAAACTGGGACTGATGCTTTGTGTTGAGTTGAGGCTTACACTAGTTGGTCACATTACTCTACAGAGCTGTGTGTAACTGAAGGAAAATTGTGGAAGTTAATCTGAACTGAGGCCTGTACTAGCCCCCTAGAGTGTGTGTGTGTCAGTCATCCACCACAAAGGGGCTGGGCCCACACCCTCTCACAATACTCGTGACCCTGTGTGTGGGTGCAGTGCCTAGCATGATGGGGTCCAGTTTCCCCACTGAGGCCCCGGACTGCTGAGGGGTCGCCAGGACACAGCGCCATTATGTTCACCCTGGGGGGAGGAGGCGGCTAGTGCTGGCCTAGGCTGCACCCCAGGAGGGGGCGCGGATGCTCCTGGGGTTGTGGGGGGGGAAATGGGGGGTGCCTCTGGCAGGGGCCTGCACAACCCAATCAGGACCAAGGTCCGTCCGTCCATCCAGGAATTGCTCCATCCTTCTCTCTATCCCTCAGGGAGCCACCCATCCCAGTGTCTGAGGCACTGACCATCCCTGCCTGGGCCGGTCCCTGGATCCGTCTGTCCGCCCGTCCGAAGGGAAGGGCTGCCCCGCGCTGCGCTGCGCGTGGATCCGGGGGGGGGGGGCGCGAGGATCGGGGCCCCGTGGGCTCTGGCCGGGCGTCGCGGCCCCTTTAAGCGGCCGCGGGGGAGAGGGAGGCGAAGCGCCGGCAGCTGGGAAGAGCGCGCTGACGTCACCGCGCGCCCGCGGTTGGCGGGAGATCCGGGCCGGGATGGCGGAGGGGCCGGAGCTGCGCGAGCTGGACTCGGACGGGAGCAGCGAGGAGCTGGTGCTGACCCCCGCCCAGCTTATCCGCAGCCTGGAGCAGGTGGGCGGGGCCGGACGCCTGGGTCCCCGGGTAGCCCGGACTCCTGGGTTCTCTCCGGCTCTGGGAGGGGCTGGTGGTTACAGCACGGGGGGCTGGGAGCCAGGACTCCTGGGTTCTCTCCCCAGCTCTGGGCAGGGAGTGGGGGCTGGTAGGTCAGAGCAGCGGGGGATTTGAGCCAGGACTCCTGGCTTTGATTCTAGGAGGGGAGCGGGCCCTGGCGGGTCAGATCGGGGGGCTCGGTGTTAGGCCGGTTTATGGCTCATTGTCCTACTATGCTCTCAGGCCTGGCTGAATGAGAAGTTTGCCCCAGAGCTGCTGGAGAGCAAGTCTGAAATCGTGGAATGTGTCATGGAGCAGTTGGACCACATGGTGCGTGTTTGGGGACACTGGTGGGGTCAGGGTTTGGGAATGGCTGGGCAGGTTCATACTGTCATTGCTAAACTCCATGCCCTGGGGTCCCGTGCCTAAGCTCCAGCCAGTGCTCCTATCCATCCTCCTCTCCAGTGTCCCCCACAGGGGGTGGATGTAGTTCTGAGCATCTTTGTGATTAACTTGCATGCTCTGCCCAAGCAGTGATGGCTCATGCTTATGTGCTGAGAGCAGCAAGAGCCCCCATGCTCCTGGCATGTTGCTGGTAGTCACAGAGTTTAATATTGGCAAAAGCTGTTGTTGTTGCCCGTCTGCTATTCCATAGGGCCTTCAGCATGATTGCTGTTCATCCTGGCCTGCAGCTTGTTCGCCAGTGTGGGCTGGTGATGGGGACAGTGCTGCTAGCCAGTTCCTGGTTCTTTATGCAGTTGTTTGCTACAGAGGTGGTGTAAATCTCCTGCGCCAGACAGCCTCGCAGTTGCCTGGATGACAGAATCAACCATCTGCAGTCTTGACCATTACCTGCCCAAATCATATATGCTGCAAAATCTGGCACCTGATTCTTGGATTCCCTTCTCCAAGGAGCTGTCCCACATGTTGGTTCCCACGTCGCAGGGAGGAGTGGTAACCTGCATTCCTGGTACAGGTGCTCTGTCTGCAAGAGGCAGCTGCAATCTGCCTCTTTCCTGGGGCTCTGTCTGTGGTCATTGGCCTCTGTGTCTTTAGCTGTTGAGTGTTTGAACAGTCTGATATTCCCCCTATGTGCCCCTTCTGCAGGAGTCAAATCTGAAACGAGCCAAGCACGGAGACCTGAAGGTCAGCATCCACCGCATGGAGATTGAGAGGATCCGCTATGTCCTCAGCAGCTACTTGCGCTGCAGGCTTGTGAAGGTAACACTCTGCTGTGCCGTGCCGTGGGAACGTGACTCTCAGGAGAGTGGCTGGAGGCACAGCGTTCTGGCCACACCAAAAGCATATTGCTTTGGCCCAGGGCTCTGAGTTACGGTCCCTTGACATGTTTGGTTAGAGTAACCAAGGTTCACCTGGGAAATCCAGTCCTCATTGGTGTCAAGCGCAGCATCTTGTTCTGGGTATCACAGTGACTTGGGGGCAGGGGAGGGGTATCAGTGCTGCGGTGAGCATGTTTATTACCCTATGGAGGGTCAGCAAAGTGCAATCTTCCTCCCGGAAACTCCATTGCCATCCCGCCTCTCAGGCGCAGACAGCCCTGCGCGGGTCAGGAACTAATCCCAGAGCAGATGCGCCACCTCTGCACCTCACCAATCTGCAGTGACCGATTCCCTCCAGCTATAGAAGTCTGAATTCGGAGAGGGAGAATGCTGGGAGCTGCCTATGACAGAGCTCTCTGTTTCGATCCCCGCTGACACTTCTTTGGGGTTTTTCTTCCCCTGGCAGATCGAGAAGTTTTTCCCCCATATACTGGAGAAGGAGAAGTCCCGAGCGGAAGGAGAGCCTTCCGTCCTCTCTCCAGAGGAGTTTGCCTTTGCTAAAGAGTGAGTAGGTGTGGAAGCAGGCTGGGCAGCGGGGTGAACCAGGTCTACTCTGCAGGCTAGATCCAGGCCTGGAGAACTGGGGTTGTATGCACTCCGGCTCTCCCTTTGAGCCTATGCTTCACATGTGTAGATCCTCCCTTGGCAAACTTGGCCGTGGCAGCTTGGTTGGAAAACGTTGTCCCCTAGTGACCAGCTAACAAGTCCCTCGCTCTCTGTTGGGCCTGCAGTGAAGCTAGAGGCTTGGCCCTGAGTGTTCCTGACAGTCTGGGAAGGGGTTGAAAAAAGATCCCTGCTCAGCCTCCATCAGTCTTGGTGTCTGGCCGCTTGCCTCCTTCCATGTGCATTTCAGATTCATGACAGGAGCCTCTTCCTGCTGCACAGTTTCCTCACCCGTCTCCATGCGTCTCTCTGCTGGCAGTTTGTGGTAGGCCATTGGCCCAGGAGGTCTCACTTCAGCCACCCACTAAACTATGCCAGAAAAGTTCCCTCTGCTGCCCGAGTCCTGCCTGTGGGAAGAGACCTGACTGCCTTTTGTGTCACCTTCCCATGGAGATAGGCTGTGCCCTTGGGCACTGAAGGATTTGCGTGCGCTGTTCTGCTGGAGCAGAGAAGTATTAATTTCAGCTTCTGCTCCTCCAGACCAAGCCGCTGCTGCTGTGTTCCCGTCGTGCTCGTGGGTTCAACATGTCTTGCTGGCACCTAGAGTCAGTTCTGGCCCAGCAGCTTTTGCCGTGATCTGACTGACGATAAGGGCTGTTCGTTTCAGGTACATGGCGAACACAGAAACCTACTTGAAAAATGTGGCCCTGAAACACATGCCTCCCAATCTGCAGAAAGTGGATCTCCTGAGACTGGGTAAGGGAAGCCCGGCTGCAGCACAGGCAATAGAATTCTAGCAGAGGCTCCTGGGGACACATCCTGGATGAGCCCTGGAGTCACCTGAAGTCCTAGAGAGCAAGCAGTGTAAGCGCTAGAGCTCCGGCGAGTGCTTGAAAGAAGCAGGTGTCCAAGCATGGCCCTCTCCACGCTGCTGGCCCTTTAGGTGGTCTGGATATGTTCACACGGCCCTCTCCTAGAATCGCTCTCTGGGGAGAGACAAGGGAGTCACCAGGCTAGTCACACTGGTCTCTGTGTTCTGACTTTCCTGCAGTCTCAAGTATGTGTTGGCTGGTGCATTCGGGGTTGGCCAGTCGCCTGTGATGCCCCCATTGCTGGTGCTATTGACCAGCATTGCACTGTGTCCTCATGAGCATCCCAGCTCCTCATGAAAGTCCTGGAGAGGAGCAGGGACTGTTCACGGGAGTGGCTTGTGCAGCACAAAGTGCCCTGTGCTCAATCACTTGAGCCAGGGGTCAGGGCTCTGAGTGTGTCACTTTCCTTGCAGTTCCCAAACCCAACCTGGACTCCTTTGTATTCCTGAGGGTGCAGGAGAGGCAGGAAAACATATTGGTGGAGCCAGAGACCGATGAGCAGAGGTAAGTGGCCTATTGCTTTTCTGTGCACTGATACGTGCATGCCTTAGAAATGCCATCCTGACTGTACTCTGCTCAGCTTCCCGCCGCGGAGAGTGCAGGGGGTGTCTCTGTGAGTTGCCTGTCCAGCGGTGGGTGGGTGGGCTGGATGGAGCAGCACTCCTCCTTGCCTAATCTGGTCACGTTGCCACTGCAACTCTGAAAAGCAAGCAGGAGCCCCAGGAGAATGCAGCACCTCTCTCCTCTCGGCCTAAGCTTGCTACTGCCCTTCCGTCTGAACCTGTCTCTCTTTCTCCTTCAGTGAATATGTGATTGACCTGGAGGAGGGCTCACAGCATCTGATCAGATACAAAACCATTGCCCCCCTGGTGGCCTCGGGAGCAGTTCAGCTAATTTAAGACACCACAAGACTGAAAGGGGCCAGGCAGGAGGCCCTGCAGTCTGGGGGCGCGAGTGCTGTGCACAGGGCCACCTGAGAGCATCGCTGTGCCAGTCAGCGCATGGACGCACAACAGTTGTGGACAGTTGTAAATACCCATCCTGTCCCCAGCCCAGCCCGGGGACCCAGCAGCTCAGTTTTTCTGTAGCCTGAGGACAGGAAGACAAACAGTTGGAGAAAGGTGCCATCAGCAAGTGCCCCAGTCTGGGGAATGGGGACACTACCGCCGAAAGAAAGCTGAGCCAGATCTTCCACCCAGCTGCAGCCTCTACAAAGCTGCTGCTCTGTTGTGGAGACAGCAGGTGGCACCATTGCCATGCTTATGCTCTGGGTATTGCAGCCAGCTGGCAAGAAGCCCCTGGAATGAGTTAGTGACTTTTGGAGGAGGATGTGCCAGTGTGAGCGAGGTATGTTATAAAGACAACTGCAAAATCTCCATGTGTGCCTAAAAGGGCACCGCCATCCACTGTCAAAGGCTCCTGTGCAGCTAAGGAGAGATGCTTAAATGTTGTGTGGGGAGGGGATTAGACAATGGATGAGTGCTTGTGTGGGTTTGCAGCAGGTACTAGCCCGGAATGGCCTGGGGTGGGGCTGGTCATGTTTGGAACCTGCAGGAGCTGTGGAGCTCTTACAGGCCAGGGATGGCAAGTAGAATGATTGGCATGAGAGAGCACAAATAAACCTGCGGCGTATCTCTGGCTCTAGCTCTCAGTGAGGAGGAGGTGGCATCTGCATCCCTGACAGCAATTTTGATTCACTTTGATGTATTTGTGGCACCCATTAAACAATCGGTGGCTCTTCCTGAGAGCCGGCAGCCTGTGTTCCAGACTGCGTCCAGCATGGCCTGGGCATGGGTCGCTCAGCCTTTTCCCCGATGAGCATTCCAGACTCCAGGTCTATACAAGTACCTCCTCTTGGGTGTAAAGCAGAAGGGCACCAGTGCTTACCATGGTCTGACAAAAGCAGGTGGTCTGTGTCAAACTCTGGGAGCGGCACCTTAGTAAGACTGGCATCCTGGCTTGATGGAAAGTTGGTTACCAGGTCTGTGACCCCTTGTGACCTGCCCATCTCCACTTTAGCACTGCCCTTTGCCAGGTGTAGAGAGGTGGTGGAATCTCCTTCCTTAGAGGTTTTTAAGGCCTGGCTTGACAAAGCCCTGGCTGGGATGATTTAGTTGGGGATCGCTCCTGCTTTGAGCAGGGGGTTGGACTAGATGACCTCCTGAGGTGCCTTCCAACCCTGATATTCTGAGTCTATGAGGTGATCCATTCAGCCAAAAAGCACAGTACGTAGATTCTCCATTGCAAATAGTAGAGGTGGGGGTGACCGGAAGCTAGGAGTGGAGAGAGTGCTGGGCAGACCCTTCTGTGTGGGGGCTGAAAGGGGAGGAACAATAGCTTAATGTTCAGAATGTGCTAAATACCAGGTTACCTCAGCACAGTGTGAAAGGGCTGCTGCTTGTTTCCTTGATTGCCAGCTTGATGGTATTAATGGGGAAAGGAAGCTTTGACATTAGTACCTCATTAGGTGAATGGGGTGCTGAATGGCCTGAGTGTGGGACTGGAGATTGCTCCCTGCAGAGCAGACAGCACCCTGGGAAGGCGGCTCCTGTGGGGACAGGCAGGGTATCTGCTAAAGCAGCATACACAGCTCACTGAGGCCTTGGCTACACTCGGGACTTGCTAAGGCAGCGCTGTGAAGCGTGAGTGTAGTCGCGCCGCCAGCGCTGCGAGAGAGCTCTCTCAGCGCTGTATGTACTCCACCTCTTTGAGGGGAATTGGGTGCAGCTCTGCACGCTCTGATTACACTGGCGCTGTACTCGCTGTGCTCAGGGGTTTGTTTTTTCACACCCCTGAGCACAGCAAGTTGCAGCGCTGTACATCGCTAGTGTAGCCAAGGCCAGTGTGGAGTGGCCACAATTACTCCAACGTGAAGCTGCAGAACTGGAATTCATTTGCAAACTAGATACCATCAGATTAGGCCTGAAAAAGGCTGGGAGTGGTTGGGTCATTACAAAACCTAAATTTATTTCCCTAATACTAATTTCTCCCTACTGTTACTCACACCTTCTTGTCAACTGTCTGTAATGGGCCACTCTCGGGCCACTTCAAAAGTTATTTCTCCTCCCTTGGTATCCTGCTGTTAATTGATTTATCTCGTTAGACTGACTTAACACTTGGTAAAGCAACCCACATCCTTTCACGTATTTATACCTGCTCCTGTATCTTTTACTTCATACATCTGATGAAGTGGGTTCTAGCCCACAAAAGCTTCTGCCCAAATAAATTTGTTAATCTGTAAGGTGCCACAAGGACTCCTCAGTTTTTTAATTACAGGGTAGTGATTCCTGTGGCTACAGGCTTCTCTACAGGTCAGACGCTGCAGCGAAGACGCTAGCTATGCAGACAGGAGGTGTGGTCCCAATGGCATTGGTGTGCAGTGAGTGTTTGTGCCAGAACCTCAGTGACATCTGCAGATTTTAGTTTTGTCTGAGAGCCTGGCCCAGGTGGTGATTATGGAATAGCTGCCCCAGGCTTTGTCTCCCTGTGCTGTTGCACTACCAGAGCAAATACAGTTGTGCAGAGGATTTGGTGGCTGGCATTTTACCTCTTGAAGTATGACTTTGCTTTGGAGCCATTGCTTCTGGTAGTGCCCAGTGTGGGGGTCAGGGACCTTCTCTTAGCTTCTGTCTGTACTGATTTGCTTCAGGGAGAGGAGAGGGAGGTGCACAGCTAATCTCCAAACCCCCAAGGTCACTCCAGTGGGTTCAGCCAATGAACTCTAATGCAAATACATTATCTCCCCACTCCCTGCCACCCTTTGTATGTGCACAGAGAGGGCCTCGCCTGATCAGCTGGTGAGTGCAGGTCAGGAGGGCTTTGGGAGGAATTTCTAAGTGGCTCCCGGGAGTCCCTGTGGCCTTCCTGTTAACTGGGCTTTCTGCCTGCAGTGGCTGGTGCTCTGGACAGGGAGTGGCTTTCCCAGAACAACTTTGCAGTAGAGTCCTGCCAGGGAATGAGACCAAATCCCTTTTCCTGGTTCTCCTTTCTCCAGCCCTCCCCTTTCCCCACTCCTTCCTATCTCTACCAGGAGTTTACACAGCATCTGGAGGATAATAGCGTTATAAGGAATAGCCAGCATGGATTTGTCAAGAACAAATCATGTCAAACCAACCTCATTTCCTTCTTTGATGGGGTTACTTATCTAGTGGATGTGGGGGAGCAGCAGAGGTGATATAACTTGATTTTGACACAGTTCCACATGGCATTCTCATAAGCAAACTAGGGAAATTCAGTCTATATGAAGTATCAGGGGGTAGCCGTGTTAGTCTATATCTACAAAAACAACAAGGAGTCTGGTGGCACCTTAAAGACTAACAGATTTATTTGGGCATAAGCTTTCGTGAGTAAAAACCTCACTTCTTCGGATGCATCTATATGAAATTACTGTAAGGCGGATGCACAACTGGTTGAAAGATCATGCTCAAAGAGTAGTTATCAATGATTGGCTGTCAAACTGGGAGGGGTATCTAGTAGGGTCCTGCAGGAGTCAGTCCTGGTCTGCTACTAGTCAATATTTTCATTAATGACTTGGATAATGGAGTGGAGAGCATGCTTATAAAATTTGCAGATGACTCCCATCTGGGAGGGCTTGCAGGCACTTCAGAGGACAGGGTTCAAATTCAAAACAACCTTGACAAATCAACAAGATTAAATTCAAAAAGACAAGTGCAAAATACCACATTTAGGAAGAAAAAATTAAATGGCCAGCTAGCACTGAGGGTCTCTGCACTGAGGCTGCTGCTGTTGCTAGCATTGGTTGAGTACCCCCAGTGCTAGTTACCATGTAAATACTAGTGTGGATGGGGCACAAGGATCTCTACTGCTGTGTCTATCCCTGCTCTGAGCAGACTTTCTTGCCGTGGTGGGGAAATGCCTGAGCCCTGTCTGCACCAGTTGCTGCCCAACTACAGGTATTAACTCTAATAGCATAGACATACCCTAGAGATGAGAGAAGAGCTTCATCTGCAAGGCCCTGCAGTTCCTGGCCTCTCCGCTGAGACCAGCTAACAGTACGGTCTGGGCTGTGGCTATCTGCTGCAGGGAACTAGTGCCTCCTTCAGGTACCAAACATCTGTTCACTGTTAATGCCTCTAGCGCCTTCCAGCTTGGCACAGATTACAGCTGTAACTGCACCCATATCCCAGTCTCCAAGCTGAGGAGTTAAACAAGAGCGTGAACTGAATGCTGTTTCCGGTTTTCTCTCCCCATCTCAGGAAAAAGTGTATAGCAGTAATGGGAAGAGTTGAGAGAAGGGCAACGCAAACACTTAGTAACCTGGGAACACTTCAGAAAAGGCCTGGGACTGCTTAAGTCAGCAAGGAGATAATAGGGGATGGCATGATGAATGTGTACGAAATGATGAACCATATAGTGAAGGCTGGGGAAGTTTTCCTACTGTATATGCCCTTTCTCATGCTCTCTGGAGATCTAACTCAAAAGCAAAGGATCGCCCAATGAAATTAAAAGGCAACTAATTTAAAGCCAGTAAAAGGAAATACTGCTTTACCTGCTGTGTGACCTGTGAGACTCCCTGCCACAAGGTGTTGCTGAAGCAAAGAGCTTAGTAGGATTCTAATAAGGTGAAAAATAAGAATAGCGACAGCGAACATGTTGTGGAAGGAATCTAAAGCCACATGCTTCAGGACACACAAGCTACCTGCCGGGGCTAGGAAGAAATTCTCCTAGGAAGATGTTATGCCACCCCAACCCACGGCAGGATTTTTGTGTCTTCCTCTGGAACAGCTGGTCTGACCATTGCTGGAGTTGGGATACGGGGTTGGAAGGACCGTTGGGTCAGGCAGTTAATTCCTTTGTCCCTGTTGGATAGAGAAGAAAAGCTCCTCCTTCCTTGCTGGTTTCCACATGCCTCTTCTGTGTAAGCGGGAGCCACCTGACTAACTTCCAGGGCTCTCTGCCCTCTGCCATGGCCATGGGTCTGTTGGGTGTATCTAACGGCACAGGCCTGCAATCCTCAAAGGGCCTGGCCTTCCCTGCACGTGCTCTCTGGGAGGTGAGGGAGCAGCTCAGCTCCCCTGTGCAGCAGGAGGCATAGGAATGGCATGTGTGCAGTACAACGCGGGGTGAGAGCAGCTCTGCGTGTGCTGTGGTTTAGAGCATCCCTAATGAATCCATTTATGTAAAGAAGATTCATTAGACACAAAGGTGAAAAGGAATCTGGTTTTAATCCTAAACAAGTGAGGAGTCCAGTGGCACCTTAAAGACTAACAGATTTATTTGGGCATAAGCTTTCCTGGGTAAAAAACCCACTTCTTCAGATGCATGGAGTGAACATTACAGATGCAGTCATTATTACACTGACACGTGAAGAGAAGGGAGTTACTGCACACATGGAGAACCAGTGTTGACAGGGCCAATTCAATCAGGGTGGATATAGCTGATGAAAGTTGCTTTTGTAGTGAGCCAGCAGCCACTCCCAGTCCCTATTCAAGCCCAAATTAATGGCGTTAAATTTGCAAATGAATTTTAGTTCTGCAGTTTCTCTTTGAAGTCTGTTTTTGAAGGTTTTTTTGTTCAAGTGTGGCTACTTTTAAATCCGTTATAGAATGTCCAGGGAGATTGAAGTGTTCTCCTACTGGCTTTTGTATGTTACTAGTCCTCATGATCCTAAAGAAGTGGCACCAAAGGCTGATGGCTACAGTTCCCACTGTATGCCCTGCCCCCACAGACGGCCACTATGAGAATTCTCCCATGGGCTCTTCAGCTCCCGGACAAATCACTGTTGTTTCCACTGGAGAAATAGATACTGTGGGAGAAACTTGCTGGAGTTTCTCTCTGTAGCACGTTTTCACTGGACCCTTTCTCCTTCACCCTATTGTGTTTAATCAAGTAGTTGTCCAGACAGCTGCTTTAGCACTGCAAAGTCTCAGCGGGGCAGGGGAAGAGAGCAGAGGGAAGTCACTCCTGCTGTTCCAGGCAGGAGAGAGAAGCTGGATCTTTCCACCAGTGGCACTTCCGGAGCTCGCTGCCCTCAGCCCTTTCTGCCTTTGGAAATGCAGCACCTGTGGCACCATCTTTGTGTCATAGAAACACCCTCCCTCCTTCCCCATGAATGCTCTGTGATAACCACAGGGCAGCACTGCCCCAGGCTGCAGGCAGAGGATGATGAGTGAGTAGTTGGAGCAGGGTGCCAAGAGCCAGCACCTGGGGCCAGATTTGAAGATGCAGAGAGGCACCTACTGGGATTTTTTCAAAAGAACTAGGCGGGGGGGGGGGGGGGGGCAAACTATGGCCCTCAGGCCAGATCCGGCCCTCGAGCTCCCACTGGGGAGCGGGTTCTGGGGCTTGCTCCGCTCCGGTGCTCCAGCCAGGGAGCAGGGTTGGGGGGGCCGCTCCATGCGGCTCTGGAAGCAGTGGCATGTCCCCCCTCTGATGCTCCAGCCAGAGAGCAGGGTCAGGGGTCACTCCACTTGGCTCCCGGAAGCAGTGGCATGGCCCCCCTCTGGCTCCTATGCAAAGGGGCAGCCAGGACGCTCCGCTCTGCATGCTGCCCCTGCCCCAAGCACCACCCCCACAGCTCCCATTGGCCAGGAACTATGGCCAATGGGAGCTGCAGGGGTGGTGCCTGCGGACGGGGTAGTGCGCAGAGCTGCCTGGCGGCACCTCCGCATAGGAGCCGGAGAAGGGACATGCCGCTGCTTCCGGGAGTCGCTTGAGGTAAGCACCACCTGGAGCCTGCACCCCTGAGCCTCCTCCCATGCCCCAATCCCTGGCCCCAGCCCTGATCCCCCTCCTGCCCTCCAAACCCCTCGATCCCAGCCTAGAGCATCCTCCTGCACCCCAGACCTCTCATCCCCACCCCAGAGCCTGCACCCCTTCCCCCACCCCAACCCTTGCCCCAGCCCTGATTTCTCTCTGAACCCCTCAGTCCCAGCCCAGAGCACGCTCCTACACCCCAAACTCCTTATCCCCAGCCCCACCCCAGAGCCCGCACCCCTAGCCGGAGCCCACACCCCTGTGCCAGCCCAGAACCCCTTCCCGCATCCTTCACTCCTCATTTCTGGCCCTAGCCCAGAGCCCACACCTCCAACCAGAGCCCTCACCCCCTCCCGCACCTCAACCCCAATTTTGTGAGCATTCATGGCCTGCCATACGATTTCTATTCCCAGATGTGGCCCTCGGGCCAAAACGTTTGCCCACCCCTGACCTAGGCACATGCCCTGCCTAAGTCCCACTGAGATGAATGAGGCAGGTGCCTAGTGCACTTAGGCACTTCTGAAATCCCACCAGCTGCCTGTTTGTAACATTAGGTGTGTAAATACATTTACAAACCTGGCCCTGCAGCTCTTTGCCCTGCTCTGCCTCTGATTTACTTAGTGTGTGTGTGTGGGGTCTTGGGTAAGTCACTACCCTGTTCTGCGGTTTCCCCACTGGACAGGGAGAAGGTGTTACGGTTTCTTTCATTAATTAATGTTTGCCAAGTGCTTTCAGAGGAGAGGAGTTAGTCAATGCTCTGTTGCTGCCCTTGCAGTGGAGGCCAGCAGGGAGCCTCCTTGGTTTCCCATCCAATCCCAGGCCACAGCACGGTAACATCCGCTCAATGTGCAGCAACAGTCAAAAAAGCGAAGAGAATGTTGGGAATCATTAAGAAAGGGATAGACAATAGGACAGAAAATATATGGCCTCTATATAAATCTATGGTATGCCCACACTTTGAATACTGCGTGCAGACGTGGTTGCCCCATCTCAAAAAAGATGTATTGGAATTGGAAAAGGTTCGGAAAAGGGCAACAAAAATGCTTAGGGGTATGGAACGGCTGCCATATGAGGAGAAATTAATAAGACTGGGACTTTTCAGCTTGGAAAAGAAATGACTAAGGGGAGATATGATTGAGGTCTATAAACTCATGACTGGTTTGGAGAAAGTAAATAAGGAAGTGTTATTTACTCATAACACAAGAACTAGGGGTCACCCAATGAAATTAATAGGCAGCAGGTTTAAAACAAAAGGAAATATTTTGTCACACAACACACAGTCAGTCTGTGGAACTCTTTGCCAGAGGATGTTGCGAAGGCCAAGACTATGCCAAGATTCAAAAAATAACTAGATAAATTCATGGAGGATAGGTCCATCAGTGGCTATTAGCCAGGATGGGCAGGGATGGTGTCCCTACCCCCCGTTTGCCAGAAGCTGGGAACGGGCGACAGGGGATGGATCACTTGATGATTCCCTGTTCTGTTCATTCCCTCTGGGGCACCTGGCACTGGCCACTGTCGGAAGACAGGCTACTGGGCTAGATGGACCTTTGGTCTAGCCAGTAGGGCCGTTCTTATGTTAAGCTGAGCACTGGAGAAGAAAGCAGGGCCTGGAAATGAGCATCCCAGGTACGCTGATGCAGGAGGCTAGGGCTCTCAAACCTTGCTCTTGCCACTCGAGGTGGCTCAAGCTCTCTGGTTTGTCTGTGTGATGAGTTTGTAATCCAGAGCTGGAGGAGGGTGAGATGGGGCACTGGTAGGGCATTGATTTCCGCAGCCTCCAGTTTGAGCCACATCCCTTCCCCACAGGAAGTGGGTGGCGGAGGGTGGGGAAATGCCCAATGCGGGTGATCTGCCTGTCACTAAAGCAAGGGGCAGGAAGTGACAGCCACAGGGGATGTGGTGAAAGGGTGATTTGGAGAAAGCAAGTTTGCTGACCCAAGCTATTGGCTTGGTCACTGCCAAAAAGTAACAGACGTGTGTGGAGTGGGAGCTACGTGTGCAGACGTGCAAGCACTATACTCCATCTAGTGCGCGAACACAGCACCGCTTTTAGACAGGCCATGTACCTTCAGGGAGTTACTCTCATGAGCCGCTTCCCGGTCACAGGAGCAGAATGACAGGCATGGCTTGGGAAACCTGCCCCCGGAGTCTCACCTTGCACTAGTGTCTTTCTGCTGCCATCCCTCGCCGAAGCCCAGCTGCTGACAGCCACAACCCGTGCTGCATACCGCTGGAGTTCTGGGTAGGGTGTGAACTCTTGGCTGGGACGGGCTCCGCACTTGAGTCAGATCAGATGTCCCGAGTGCTATTGCTCTGACTAGCGTGTAAGCTCCTGTGGGCAGGGCAGGGTGTGCTGGAAGCCAGTGCTCCTCCTTTCCCATCACCCTAGCCCCCGTAGCACATTACACCTATGTGCCTAGTGCTGCATTCCATATCATCCTCTGGGTATCCTGGGCATGTCGCTTTTGCTCAGAGGTAGGCCCTGAATTATTTCCTTGTGCTCTGAGATGTGTGGGGAAAATGTCTGAGAGAGAGTCCTCTGGGCTTCTGAGAAGGAGCCTGCTGTCCTGCTCCCAGGAGCAGTGACTCAGGGCTGCATCTTTGGGGCTTTGGGCTGCAGCTCCTTCTCCTGGGGGTGTCTTGCTCCTCACCCATACACCAACCTTAGCTGCAGGAAGCAGAGCAGCCACGTCCAGCCGCTGCTGAGGCCTTGTGGGGGTTGGCATCAGAAGATCCCAGGAGGAGGAAGCATTGCTGTTAATGTTAAAGTCCCTACGTACAACCGCCAAACTGGGCCTGAGTTCCTGGGCTTGGAGACCCATATCCCCCATAGCTAGCTGGGCACCCTGATCCTGCGGTGCCAGCAACCTGCTCGGGCTGATGGAGAATAGGCCTGTTAAGGAGAATAAGGCTCTGCGAGGAACAGCCCAAGTGTTTGGACAGTGCCAGGGCACAGTGCTTGGAAAGGCCAGGCGCTGCCCTCTACCAGCAGCCTTGGGCATGCTGCTAGCACATGGAGAGGTGTAGCTGGATCCCTGTTATCAGTCAAGGACGCTGTCAAGCTCTTTCTCCCTGTGCGGGATCTGCGTGATCACTGGGGAGCACATAGCGTGTGCTCCTTCCCTAGCCCACTGGCCCTGACCCACCCTTATCTGTCTCTTTTCCTTTGTTTACCCACAGCTGCAGGAAAGCCCTGAACTCTGCAAGCCCCTGGGAGGCAATGTCTAATGAGTAATCCCCAGGTGTTTGCAGAGGCTGCGGCTGGCAGGGCTCAGAGCTCCAGGTACTCAGCAGAGCAACTCTTCCCTGGCTGCTGCCCCATTCTCTGCAGCTGCGATGTCCCAATGACTCTCTCCCTCTGCAGCTGGCAATGGAGGGCAGCATGACTAGCGCCTGCCTATAGACCCTACCCACCCTCACTACAGGGCCTTGCGCTCCCCCCCGTTCCCCACACCTTGAGGCCTTGTGGAGTGTAACGTGGGCTGGGTGCACAGAGGGCAGTACTGCTCACCCCAGCTCCTGCGCCCCTGGCATGTCGCTGTTGGTGGCTTTTAGCCATGTATAAAAGAGTCAGGGTGTATGCAGCTGTGTCCATATCCTTCTTTCTCAGAGCAGCAGGCTGACGGGCGAGGTCTATGCTGTAACCTGTTGCTGGCATAGCTGTTCATCGGGTGTGAGGAGGTGCAATTTGTGCCCAACATCACTGTGCTGGTGAAAGCCACCAGTGTTCACCTGGCCTCTTTCCTGCTGACCCCAGCAGTATGCGCCTTCTGAGGCTCTGTACTCCACACCAAGGAGTCCTACTTTCTTCCCTGACTACATGCCGCTACAGAGGCAGGAAGATTGGCGCATTCTTGCTAGATCCACTGCCAAAGCCCCTAACTTATGGCCTGATGCTCCAGCTCTGGGCCCATTGCATTGTCATTCTCACTGAGTGAGATGGGTGTGAAATGTTGCACAGGTGTAAATGATGGCCCTAGGTGCTGGCACTGGAGAATCAGGCTTCAAGGAAAATTTCCCCACCATTGCAGCCACCCCACCACCATTGAGATTCTCCCATGACTCCAGCAGCTGGAGCTTTAAAGAAACACCAAGTATTGTAAGACTAGTGATTAAACTCCTGAGTTGGCAGGACTGTGCGGGTGTAGAGAAGCACCTGGAGTGGTCTAGTGTAGAGAAGTGGCTGCCAGGTTGTTATTTTGTATTGTATTGTAGCACCTAGGGAGCCTTAGTCACGGACCAGGGCCCCACTGTCCTAGGTGCTCTACAGACCCGTAACACTCCCAAAGAGCTTGCATCTGGTGTATAAATCAAAAAACAAGGGGATACAACAAAAGAGAGGAGCACAAGGTAACAGTGAGACAAAACTTCAGCATGAAGAGCAGTGCAGTTGTAGCCATTTCGGTCCCAGGACATTAGAGAGACAAGGTGGGGGAGGTAACATCTTTTATTGGACCAACCTCTGTTAGTAAGAGAGAGAAGCCTTTGAGCTGCATGGAGCTGAAGAGCTCTGTGTAAGCTTCTCTCTCTCTCACCAACAGAGACTGAGCCAATAAAAAATATTACCTCCCCACCTTGCGTGTCAGCAACAGTCCAGCACACCAGCTGCCTACCTGTTGTCAGGTTTTTTTTGTAGGTGTCACTGCAAAGGAGAGACGGAGGGGGGGCAACAAGGGGCCTTTCAGCCCTGTGTTGTCCTGGGGGTGCAATGACAACCAGAAAGGGTTTTTTTCCTCTCCTGAGACTCATCTACCTCTGCTGCCCTATGACAGGGACAGAGCTCTCTGGCTGCCTGGGATCTCAGGCTAGTCCCAGTTCGGAAGATTTACCGACTCCTTGACCCAAATCAGAGGCCACACAAGTGAGTAGCTTCTGGGAAGGTGCAGTCCACTGGTGATAATGCCCCTGAAATGACAGCTCCTCCCTTTGACTTGCAGTAAAATGCCAACCAAAGGCAAATGTCACCTGCTCTTACTGTTCCTCCAGACTATGTGCATCCCTCAGGGCTGGGGGGTAGGAAGCCTCAGAAAGGAGATGTCTGCAGCATCTGCTGTCTGTCTACATCAAGCAGGATTGTTGCATGATCCTCTGGTTTGTGGCCTCTAGTTCAAAGTTCCCTCTTACAATGCTGTGGGGTTTATCACTTTACATATTAATAATAGAATCTCCACCCCACCCCTAGTTAGCTCTAAATTTGCTTCTGCTGCCAGGCAGAGAGCAGGATTTCCGTTTACGCTTATTGGAAGGCTCTCAGATACCCTGGTAATGGGCAACCACGTAAAAACTCAATAGATGAGTTGTGTCAGTCAGTGGCTGATGAAGATCTGTGCTGTCAGCAGGTCAAATCAGTCATGCTTAGCGGAAGTGGCTAGGCAGCTTGAGAGAGATTAGCAGGCAGCGCAGGGAATGGGTGAACTGATCCAAGTGCTGGTGTTTTCTACCAGCAAGCCCTGTGAGGGCTGACCAGGAAAGGTGGGCCTGAATGTTATTTCTAGAGATGCTATATTGATCATTTTTACTGGGCAGTCTAATACAGATTCTTCCATTCTAGGACTCTTCATCTGCTCAAGATACAGGTGTGTTTCTCTGCAACTGCAGGAAACCTGGGACAAACACAGTTCTAGCCAGTGGTCAGGCCATAGACACTGGGATTAAATCTCTGTATTTAGACACTGGAGAACTAGTGAGAGGAGCTCAGAGTGAGCCATTTTTATCCCTCTCTACTAGCCCAAGAGACCTTGAGAAACCGTAGCCACTACCTTGCCTTTGGATTCTGAGTTAGTTCTTTCCATAGCCATTACTGAGGGTTGTCATTTAAAAAGAAAACTGTGATGCTGTGAAACTATTTTTTTAGCTTTTTCAGAGCCACTCATGGGCTGGTGCCCTGTTAACCCAGCCCTGTAAAGCTGTGAACTTTTCTTTCCTTCCCCCTGGTCAATGAGGTGAGAACTGCCCTGCCCACATGGGCTATCTAAATACCAAGGGCTCGCCCATCAGAGCCAGTGGAAGTGGAGTCAAGACATTCAGAAACTATTATCTGCCTGTTTCCCTGGCTTCTCTGGAATGGGCTCTTTGCTGGCCTGGCCTCTCTCCCTCTGCTCTCCCCATATGGCATCTCAATTAGGAACAGACTGGGAGTTCTGTCCATCTGCTAACTAGCCTGTCCTTGTTCACACATCCACAACTGGAGACTGGAAAGCAGCATGCTTTGTGAAGTTTGTCAAGCAAAAGGGAGATCTGGGGTCAGTGCCTGACTCTGACACTCTGTGACCTTGGGTAACTCCTTTCATCTCTCTCTGTGTGGGTTCCTCCTCTGTAACATGAGGACACTTTCCCACCTCACTCGGACATTGTGTGGATAAAGTGAGTCCTGATTGCAGGGTGCTCCGCTATTACAATGCTGAGGGTCATGTTAGCATCCACCTGGATAGTACCAGAGTCCTGATCTTCATGGGGGCCTTCTGTGGCCTGCAGTGATACACTGCAATAATCATGAACTTC
This sequence comes from Trachemys scripta elegans, assembly GCF_013100865.1. Classification (NCBI taxonomy): domain Eukaryota; kingdom Metazoa; phylum Chordata; order Testudines; family Emydidae; genus Trachemys; species Trachemys scripta. Next base: position 157,001,577 of record NC_048299.1, read on the forward strand.
CCTAGCAGAGAGACCAGGCCCTGCACTCAGATGCTGCACCCTTGTCAGCACCCAGCACAGATTTCCACCTGCCCCTGGAGTTCTCAGCAATCCCTGGCCCCCGGGGGCAGCTGCTGGGTCTAGCTGGTCACAGAGCGCATTACGGGGCTGTTGTTAAGCCTGGCGGATGGATTTAGAAGCAGTGTCTGAGGGTGGGTGTCGGCGGCTGATTTAGCGGGGGAGGATTAGCAATTAGCCGCCCGGCCCAGGCTAAAGCTCATTCCAATCGGGCAGTGAGCGGGTCCTGAGCCCTGGACCAGGCCGACCCGAGGGCGGGGAGGCTGGGGGAGGAGGGACGCGTCTGCCCCGTGCAGCACCACGTCTGGTCCGGGAAGGGGGTTGAGCAATAACCCGTTCCCCGAAGGGAAGTGACGCGCGGCCCCTTTCCTCATCCCAGCTGGCCCGGTCTGTCCCCGCGCCCACCACGTGTCCCGGGTGCGGGGTTTGGAGCGGGGCCCGGGGAGCGCCCAGGGGTGCTGGGGCGGACACGCCACGCTGGCACCTCGGGCCCAGGGAGCCCGGCCCCGGAGCGCCCCAAGCCCCCTGCACGCCCCGCGCCAGCTCCCGGGGCCGGGCTCCGAGGGCGGGGCTGCAGTGGCACTCTTGGATCCCGTTGGTCGCTCTGTCCCGAGGGGGCGTGTCCCGCACGCTGATTGGCCGGCGGGGGGGTGTACCTGCCGTTCGTGGGTCTCAGGCGTAGTAGTGGGGCGAGGAGCGGAGTCATGAGCTGCAGCGAGTGAGTGCAGCGGGGGCTTGGTCGGAGGGTGGCTGGTCGAGGGGGCAAAGGGGTGGTCCGTGGGGCGAAGGGGAGTAGGGGGCTGGTCCGTGGGGCGAAGGGGAGTAGGTGGGGTGAAGGTGAGCAGGGTGAGGCTGGTCCGTGGGCGAAGGGGAACAGGTGGGGGTTTGGTCGGAGGGCGCAGGGCGGCTGATCGATGGGGCAAAGGGGAGTGGGGTGGTGCACGGGGGGGCTGGTCCGTGGGGCGAAAGGGAGTGGGGGGCTGGTTGGTGGGGCAAAGGGGCACAGTGGGGCTGGTCGATGGGGCAAAGGGGGGGCTGATTGGTGGGGTAAAGGGGGCCTGGTCTTGGGGGGGAAAGGGAACAGGTAGAGTGAAGGCGAGCAGCGTGAGGCTGGTCCGTGGGGTGAAGGGGAACAGTGGGAGTTGGGGGCTGGTCGGTGGGGCGAAGGTGGGCTGGGGGTGCTGGCAGTGAATTGGGAGGTGGATGTTGGTTGGTTTTTCAGGCGAAGTGGCTGCTGGTCTCTCGTGGGGTGTGTGGGGGTGGTGGGTGGTTAGTGTGCAGGAGTTTGGGGGTTGCTGACTGGCAGGGTGGGAGGCAGTGGCCGTTGGTTCATTGGTTGCAGGTCTCTGGCAGTGGGGTTGCTGGTGATTTGCGGTGAGTGGATTTAGGAGGTTCTGGGGGGGTTGTTGCTAGGGTTTAATTGAGCTCTTCTCAGTCTGATCGCAATGTCCTCTGGCCCTGCTAGATATTTCGTGCTGTTCTCGGCTCTCCCATCCCCAGGCTACGCCCCTAACCCCATGTCTGTGCTTCTTTCCAGGCTGTTCCAGGTGTTTAGCACACCCCCAGCCATGCCTGTGGATTTTGCCATGCGGCTCTGCCTGACCCAGTCTCCTCCCATCCGCAAGCTGCTGAACTCCTATGAGGAGCTGCGGGGTGGCCGGGGGCGCAAACCCCTCCGCTCCTGCCTGAACCAGAAGCCCAGCGCAGAGCCAGAGCGGCGGGACAGCGCCAAGGGCAGCCGGAGCAAGAAGAAGAGGGTGGTGTTTGCTGACATGAAGGGACTTTCGTTGACAGCCGTCCGCTTCTTCTCCAAGATCGAGGAGGACCTGTGTGACCTGCAGCAAGCACTGTCTGACCTGACCTGCCTCAGGCCCAAGCTGCGAGACCCTCGCCCAGAGACAAAGAAGTACACGCTGGACTTCCCACAGCCCTCTGCCAACTACACGGCCTTCCGCAACCAGCTGCACATCAACCTGATATGCCTGGAGAACTGTCTGATCCAGGAGCGCTCCCTGTCGGGGACCGTCAAGGTCAGTAACATCGGCTACGAGAAGAAGGTGCATGTCCGCATCACCTTTGACTCCTGGAGGAGTTTCCGGGATGTCTGCTGCCAATATATGCACAACACATACGGCGCCGCTGATGCAGACACGTTCTCCTTCGACATCACTCTGCCCAAAGCACCCAGCCTCCGCGGAGCCATCGAGTTCTGCATTTCCTTCCAGTGTGGGCAGAAAACCTACTGGGACAACAATGGTGGGAGCAACTACAAGGTATGCCACACGAGTTCCTCATCCCCTCCCAGTGCCCTCTCCCAGCTAGTAAGGGGGTCCAGTGTGGCTGGGGAGCAGCTGGGCCCCTCCAAGGCAGCAGCACTGGTCCTCTCTCACTGGCAGACCTGGAGGCGTTCGGAAAACCATGGTCCTTACTGGTAGGAAGGAGCGTTCTAGGTGTGGGTACAAACGCTCTGCTCCGGCAGAGGCAATGCCTTGCGGGAGCCCTGTTGCGGAAGACATTGCTCGCTACTTCACTAGCTTGTCTGTGTCCATTCTGATCTTCGCGGACGCTGCTTCAGCACCAGGACCTGCCATAGAAGCTGGAGGTCGTAGCTCAGCTTGAATCCTGGGTCTGGGTTCTCCGCGCACAACGCATCACTAGCAGAGACTGTGCCAGGGAGGCTGGGCAGGGATTGTGTGTGGGCATCTCCTGCTGCTGTCTCATCACTTGCGAAAGTCGCTGGGGAAGGGCCTGGCCAGACCTTGGCTTGTTTGCAGAGGCCGGCAAAGTCGCTGGCGGGTCAAACGACCAACCCGCAATAAAAACTGCCCAGCCAGCCTAGCAACCAAGGGCTTTTGGACTCGGTGGGTGTGCAGGTCAGAACGGCAGACCCGTTGGGCCTAGAAACAGGAATGGGAGAGGCTGCCTAAGTGCCTTGTAATTGCCAGGTGTTTGGAACAAATAGGCATCCAGATAATAGTATGACTGTCTGCTGCATCCAATGGCCAGCACGTGTACCATGAGCTATGCCTGCATCCCCTGAAGGGAACCAGTGGCTGTCACTTTAAATCCCCTCGTGAATGGCAAGGGGCTGTGGGACAAGGCACCGGCCTGGCTGTTGGGGCTTCCGGCTCATTTACCCTGGTAGGAGTGGCTGGCAGGTTCTTCACACTGAAGATGACAGACTGCGGGTGGCCTGGCACAGTGGTGAGAGGCTCATTGGGATGTGCTCCTTCAGGACCTGCTGCTGTGGGAGGAAGGCTGGCGTGGGCTTGGCTAGCTTTCACTGAGGCCGCTAGTGACAGCACGTGGGTCGCTGCATCAGTTCGTATCACGCCTCCGTAGGGGACCATGCTCACCTGCGTCTGGTGTCACTGGCCACCCTCTGGGAGTGCAGTGACTCAGCGCAGTGCAGCATGCGAAGTGCAAGTGCCCAGGGTAGCCTGGCTCACTCTGAGATCTGTGTGTCTGCAGCCCATGCAGGGCACCGGCTGAGCTGGACTGGCTGTCAGTGCTTAGCTGGGCCAGCTGCTGCTGTGATCTTGGTCCTGGGCCACTGGGAAATCTTCCGGTTTTAGCTGTTGTGAATAGATTTAGAACCTTAATAAAAGTCTCTGTATTTTGTGAACCCTGCTCCTCTCTCTCCAGCCGATGGACAGCGCCTCCCACCCCTCTAGCACACGCCATGCCGTGCACTAAGCAGTCTCTGCCTCAGGTCCATCCTCTACGGGTTGCTCTGCTCTTTGGTGAGAGGTGGGAGCAGTGCCTGCCTGTAGCTTTGCTGAAGGGCACAAGAGCATGAAAGTTGCCCTGCAGACTGCCCCCCTGCCAGCAAAGCTGCAGAGCTTGTGACTATCTGAATTTTTTTCAGAAGTTTAGTTTCATTCTGTTTCATGGAGCTGCAGACCAGTAAGCAGAAAGCCCCATCTTCTTGGGGCTACAACCTAACCAGCCAAATGCTGATGGTTTCCAACACAAGGAATAGGTCCAGCACCCACTGCTCCAATAATGGGCTGAACCCCTCCCCCTCCTCCCCCCCACACCATCAAACACAGGACGGGGCAATATGATCTCCCTGGTATTGCTAAGGTAGTCCACCCCTCTCAATGAATCACATGGAAGTAGAATCACAGACCCCCTGACTGCATGGAGTGTGTTGTCCCCCCAGCTGGGCTACTGCTGGGGAGAGTTGCCTTGCCAGTGTAGGTGGATGATGGGCACAAGCCTGCCTTTAAGTTTCCTATCCCTCCCCTGAACAGAGCTTATCCCATTTCACCAAGGGAAGGAGCAATTTTGCAAACCAGAGAAATGGCAACACCTTCCTCCTCATCCCTCCAAGTGTACCTCCTGCTTGGAGCCTCCGGTCACTGCACCAAGCTTAGCAAGAACAGTGAATCTTTCCCTGCCCACCATCTGCCCTGCCTCCACCACTCTGCTCAGGGCTTGGTGCTTGGAGGCACAAGGAACTATGACCAAAATCTGTCTCTCCCTTGGCCTTGTGCTGTGGGAAGAAATGCCAAACCCACACTGCCTCCTGGAGTTTCAACCCAATTGCCATGTGCCAGTAACTTCAATGGTGTGACGGAGTCTAGGGCTGTGCCAGAAGCCTCTTCTCCCTGGCTTTCCTGTGTTACCTGGTTGCTGGTGCAGCCCCAGGGTCTCTTGACCCTCTTGTGGGATGTATGTCTGTTCAGGGTCCCTTTTTCTTATGCCCTTCTCCACTCCTCACCTTTAAGTGGTAAGCTGCCCCAAGGAGCCAGGATTTCAGGGGCTTGCGTCATGGAATTGAAAGCCCGTTAGCTCCTGTGTCCTTTGCCAGTGATTAGCAGGCAGCTGGGATTGGAAGGTGACACAGCAGTGATATCTATAGCTCCTAATTCCTGAGTCCATTAGAGCAAAAGCCTCTTTGGTCGGACTGTGGCCCAGTGATTACCCTGCAGCCCCGGCACATAACTCACCCTGGGCCTCGGTAAGTTGCAGCTCCAGGCAGGTACCTGGGTCCTAGGTGACTCGCCTTGCATGGACCCAGCTCCTACCACCAAACACCGTCCCTTTCCGCTCCTTGCATACCCCTCTGCAGCTTGTGGCCTTCAGAGAGGCCAGCAGCTGTGGTGCGGTCAGTGACAGGTGCAGGCTGGCTCCTACAGTGCAGTGCCCCCCAGGTAGGGGTCCCCCCAGCTCTGAGTGCCTGCAGCACACACTGCTGAGTGCAGTGTTTGGTGTGTGGCCTGTGGAAAGCAGAGCATCACAGATCTGTTATAGAACAAGCAGCCTTGGCCCTCATTGCCCCTAGGGTGGGCAGCCCCCATTCCTCTCAACAGCTACCAGAGCTCCCTGTGCCACTAGGAGGAGCTGAGCAAGATTAGGTTGATCCAGGCCCTTCCAGTTGGGAGGGGTGGTCAGTGGGGCTAGGGGCTTGTCTATACTGGCATGTTTTGTCACCAAAAACTGCCTTTTGGTTACAAAACAGCGAGAGCGTACAAGCTACAATGGGACTTTTGTCGTGAAAAACACCCAGTTTTGGCGACGAGAAACTTCCACCCCTACGAGAGACTTTTGTCTTTTCCCCTCCCTTTATTGTTGATAAAAAGCCAGCGTAGATGCTGCTGATTGTTTTATTGACAACTGCTTCCGCCAGTATCCCACAATGCCTGCCCTGATTGCGCTGCTCAGTGTTGCGATTTCTGCTGCCCTGCAGGCAGGCACCTCTCCCTTTTCAAAGCTCCAGGAAGTATCTGTGTGCTGCTCCCGTTTGAGGAGCAAAGAAAGAGCAAATCATTGGGCTGCCATTCCTCAGCACCGAGAGCTCACAGAGCTACTCATGATGCTGCTCTCGGCAGCTGAGGGGGCTGTGGGAGGACTCGGAGAGAATCCCAAGATGGGCAGCGCTCAGCTCTTCATTCCCACAACACTGCACTGTGGGATACATACCCGCAGTGCATTTCTCACCCTGTCCATGATGGTGTCCCCAGTGTGGACATGATCTGTTGACAGAGGGAGCAAGTGTGAACACCCTTTGGCTTTTTGACTTTTGGGTGTCGACATAAGTTTTGTTAACAAAACTGAGTAGAGTGGACAAGCCCTAGGAAGAGCCACAGATCTGCCATGACTGCAGCCAAACCGGCACCCCTCTCCCCCATTACTCCTGTGCCCCCTGCTCAGTGGGGAAACCTGACTTCACTGGTAGCTTGGTAAGTAAATTAAAGCACCTCTGGCTGTAAGTCCTTGACCATTATCACAAATAGACAAGTGAGGCTTGGCTGTGTGACTTGCAATTCGCAGGTCAGCGAAGCCAAAGTGTTCAGATGGTGTGTGGCTATCGAATTAGGCCTAATACCCTTAAAAGCCCTGAACCAACCCAGCCTTAACCCTAGCTAGGAGGTGCAAAGAGCAGCAATGTTCTCCTCTCATCATAAACAGCTTCTCCCCTGCCAGGGGTGGGTCCTGGACTGGGGCTCAGGGTTTTTTTATGGGCCCTAGGCCATGTTATATAACTAACAATTGCCCCCTTAGTCTCAACGAGGTGTCATTAAACCTCGTCACTCGCCCACCCCATCAGCGCTTTTATAGGCCAGAGGAAGAAACTGAGGTATGTGGAAGGGAGATGGTTTGCAGTAGGTCTGGCGGTGCCTCAGTAACAGAACTGGAGCCTAGGACTCAGGACTTGTACTGCACCCCTCTCAATGCACTTGATAAAGAGAAAGGCTGCAGACGTAGTTCGTAACATTGCCGTCCCTCTGAATGGAGTTTGCTTGGCTGGGTGGGAGGTGGGACTGGATTGCCCAGGATTGTAGCTACCAAAGGAAGGGACCTTGCTCTGGCCTGAGAAACAGCCAGCGTGAGCGGTTCCCAGCCGGGCAGGGGAGGGAGTCTGAAACACCCAGAGGTCACTTGGGTCGTCCTGCTTAGGGGGGTGGCCACGAGCCCGTGACCCCTCCCTGGCGTGCTGCATGCTGGGTGATTACCAGTTGCAAAGGCTCCTGGGAGCTGTCAGCACCTGCCCCCTGCACAAGCCTTGGCTCCTAGCCCCTGTGCTGCTCTCAGCCGGGCGAGGGGGCAGCTAGTCCCCCCCCCCCCCCCCGGGGTGACCCCACCCCGGGTGCTGCTCCCCGAGACTGACCCTCCCAGCCCAGGGCCCTGGCAATGTGCAGCGGCCTCCGGGACGGGCCCTCCTAGGGTGACCAGACAGCAAGTGTGAAAAATCAGCACAGGGGGTGGGGGGTAATAGGAGCCTATATAAGAAAACGACACAAAAATCGGGACTGTCCCTATAAAATCGGGACATCTGGTCACCCTAGGCCCTCCGGATGCTGGACAGGAGCCTCAGGGGTGGTGGCCGGTGCGGAACCCAGGCGTCCTGCCCCCCGGAGTGTCCCTTTGCCAGAAGGAGGCGGTGCCGCACGGCCGCCCTGCGTCCTCTGCTGGGCCGGAGGCGTCACTACAACGAGCCGCTCCCGCGCGACAGGCCGAGGGGCGCTGTTCCGCCGGCTTCTCTGAATACGTCACCACGTCGCGGCCATGCGACAGGCGTGACGAGGCTGAGGCGGCCCCGCTCCGCTCCCTCACAGCAGCACCCAGTTCCACGGCCCGCCCCGCGCAGCCCCTGACGCCAAGGCTGCACGCAGAGCGCTGACTCGTCGCCGTGCGCGGCCCCGCGAGCTGCGCGCTGACGTAATACGTAACCGAGGGCGTGCACACGCGCGGTACGTGGTGGGGGCGGAGCTGGAGCCCGGCGGCAGCGGTGGCAGGTGAGTGACACTGGCCCGGTTCGGCCTGGCTTCATATGCCCCCCCATCCCCGATCCCTGGGAGCTCCCTGCCGCCGAGCCCCGGAGAGAGCCCCGCGCGGCCGGGAAGTGCCAGCCCCACCGGGGCGGCGATGGAAAACCGTTATCCCCCCGCCCCTGGCCTGCACTGAGTGCGCGCAGCGCCCCCTTTATCCCCCTGTTGTCCTGTGAGATGGGACCGTCCGCGAAGTTCCCTCTCCCCCCTACCGTCCCCTGAGATGGGACCGTCCGCGCAGCGCCCCCCCCCTTTATTCCCTCCTGCTGTCCTGTGTGATGGGACTGTCCGCGCAGTTTCCTCTCCCCACTGCCGTCCCCTGAGATGGGATCGTCCGCTCAGTGCCCCCCCCTCAGAAATTGGCGAGTCCCCCAATCCTCTGTTCCCCAGAGGTGGAAATGGGCCGCAGCCCCCGCTGCGGGAGGATTCCCTGGTCGCAGTGGTCCGCACCCGCTGGCCTGGGCAATCTCCAGCGATGGGCCGTTCTGTGCCATCCCCTCCCCGTCCCCAGGCCCCCTGACTCCAGAGGGGGACAGTGACAGTCCCTGCGACACGCCCTTCCTCCCTTCCCTGGCAACCCACCCCCAGACACTCAGCGTTCTGCACAACCCCAAGCTCTGAGCGGAAAAATATTGGGGTGGTTCACATCAGAGGGCCCATTTAGCCTGGTTTCCCCTCTTCCTCCACTACTGTGCTGGGTGGAACCAGTAGGCTCACCTAGCCCTGTGTCTGCTGCATTGGATCAGACCAGCGGGGTCATTTCTCCCCACCACACACACACACTATGCAGGATCAGATCAATGGGGCCATCTAGCTCGGTATTACCAGGTGTCACCAATTCCATGCTGCCAGATAAGGCCATCCAGTCCCGCATCCCATTCTGCAAAACAGACACCGGCATTGGAACTGCTGCCGAGACCTTGAAACCAGGCTGATGCCCTTGGGCAGGGACTCTTCATGTCATTTGGCTGTTACATTGTGTGTTATTCAGAGGAAGCTGTTACCTGTCTTATCTCAATCCATTTTCTCCAGCATGCTTTTCACTTACTTGCAGAGTGACCTTGGGCTGGTCCCTTTTCTTCGTGCTGCTATTGCTTATGAGTAAAATGGGCAGAATGCTGCTTCCCTGACTGGTTCCCAGGGGCTTGTGAGGAGTAATTGTAGTTTGTACAACATTATACTATGAACATCTGGTTGTTGGGGTAAAAGTTCCTCATCCAACCCTGCTGGTGGTGGTGGACAGAAGCCTGCACTCTGTGGGTTTCAGCATGAGATCCCCACAGGATTGGCCCCGCAGAGGGCCTCTGAGACAATCATTCCAGCAGTTTTCAGAGTAGCAGCCATGTTAGTCTGTATCCGCAAAAAGAAGAACAGGAGTACTTGTGGCACCTTAGAGACTAACAAATTTATTAGCGCATAAGCTTTCGTGGACTACAGCCCACTTCTTCGGATGCAGCAGTTGAGTTCCACAGGGAGAGCGTGAGGGTGACACCAACTAGAGATCCCAGTGACAGTGTCACCACCCTGTCTGGAGACTTCTGTGGCTGAAGCTTGTGAGCAAAGCTGAACAGGGCTGCCTCACATTATGCCTGGTGCTGCTGGCCATTGCCTGAGCATGTCTTGAACTGGGCCATTAGGCCAGGACAGGGTGTTACATGGAAGGAATGTGCTAATTAAGTCCTATAATTCTTTCTCTTCTCCACCCAAGCACCTTCGGGTGAGTCAGGGTGGTGGTGGGTAGGCTGGCTGGGCTGACTGGTTAGTTTGCCATGTGGGATTCCTGGGTTTGGTGCATGAGGGGGCTGACATTCTGGGGAGTTAGGTGTCTTCTTTGGGGAGCAGGGTTTACTGGTGCGTGTATTCCATGCAGCACTGAGGATGCTCTTAGCAGTGCCCAATACAGTGGTGCTGAGCCAGCAGCCAGAGACTCCAATGTGCTATGGGAAGTATCAGGGGAGCCAAGGGGGGGGCTAGAGGGTTGTCTGAAAGGGGGAGGGAGGGCTGTCCTGCAGAGCTGGGCTTTGTGCCCCCACCTATTGCTTGTCACTGTGTATCAGAGGGTCAGGCCAGGGCAGTTGGTTGATGGGAACTGCCCCCTCACCCCACCCCGGTGATCCAGCGAGAGACACGCTCCACGGAGTGGGAATTGAGCTGTGGCCCAGCATGATGCAAAGGATGCTGTGCACCTGGAGGTGCCATCTCTCAGATGAGAGATAACGCTGAGACGCTGACCTTGGTTTTAGTCACAGTGGCCTGGCAAGTTCCAATTTGGATAATCATATTTAGCCTCCTTTAATTCTCGCTGCAGGATTACTTCACTTCCTGTCCTAAACTCCATTGTAGTGCTGCCATGTGTCAAACAGCTGCCAAGCCCCACCTCAGAGAGGCTGTGTTCAGTGGTGGAAGAAATGTTTCTGGGTGTAGCTAGTAAAGTGCTCGGGGATCCCTCAGGATAGAGGTGCTGAGTGGTGATATCCATATCAGTAGGGTGGGGGTCCCTCGCTCCATTTGCTCCTCTCCTGCTCTGGAGACTCACCAGCCTTATGCAGTACCTCTGTGAGCCAGGGCAAGGTACAGAAGGCTCCTGCTCTGATCTGAATTGCAGACCTGGGCTGAAAATGCAGGGACCAGGAGGGTAGCAAGCCCACTTCCCAGCTCTTTACGCTGTACCGGTGTGAGGCAGGAGCTGAGGAATCAGATCCTACTGACTCCAGAACCCTGCACTGTGAGCAGCGTGTCCTCAGCCTGATCTCTGCCCTCTCAGATCCAGCGCTCACTGCTCCTAGGCCTCAGGAGACCCACTGTGCGTTGACGTCTCGCTACCTGATTTGCCTGACTCTGGTTTTTCTTTCCTCCCCTAGCACTGGTGGCATGTGAGGGGCTCTCTTGCCAAGAAGGCAGCTCACAGCTCGGGGGCCCTCACAGGGGCAGAGGCACCGTCCCTTTCCGCAAGGACTCCAGCGTGGGTGGATGCCAGAGGTCTCTGGAACAACACTTGTTACAGGCAGTGGGAGAGGCTCCGAACTAGTGCCTGCGTCCTGGTGGCAAAGACAGTAGCTCCGCACGCGGCAGGCTCCTAGAAATACTGATTTTTTCAGCGCTCCCCCAATGCGGGATCAGGGATGGACCCCACCTCACCGCTGTGAGGAGACCTTTCGTTCTCTCAACAAGCCAAAGGGAATTCCTCTGCCTGGCCACGCAGGAGTCACTCTGCAACAAGACTTGTTTGGTGGGCCCCAGGGGGAATCCCCGTTCACACAGCTGCCTTGTTACAGTGCCACTCGCAGACCCTCTAAGAACTCACCCTCCATGTTCCAGCTGCTCTGAGCCCCAGAGCCCAAGCTGCTCAGTCTCACTTGACTGTCCTCTCGCCTGGTTCCCTCGTATTCCTCCTCCCGCGGGCTGCTAGAAAAGGATGTGAACTTTGGAATGGAGTCTGTGACCAGCTGGGGACTCGGAGCCTGCATGGGACTGTTGCTGAGTAGCAGGAGGACTGGCTGATCGCTGTGGACAGCCCTTCTCTCCTGGCCCCAGGGTCGCAGGGCGTTGGCCTTGCCCGGACCCTCCATTATGTTCCTCCTGCTCCCCTTTAACAGCCTGGTTGTTAACCTGCTGGGAATCTCCCTGACCGTCCTCTTCACACTGCTTCTGGTTTTCATCATTGTGCCAGCCATTTTTGGGGTCTCCTTTGGCATCCGCAGGATTTACATGAAAACACTCTTAAAGATTTTCCGGGTGAGTCATGCTTCCGGGATGTACTGTGCAGGAGCTCGGGTGCCCTGACCACTGTCCATGTGCCTGGGGGAGATCCCCGCCAGAGGCACGTGCCTTTGAGTAGAGGGTGTCCCTGTCCCTGGATGGTGGTGGTATGAGTTGCTGAGAGAGCTGGGCTGTTGGTGATGCAAGTGTTGGTGCTAGAAACCTCCAGGGGGGTCCTTGGAGTGGCTCAGGCATCTCAGCTCCATAGATCTGTGCTTGTAGGTCATTCCAAAGGGCCCCCATGCTGAGGACACAGGCCTTGTAAACAAGTGCTGCAGAGTCTGTATTGTCACTGGCTGCCTGCAGCAGAGCCCCTTGGAGAGAGAAGGCCTGAGTCTCACACATGGCAGACACAAACAAGGGCAGATTTCAGCACCTCTCAAGAACAGCCCAGTGGTGGGAGGAGACCAAGGGGAGCAGGGCCTGGGGGTGGGGTGAGGAGCAGGCACCTCGTTCCTGGGGATGGGGACAGCTGGTCATCTGGGGCAGCAGAAACAGCATCTCTTCTTTACCACAAGTTTGGGTGAAGGAAGCTGGGTGTCAGCTGGGCTCTCTGCCCTGCAGGGTCCCTGGCCCACACACTCTGCCCCTTGAGGTCAATGTGTTCTGTGCTGTCATCTGCCCATCAACCCAAGGAAACATGCCTGGCAGCAGGGCCTGCTGCCAGCTGTAGGGCCAATGTGGAGCAGGCTGGGTGGTGCTGTTTCCAGAAGCCCTCTCTGGACCTGCGCTTCTTGGCTCAGAGAAGCCAAGTGGAATTTTCCAGTCTGTTCCTGCCTGCCCTTGGCAGTCTGATCTCCTGGGCTGCCTTAGAACTGGGGCCTCCCCCGAGACAGGGACCATGCAGGCCCAGGACTCTGCTGAGCTCCCAGGAGGTGGGGCTGGAGGAGGCCAAGGCTGCAGGAGCGTGATGCTGTGTCCTCTACTCTCAGTAGTGAAGTTCCATGCAGGGAACCGGAGCGCAGGGTGACAATGCTCATGCCCAGCCATCGGTGTCTATAATAGGAAGGAGGGTGCTGCCTGGGGTGATGGGTCTCAGGACTGGCCAGCATGATCAGCTCTGCAAGCTCTAACGACAGCTAGGTCATTCTCCCAAGTCAGACTGTTGGTCTGTCCAGCTCCATCCACTCCTGTTCTCGCCTCTGGCAGTGGTGGGGCTCCATGATGTACCTAGCCAGCTGTGTGGGAGGTTTCAGGGGAGACTCCTAGCCCAAGAGGCAGTGTTTCCTCTGACCCCTGGCAAAGCATGGGACATGGCCAGGATTTAGCTATTGGGGATTGGAGACTGCCCTAGGACATGCTCTCAGCCAGCCTTTCCGGGCATAGGGCTGGCTCAGTGCTGCCAACTCAGCAGGCATGAGCAGAACTCTGCAAGGGCCCTTTCCCCCAAAACCTTGGTAACAGGGACTGACGTCAGACAGGAACCTCTCCAAAGGCTTCCAGGGCACCAATTCCTGCCATTATCCCAGTACTTCCTCCCCACAGCCAGTGTTCCTGCTGGGAGAGACTGGGGCTGGGAGGTCCCGGCAGCCAGTGTTCCTGCCCTGCTCCCTGCAGTGCCACTGCTGGGAGAGATGGGGCTGGAGTAGGTGTGCACATTTTGTTCTCCTTCACAGTTTGTTTTCCAGGCCCATATTGAGAAGGCGGGTGTGATAGAATTCTGGTTTTAATTGTTCTTATTTTGACAAGTGATAGCGATGTTTATTTTTAAGCATTTTTTATTTTTATCCATTTAATTTCCCACTGTTGTGGGAAATTGGGAGGGAGGGTGCAGACCGTTATAGAATGACACTAGACATTGAGATTCAGAAAGTCAAAGCTTTATAATGGTTCAAACACAAATTTGTCAATATCACACGTCAGAGTTTACAAAGTAAATCTCTGTAAGTCAAACTCCGATAGGTTCTCAAGCAGCCTTTTTTCCTTTGCTTAGCTATAAATTTTGATTGTTATTGATGGAATTATTTTTTCTGTGGTTTGCATGTGTATGGTGAAATAGACATTTAGAGAAAAATCTAACCCTTCCCAGCTTAGCTATCGCAAAGGTTCTGTGGAGGGCAGGCTGACCAGCTGGAAATCCAACCCGTGTGTTTATCTGGTGCCCTTGGGGAGCAGCTGAGGGGGGAGATTTCTGTGAATAAGGGTGATCTGGGCATTGATTCTGGCTGTTGCTGCCAGATAGCTGCCTGGGGGCTGCTCAGCGCTGCTGTTTGTGAGCAATGGTGCACAGAGAAGTAGGAGCAGCTGTTAGCCAAGTGGGAGGAGGGAGGGGTCCCAGCCCCGCACACTATTGGCCTGCTGGTTCCATCAGCAACCTTGAAATGCAGCCTCTGATTCCAGGAGGGAGGAAATGAGAATCGGAAAATAGTGCTGGGTTAGTCACCTGCTCACCTTATGCTGGAGCCCTCTCTGCCAAGGAGCAAGAACAAGTGGTCAGGGTCCGTATGGAGTCCAGCCAATGGCACCCAGTGAGGGAGCAGCAGAGTGCCATGGGACTGCCTGAAAGCAGCAGAGCGTGCTCTGGGGCTGGGGAGAGGTATTCCATAATGCCCTCCCCCTGCCCCAGGATAGGTGTTGCTCTTCTCTGAAGTCCCTCTGCTCTGTCAGTATCTCTCAGGTAACACGGTGCCCAGAACTGAATGCAGATGCCTGCACAACAGTCTCCCCCAGCTCCAGGCCATGCACCATCCTCATTAGCAGCCAGGTCCCGCAACAGACAGCTGTCCTGGCTGGTTGCTAGTGTGGGCTAGTGGATTTTCCCGGCCCAATCCCCATTCTAATGTCAGTGCTGTGCTAAGAACCCCTCTTCGAGCTCCTGGAATCCTCTGTCTGCACAGCCAGGGACTCGGAGGGGAAGAAGCCCCAGAAGATGAGGGTTCTTAGGGGGAGTGGGGGTGGAAGTCCTGCTTACCTTGTGTCTCTTTTCAGTGGGCGACGCTGAGGATAGAGCGTGGCGCCAAGGAGAAGAACCACCCACTGTACAAGCCCTATGTAAATGGTGAGAGCCTGCCGTCCCCTCCCATCAGCAGCTCCGTGTCTGTGTGTGCATGTGGGAAGTCCCTGCCATGGGACTGCCTCATCTCTGGGCAAGGGAGATAAGTGGGGCACATCTGGTCCGTGGGTGTCCCATGTCTAGGACAGGGCCCGGGGCTGGCCCTGCCTACAGGCAGGGGGAGGGAGGGAGGGAGGGTGGGCCTGGGGCTGCCCCAACTGCAGCCAGGGGGCGGGCCTGTCAGGCTGCCATCACTGGAGCACCTGGCCCGTGTTGCAGGTATCATTGCAAAGGAGCCCACGTCCCTGGAGGAGGAGATCAAAGAGATCCGCCGGAGTGGCAGCAGCAAAGCCCTGGACACACCTGAGTTCGAGCTCTCTGACATCTTCTACTTCTGCCGCAAGGGCATCGAGACCATCATGGACGACGAGGTGACCAAGCGGTTCTCAGCTGAGGAGCTGGAGTCTTGGAACTTGCTTAGCCGGACCAACTACAACTTCCAGTACATCAGCCTGCGCCTCACTGTGCTGTGGGGGCTGGGTGTGCTCATCCGGTACTGCTTCCTGCTGCCACTCAGGTGAGGAGCCGCCCCTGGCAACAGCCTCCCTGCTAGGCAACCCGCCACTGCGCTGGCTGGCGCATTGTCTGCTTCCAGTCGTCTTGCCCACAACAAGAGAGGGGCCGGGGATGATGGTTAGAGCCAGGAGCTGGGACTTGAGGCTCCTGCCTCTGTCTTTGGCCCTGGGAGAAGTGTGTGGTCTGGCGGTTAGAGCAGTGGCGGGGAGCCTGGGTAGCGTGAGCTGGGGTGGGAGTTCCCAAGATGGCCATACACATTCCCATGGGCCCATCCTCTCTGCAGCAATCCCAACTGGCCCAGGGGAGCCAGAGGTGCCTGCTCCTCCTGGCAGCACAAGGACACAGAGAGACACCCACCCTGCAGCAGGATCCATTGAGAGGCTGCTGCCTGGCAGACAGGAGCAGGGCTTCACGCCCACGAGGCTGCATGTTATTTGTTCACCAGCCTGTAACATCCCTCTCCCTCCTGCAGGATTGCCCTGGCCTTCACAGGCATCAGCTTGTTGGTGGTTGGCACCACAGTGGTGGGATATTTGCCCAATGGAAGGTGAGTTGGGCCTTCACTGAACATGGAGGAGTATGGATGGGGGGGCAGGAAGGGGAGTCTCCCCCTCGACATCCCAGCCACTGTTGAGATGTATGTCTGTGGGCAAGGGGCCAAGGTGACTGGCACCTGCATCCCTGGGGGGCGGACACAGCAGGATCTATGCCACTACGGCGCTCCTGTGGCAAACCTCACAGCCCTGAACTTTACAAAGCCCAGCTCAGATGAGCAAAGTGTCACTCTCAGGTCATGGGTTTCTGTCTCGGCTTGTGACTAGCTTGGAAAGGGGTTGGGCTAGACGGATGGATGGGATGGGAGCCAGCCTGCATGGTGTCCCAGTTGGGCTGAGTTAGTACAGTTACAAACACCTCTGCCCTTCGCATGCTGCATGAGGGGAGGGGGAGTTGTTGGTCCCTCTTACGGGGGGTACACAGTCAGGTCAGCCTTGTCACTCCCCCACTCTGTGTCCCCAAGCTCCCCCAGCCCAGCTCACCACGTGGCCCTTGCGGCAGCTCCTGGCTCAGGGTACGGCACTCCAGTGTGGGTGGCTTGTGGGGCAGTCTTGGGTAACAATCTCTGCTCTGACCCTGCAGGTGGAAGGAGTTCCTGAGCAAGCACGTTCACCTGATGTGTTACCGGATCTGCGTGCGTGCCCTCACCGCCATCATCACCTACCATGACCAGTAAGGGGCAACACTGGCTCCCGGCCTGCTTTGCCATGCTCTTCCCTGGATCAGGCCGGGCTCCCGCTGCCCTTGTCACCCCATCTTGGTTTTGTGTTATATTTAGGGAAAACAGACCCCAAAATGGAGGCATCTGCGTGGCTAATCACACCTCCCCCATTGACGTGATCATCCTGGCCAGCGATGGTTACTACGCTATGGTAAGGGCCACTCCCTCCGTCCCCAGGGAGGGCTGAGCTCGGAGCCCAGCTTTGGCCTGGGCAGATCACTGTGCTGCTGTACGATGGAGCCGATGCTTTCCTGCCTGGGGGTTCTGAGGCTTAGTGAGTTTGCAAAGCACGTGGACCGGAATGGGCTTGTCTGGGGCCCCGGACCTGGATGCCCAGCACTGCCTGTGTACTCAGCCCCTCTCACATCTGGTTGATTCCCAGCAGTGGTTCAGCAGCCTCTGGGCGCCCCGGTTACAGAGGCCAGTGCTCCTTTGGTGCGGGGACGCAGGACTTCCAGAGGCCCCAGCACATGGGCTTTGCTGGCTGTGGAAAGGGCAGGTCCCAGTCCCAGCCTGGCTGCCCTGAGCACAAAGTGTATGATGGGGATCTGGGCTCCTCCCAGACCCCCCCTCAGGTGTGACCTTCCCCTAACAGCCACCTGGGAGGGGCAGGGCTGTCCCTCCAGCACTCTGCTGGGATGGAAATCTGTCTGTGTGAGGCTAGGAGCTGCCTGGAGACTCCTGCAGACTGAGGCAAAGGCTGTAACCTGTGTCTTCCTCTGGCTCAGGTGGGTCAGATCCACGGGGGGCTCATGGGTGTGATCCAGAGGGCCGTGGTGAAGGCGTGTCCCCATGTCTGGTTTGAACGCTCTGAAGTCAAAGATCGCCACCTCGTGGCCAAAAGGTAGGATAGCAGGCAATAGCTTCCTCCCAGGCAGGGGAAGGGAGGGCCTGCTGGAGACAGTGCGTTCTCCTGAACTCCACACAGGCGTGGCTGGGGAGGGGGAGCCAGGACTGTTGGGCTCCAGTGGAGGAGGAACCTGCTTCCTGTCAGGGTGCTGGTTGTCCCAGGTGGTTCCTGGGAGCCTGGGACCTGTCCCGTCCCAGGGACATTACATGCATCCAACTAGTGTACCCTGACTGAAGGTTAATTGGTGCGCACTGTAAGTTCGGGGCTGCTGGGTGCAGAGCCAGAGAGCCGTGCCCGTCAGTGACTCTCTCTTCCCTGCAGGCTGACAGAGCACGTCCAGGACAAGAGCAAACTGCCCATCCTCATCTTCCCGGAAGGTGAGCTGCAGGCCAGGCCACACCGACCCATGGCAGGTTGTGAAGGACACCGTATGGCTGATGCCAGCATGAGTGTCATCCCCTCTCCTTTGGGGCAAGGCAAGGGGGGGCTGCATCCTCTGTGTTGCCAGAGCTCTGAGGCTGTCCCTCAGGTTGGGGCTGAGCTGCGTGAGCCCGCGACAGCGCTGGGCACTGACTGCCGTGGTGGGGGGACCCCATGGGGCTGGCCCTTGAGGAGCCCTGGGGCACAATCCTCGCCTTCCCAGACAGGACTCCCGCATGTGCTCACTGGGGCAGGCTGAGGCAGCTGCACTCGTCTCTTCACAGGCACCTGCATCAACAACACGTCTGTGATGATGTTCAAGAAGGGAAGCTTTGAAATTGGAGCCACAGTCTACCCAGTAGCCATCAAGGTGCGAGCGGCTCCGTGCCTGGGGCAGACAGCAGTGTCTCTCCAGCCCAGGCTCTGGGAGGTTGGCTGCAATGAGCCCATCCCGCTAGGGCTGCTTATGGAGGGTGGGGGCAGGGGTGCTATAGAACAAGGCCCTTCCAGGGGCAGTGCGGGGAACTGGAGGGGCATAGGCCCAGCTTCCCTCACCAGGGCCCCAAAGCTGTGCAGCCCCAGTTTTCGTGAGGGGCTGTTCTCAGCTTTGAGCTGTGGGCAGTAGGGAGATGGTCCTGAATCTCTGGGACTCATCTCATGAGCCTGTCCTGTGGGGGTGGGGAAGCCAAGAACTGGCCATGCTTGTAGGCTGGGGAGCCTGAGACTGAGGCCTTGCCCAGGGCGATGCCTCGGCCAGCCCTGCTATGGGTCTCAGTCCCTTGGGCGCTCTCACCCTCTGCAGTATGATCCGCAGTTCGGAGATGCCTTTTGGAACAGCAGCAAGTACGGAATGGTGACCTACCTGCTGAGGATGATGACCAGCTGGGCCATCGTCTGCAGCGTCTGGTACCTGCCCCCCATGACCAGGCAGGTGAGTGAGGGGGCTATGCCAGGCCTGTGGGGGAGCTGCCGAGGGTCGGGTTCCTTGCTCGTACAAACAGCTCTGCTCTCCTGCAGCCTGAAGAGGATGCTGTCCAGTTTGCCAATCGGGTGAAGTCAGCAATTGCCAGGCAGGGAGGCCTTGTGGATCTGCTGTGGTGAGTCAGAACCAGAACTTCCCCTCCCAGTGCTGGGTCCAAGGCCTCAGAGGTGCCTGGCTTGCTCTGCTCCCAGGCTGCAGCCCACAGGAGGGGGAGGCCCAACTGCCAGAGCAAGCCTTCTGGCTGCCTGGTTCAAGGGGGCGATGCTTGTGAGGCAGGCAGCGACTCCTAGCTGCAGTGTGTGCGCATAGGCAGAGTGGTGGGGTGAGGCACACAAAGACCCACTGAACCGTGCCGGGGCAGGGTGGAGTTTTCTGGGGGATCCTGGTAAGACAGAGCTGTCGGGGGTGCTGGGAGCAATGCACAGAGCCCTGCCTGGAGGTGTGTAGGCCTCGGATCCATGCTGTAGAGAAGTATGTGCTGAGCACGCCCCGGCAGTGCCCTCTGGAGCCTTCAGCTGCCTCTTGCTCATGCCGTGTGGGCCTTACTCGTGGATGGCAGCTTGCGGTGGGACACCCTGCTCTGCACAGCCTCTCCCCTGGGTGCTGTCCTGGAAGAGCAAGCCAGGTGGGTGTCCTTTCCCGATCACTGGGGCTTCTGAGAATGAAAGTCCAGCAGCCAGGCTCCTGTATCGTAGCCAATGGTCCCTCTGCTGCCCGGGGGTCTGGTGATTGAGCACGGCCAGGAGCCTGGGACTCCTGAGTTCTGGCCCTGGCTCAGCGAGTCACTGGAAAATGAGGACAGTGTTCCCACCCCAGGCGTATGAGAGCTGGTCTGGGCAGCCCCAGCACCAATAGGGCTTGGGGAAAGGTACTGTGAGTCCAGGGGCAGTCCTCCCCCACGGCCTGTCTGATCGCCCGACTCTCCCCAGGGACGGGGGCCTGAAGAGGGAGAAAGTGAAGGACACGTTCAAGGAGGAGCAGCAGAAACTCTACAGCAAGACCATCGTTGGCAACCATGAGGACCGGAGCCGCTCCTGAGCTCTCTGCCTGCACGCTGTCCCCGGG
Source organism: Trachemys scripta elegans (assembly GCF_013100865.1). Lineage (NCBI taxonomy): Eukaryota > Metazoa > Chordata > Testudines > Emydidae > Trachemys > Trachemys scripta. The sequence goes on from NC_048299.1 coordinate 157,021,332, forward strand.
CCCATCCGGAGCGCTCTGCCTCCAGTGCTGCCCCGGGACCCTCTGGAGCCATGTTGTACCCTGGGCCTCAGGCTGCTCCAGACCTGCTCAGCCCACTCCTCCATCCTCTGGCTCTGCCCCAGAGACACTTCGCTGCCTGGAGCCTGCAGGCCCTGAGTGGCTGCTGGCAAAGCTGCCTTCTTGTTACTGTTACAGCTCAGCCCGTTGCAGGGCCAGCATTAAATGGAACATTGACAGCTGTGCCGTGGTCTGCGGGGTCCAGTGGGAGGGGTTGGGGGTGCGAGTGGGTCAGTGCGAGGCTGCTGCCAGCAGCCAGGAGAGGGGTCCCTGCTGCAACAGATGCCTCAACAGCACGAAGGGACTTTGTAGGCCTGACTTCTGAATGGCACCTCAGAGCTGTGCAGCTTGGGCACGTTGCATTGCCCTGTGCCACGGCTGCGGCGTAGGGATTCCCTCCCCCAGTGCAGCAATACCCTGTGGCCCTGGATGTGTCAGCCTCCCACGCTCTAACCTCTCTGGGGGAAGCCAGGGGATAGAAGGACCCACCTGCACTCAGAGCTGCTATACCGATATGTGCGCACCCCCCACCCCAGCTTCTTCCCTGGATGGTGGGGTGGGGACCATGTGGTGCAGGGAGGAAAGATGCTGTGGCAAGAGGGCCCTGCTGGTGACGCTTGGCCCTGTGTCAGCATCAGGCCTTGTGGGGAGGGGAGTTCTGCGCAGACACACATGAAGCTGAAAGCTCATGAGCACAACCTTTGGCACACAGGCTGCTTGTGTAATGTCAAATTATTGCCAGTCTCCTGTGTCCCTAGTGATTTCCAACCCCAGGGTTGCACCCTGCACTCCCTTCTTTTAGCCCCACACATACAACCAACTCTGGGGTAGAGGGCATCAGCCATTTCACAGCCCACAGCACCACAAGGAAAGCCTGTGCATGGCAGGACCACCTCTAGGGTGAGAGGAGAGTTCAGACTCCAGAGCCCCCCGGTGCAGGCTGGTAGGGGCTGAGTGCAGCGTGTGCATTTGCCTCTGGCATTCTCTGGAACCACCCGCCCCCCAATCGCTGTCTGACAGAGTGCTGTGGGCATAGCTGCCCAGGCCTTGAGCCGTCCTGCTGCAGCCCTTTCTCCTTGGCTCTGTGCTGTGCATCCTCCAAGCTACAGTGAGTGCAAAGTCTAGCACTGGCTCCTGCTTTCCTGACTGCAGGGGGGCTATCGCCTGACTTAACGGGGAGGGAATCAGGGAAGGCTGGGCCAGGCATGGATTGGAGAGCAGCAGCCAGGGAACGGGAGAGTAGCTGGATTTGGAATGAAGGTGAAAAGTGATGGGCTGCTCTCCCTGGCCACTGGGCAGCCAGCCCCCCTCTACCCTGGCTCTGCTGCCTAATCGGGGGACTGGATGGATTTCTGTGGCTAATTCCTCAGCCATGTGCTCTGAATATGTTCCCTGATGGGATGAGGCTGCTGGCGATTATGAATTGGAAGTTAGGTGTCCAGAAGTTCCAGAAGTGCTGATTCAGCTGCAGTGGGCCAGTGGGTGCTCACGGGATCAGCTCACGGGTGGCCTGGGGAAGGCTGGCAGTGCAGCCTAGGAGTGGGCCTGGCAGGCTTGTGCATCCCCAGAGCCATGGGCTTAGTCCCTTAGGAACCTTGGAGCCATTCCCACCTGCCCACCAGGAGTGCTTGGTGCCGTCTCTGGCTCTGAGCACCCCCTAGGCCTCAGCCTTGCAGGGACTGTTCTCCCTTTGTGCTGTGAGCCTGGGCCCAGGCCCATGTTAGTCCTAAATTCACTGCTGCCTCTGTGTGTTATGCTCAAGCCCCCAGCTCTCTGGATCTCCCTGGCCCAGCTGCAGTGGGTCCTGGATGGAGGTTGGCCACAGCCCCATTCTCCTCCCTCTGGGGCTTGAGCTGGTTTATTGTGCCTCCCACACGGGGGCTGGAGGACCTGGCTCCTTGTTCCCTCTGCCCCAGTGCTGGGCCGCTGCCACTCCCCTGTAGCAATACCACCAAGTACTGAGGCCTGGAGCCCCACCGTGAGTCCTTGCTGTGCTGGATGCCTCCCCCAAGCTCTGCTCCAGCCAGCCTCCCACACAGCGTCTGTGGCCTGACCCCTCCACACCCAGGCCTTTCCCCTGGAGATGAGTGGGCTGTGCTCCAGCACCCCTGCCGTGGGCACTGCACACCCCAACATGCCTGCTTAACCCAGGCAAGGGGCTCCAGCGCTGCTCCACTGGGCCCCTGTAACCCGGGGGAAGGAACAGCCCGTGGGAGTCACTCCACGGGGAGTCTCTGCCCCCCATGCCAGGGTCTAGGCTCTCTCTGGGGGATCCCTCCTGCCACCCTCCACTCTCGTCATGTTGCATGGCCCTACAACAAGGCAGAGAGGCTTTAGCCCCAGCAGTAGCCTAGTTCCAGCTGCATTGCACTGTGTTTTGAAACACTTCAAGGCCTGTGTATGCACAGGACAGGGGCGGCTCTAGGCACCAGCAAAGTAAGCACGTGCTTGGGGCAACCCATTTGCAGGGGCGGCAGGGATCCAGCATGGGAGCTGAGAACCAACAGGGGCCCCTGGGAGCTGTAGTTCCTCGGTTAGCTCCCTGCCTATAGAGCCAGCCCTGGAGCAGGGAAAGAACTAAATTTCTCAGCATTCCCTTGGCCACTATCAACAGGAAAGAGGGGGAGAGAATGAGGTAGCTGAGACCTCATGCTGCAGCCTGCTGTGAATGGAGAGCTGCATGGGGAAGGGTAGGGATACCATATTTTAACATACAAAAAATAGGACACACCACGGGCAGGGAGGGTAGCCCCACCCTGCCACCATCCACTCCCTCCAACTGCCCCCCACAGAAACCCCAACCCATCCAACCCCCCCTGCTCCCTGTCCCCTGATCACCTCCTCCTGGGACCCCTGCCCCTAACTGCCCCCCAGGGTCCCACCCCCTATCTAAGCACCGCTGCTCCTTGGCCTCTGATTACCCCCTCCTGGGACCCCTGCCCCTAACTGACCCTTGGGACCCCACCCCCCAATTTATGTACAGGCGTGACTACCTGCCCTTTCCTGGTTACTATACGCGGCCAGTCCGCATCCACATCCAGTAGTTAAAAAAAAATAAACTAATAATTTAAATTGGAATTTCATCCATTAATAAGTATTTATTATATAGTTAAAACCATTCTATTGAAGGACAGATATTAAATAACACTAAACATGTTAATGTTCAAAACAATATTAAAAATTTGAAAATTTAGAGCATGGAAACCAAAATAGCTAAAATTTAGTTTTGGCAAGATACATGGAATGGAAACTCCGGGATCTTTACCTGTCACTGAATATAGCCATCATACCAATAGTGGAATATAAAACAAGTCTACATATACTCTCCTTAAAATTTTTACTTCTGTCCATTCCCAATAATTGTAACAAATCATTATTACCTTCACTCCACTTGCCATGCGCCCCAAGAACAAAACCAAAGAAGTGAATATTTTTACCTCCCGTTAAGTTTTTAATTTCTTCCTCTAACTCAAGATAATAAGCCACCTTCTCACTGTGGGCTTGTTCCAAACTTCCAGCATTATCCTCCCATCGCCCTGTAACATCAACCACCACTGCTGTATCTCCTTTTATAAATATAATATCCGGCTTTCTTAACTCACCCTTACTATTTCTCAAATGGGGCTCTATCATTGCCTTCCACCCTAATTTACCAACCTTATCTACAACTGCAGCCACTACTCTATTATGCCTTTTTATCCTAGCATTCTTAGTCTTATAACATTGTCCTGAGATATGGGGAACAGTCTCCCTCACTTTACCGCACCATCTACAAAGAGCATTCACACCTCCTCTTCCTCTTGCTAATGTCTCCCTAGTAGGATAAATATTTGCCCTAAGCTGCAATGCTGAGATATACGCTGATGATTTAACTTTACTAGAGTTTCTAAAAATCGAATTACTAATTAAATCATTTTTAAAATATTTTATCCCTATTCCCTGACATCTCAGTTCCGACCATCTTAAAAATTCCTCTTCCCTCCATTTCTTGGGATGAGATGTTACTGCACTAAATGACAATATTTTATCCACAAGATTTTCTCCTGCATATAGATAAGATAGGTCCATCCAATCATCTCTCGAGACAATATGTCTCCTCCATTTACGAATTAACATATTTGGGATTTGCACACTAAACTTAGTGAGAGCTAAACCACCATCCCTACCTCTAGAATAAAATATCCCATCTGTGGTACACTGAGGTAAATGTAAAATCTCTTTAACTATTTTTCTAACTAACACATCAAGATCGTCTAAAAGATTAAAAGGGGGTTCTATTAAAAGAAGATTATAAAATAGCTTCAGTAAGATGTATGTCTGTAAAATTAATATTTTTGGGGCCGGTTTTAATGGGGCCTTAATTAAATTCTCACTCCAATCTTTCAATTTTTCTTTAAGTACTGGTCCCCCTACACCTATCCAGGGATCTATTCTAGCCCCTAAGTATTTTTCAAAATCCCCTGGTTGAACATATTCAATCTCCTCTGACCCTATCTGCCAATTATCCTTAGGATTAACTACATAGGTTTTATGTTTAGTTAAAATATGAAAGCCTTTCGTTTTCTTCACATTAACAGAGAGATTAGTATTTTTACAAAACTCCTCTAAGATACCCAAATTTTTGATCATTCCTTTATATGAGCTACTTAAAATTGCCACATCATCGGCAAAAGCCAATGACGTGACACTATTACCCTTAACATAAAAAACACTTCCTTCTACTTCTAATCTAGTTAAAAGGGGATCCATAGCAATATTAAACAAAATTGGGGACAACGGGTCACCCTGCTTGACCCCCCTCCTAATTAAAATAGACTCAGTAGCTTCATCACCCACCCATACCCTAGTTGTGCAATTATCATAAAGGTCCCTAATAATATCTATAAAATGTTCATCTATACCAAATCTTCTCAACCCGGCTATTATATGTCCGTGTCCCACAGAATCAAATGCTTTAGCCAGATCTACGAACACTACTGCAATTTCATTCCCATTTCGTTTAGCCCCTTTAATCAAATTATCTAATATAGCAATATTTTCCTCACACCCAGGGGCGGATATAAACCCTTTTTGTCTACTACATATCTTAACTGTTTCCACCAGTCTTTTTGCTAATATTTTGGTATAGATTCTAATCCAAACTGACCCAATTGTCAATGGTCTCCAAGATGTTAACTTCTTCATTTCCTCCTCATCTTGTGTCTTTGGTATTAAAATCATTCTATTTTTCTTAAATTCATCTGGTACCTGTCTATTTAGAAACCATATATTAAAAATTTTTGTAAATATTAAGGAGTCTAAATTAAAAATATCCCACAAGTTGCTCACTTTTACTTTATCTGGGCCAGGAGCACTATCTTTTCTTATTTCTCTTAAAGCTATTCTAATCTCATCCACAGAGATCGGATTCATTAATATATCATTATCCGCATTCTCTGTGGATGATGGCCACCCTATCATATCACCATGTCCAATTGTTCCCAAAATATTTACATAGTATTCCTCAATTTCTTTCATAGGGATAGCACACTTAGCCTTATCTGGCTCTCCCATTATAATGCGAGTCAATCTTCTTCTATCTTTATCAAATAATTGTTGATAGAATTTATACTTAGCTTTCTTTGTAGCATATCTCCTAATTGCATTAAATTGCTTCCTTCTCCCCTCCTTTCTCATCTTCCCTTTTCCTTTATTTCTCAACTCTATTTGACTTTCATTTCTAGGGTCCTTTCCCTCTACTAATGAATAACATAATTTTTCCAACATTGCCCATCCGAGAGCTTTTGTTAAATCCTCCTTTAATAATCCTTCAATTTTCCCTAAACTATATATTATTTCTCTTCCCTCCCTACTTTGTTTTCCCCGTTTACATATTTTCTCCACTAAATCCACTTCTGGATGTCCTTTTAGTGGGAAAATCCTCTCTCTTGGGGGCGGAATTTCTAATATATTTACTCTAATGTCCTCTACCTCAGTCACTTCCTCCCTATCTCCTGTTACCACTTTCTTCTTTGCTAATTCTCGTCTTTTATCTGATATTTGTTTATTCGTTTTGGTCCTCATCTCGCTCTCAATACATTTATTTATATTCCTTTTCCCAATATATTTCCTTTCCAACTGTATAAGCTGCGCAACCTCATCTTTGGTCCATATACGAGATCTAGTCGATCCCTCTTTGATCTTACTTTTAGCAGCCATATCTTCTTTTCTTTGCTCATTCCTCACAGCAGGGTGTCTATGTCTACAGTGTTGGCTCAATCCAGATCTAGTATGAAAACCAAGCCCACAGACCGAGCACGTATGGCTCTTCATTGGGGTATCCGCCTTCTTGGGTATGCACTTGGGGTAGTGGCAAGCTATATTATGATATTGAGAAGATTTTCCACATTTACTACATACAACTCGTATGGCTTTACTTTTATGAACCACATTAATGTGTTTGGCCCATTTACCAAATGTTGGTAATATCTGGGGACATATTGGACAATTAAAACTATCAACGGGATACTCTAAATAAAAAACCCCATCCTTCCACGAACTACTTTCTAATATATTCATATTACTACCAGTACTGTTAAGATCCTTATTACGATCCCTATTAAAATCAGTACTTGGTCTAAAACTATTTAATAAACTAGACCCATTAACTAAATGAGCATTAAGATATCCCGATTCCCTAACATATGGATCATCAAATGTACTTAAATACTTAAAATCTGGATTAAAACTGTCCATAGTTAAATCATTAAAAGTGTCCCTTGTAAAAACCATCGATAAGATAGATAAAATCTCCTCACCATGATCATCACAAACATTCTCCTCTACCTCCTCTCCACTGGGAGGACTTGATTCTCACTCTCATGCTCATGAGACTTCATTATAGTCCACACCATTTTATCCATTGGTCCAGCGACCCTGATCACACCCCTAATATATTTAACACTGTCAGCCGGGGCATCAAAGCCAACAGCGGGGGCGTTATTAACCCGGTCCAGCGCCAATCCGGTATAAAAATATAAATTACTTTTTTCCATAGCTAAAAGATTTACCCTTCTCAGGGGGAAACTAACCCTTTCCAGGGGGAAACTAACCCGTACCTAGGGGAAACTTACCCTTTCCAGGGGGAAACTTACCCTTACCAGGGGGAATCTAACCCTTACCAGGGGGAGTCAACCCGTACCTGGGGGAGGCTACCCTTACCAGGGGGGCATCCATGTGGCACCATATGGGGCTGCCCAACCCCGTCCCACACCCCACTGAATGTGGGATGTGGGTTCGTCCTCCGCAATCCGCCTGGCTATCCAAGCCAGTTACCGACTCTCACCACGAGGAGGTAGCGGTTGGACTTGCAATCCAGAGGCTTTCCTCAAAGAGGGGTCCCAAACAGCATAATGTCGAGCTCTAACGGGCGTGTGAGAAAAGGCTCAGATCTTGGTAGGGGTTGCCCCTATTGACCGGGCTCACGCTGCCCCCCAGGGTCCCACCCCCTATCTAAGCAGCGCTGCTCCTTGGCCTCTGATTACCCCCTCCTGGGACCCCTGCCCCTAACTGACCCTTGGGATCCCACCCCCCATCTAAGCCTCCCTTCTCCTGAGACCCCTCCAACTTCTGCCCTAGGACCCCACCCCTTACCTGTCCCCTGACAAACCCCCGGGACTCCCATGCCTATCCAACCATTGCCTGTCCCCTGACTGCCCCCCTAGCCCCTGACCCATCTAACCCCCACTTCTCCCTGCCCCTGACTGCCCCCCTGAAACTCTGCCCCATCCAACCCCCCAGCCCCCTTACCGTGCCACTCAGACCAGCATGTCTGGCTCCGCGCAGCACCAGACATACAGCTGCATACATGCTGCCATGCTCCCCTGTGGAGCCACAGCCCCCTCCCCCCAGCACCTGCTTTCCAGATTTGAACACCTCAACATTCAGGAGTGCTCAAGCTCCGTTTGGGCAGCTGTTACTTCATTTCTCCCAATCAAATATACTGATCCACTGTAACTTGCTGTAGAAAAAGTAGGATAAAATTGAGCAAGAAATGCTTCCCAGTGGTTATTACGACTGGAATTGCTATTTTCAACAGCCATTCCCTTGTTTGTTTGTTTAAAAGGAAGACAGTGATATTGCATTGGCAAATTCCCCATAGAAAGAAAGAGTGGAAGAAAAGAATAATAAAGGCACCTCAACTTTTCCTCATTTACGTAGGACAGTCTTATACTATGCATCCAGATATCCTCCAGTCATACAAGCTGAAAATTCTTCCACTTTACTGCAGTTCTGTAACTGGGGCAGCAGGAGGTGTGTGTGGGGGGCAATGGTGGGGAGGAATGAGGGATCTCAGAGCTGGGGCGGCAGGGGGTGTGGGGAGGGGGGGAGAGCCCAGGGCTGTGGCAGCAGGGGGGTGCAGTGAGGAGCCCAGGGCTGGGACCGGAGGCAGCCAAAATTTTTTTTGCTTGGGGCGGCAAAAAAACTAGAGCCAGCTCTGGCACAGGGGTCAGTGTGAGGACCAGGCCCACCCCATCCCAGGATCGGGGTAAGCACCAGGCTCTCCCATTCTGGGGCCCATGTACATGGGGGGTCACCATGAGCACCAGGCACCCCTGGCCAGGGCATCTGTGTACCCAGAGGGGCCACCGGCAGCCAGTGTGACTGGACAATGTGTGAACAATGGGGACACTGTTTTGGGGGAGCTGAGCAAGTCACCCAGGCAGCAGGTGGAAGGGGCAGGGCCCTTGCTGAGCCTTTGCTGACAGGTGTGAGCGAGGCCTTTGCCCCACAGAGGTGTCCCTGCAGGCTCAGCTCTCGCTGGCCGTGCTGCTGGCCCTTGGACTCTCGCTGTCTCCCAGGCTCCCCTGCCTCAGCTGTGAACTGCTGCAGGGATCGGGCCCTCCATGTGCACACCTGGTCATGTCACGCTCTCCGGGCTGGCTTTAGCAAGTGCGGGCCCGATCCGTGGGGCTTGTACTCACCGGGCGGCGACCCAGTCTTCGGGGGCACTTCGGATTGCCGCGCGCCGGCCGGGGTTCTCCCGCGGCCCCGCTCCCCCGGCCGGAGTGGCGTTGGCTCGAGAGGTAAAGAAGGAACCGGGAAACTCAGGGAGAGAAAGGACTGAGAGCCTGCTGTGAGCTCCCCCAGCACAGTATCCAGCTCAGATGCTAGTGCGGTGAGCTTCTGCATAACAGTGTCCTGTCTGTGCCCAGCCAGGCCTCCAGTGCTGAGAGTGGCAATAGACTGTCCATGCCAGTCTGCACTACCCAGGCTGGAGCGCGGCAAGCCCCGCGGCCCCGATCCCCCGACCGGAGCGCGGGGCATCGGGGCCGCGAGACTTGCCGCGCTCAGGCCGCGGGGTTGCTTGGCTCCGGCCGGGGGAGCGGGGGTCGGGGTCGCGGGACTTTCCGCGCTCCGGCCGGGGTAGCGGGACCGCAGGACTCGGCGCGCTCCGGCTGGGCGCGGGGCCCGATCGGGGGAATAGGCGAATGGGGCTAAAGCCGGCAGTGCACGCTGTCCGGGCCCTGCAGGGGGCGCCCTTCCCCCACACGCCAGAGCCCTGTCCCGGGGCCTTGGGGACGAGAGGGGACTAGCTGCTGCAGGGAGGGGAGCAGCCTCTGGGGGGTGGGCACACAGCCTGCCCTGCCCACGGCAGCACCCACCAGCCTGGCCCAGTCCCATGCAGCTCCAGTCCTGGTGCCCACCCCCCGATACCTGGCCCCCCTGCTGGGCCTCTCCCAGGTCTCTCCACAGCAGATCCCCAGGACTGCAGAGCGTGGGCTGGGGGGCAGTGCCTGCTCCAGGCCTCCTGCAGCTCTCAGGCATTGCTCATGTGTGGGCCTGGCAGGTGGGGCTGCGGAGAGCAGTGGCTGGATCCTTCCCTCCACGCAGTGGGGCTGGGCTCGGAACGCGTGGACAGCCAAAGCCTTCCAGCGCCCCCTTAGCCAGCGCGGTTACCTGGGCAGGCCCCAGTTGGGGCTTAGAAGTTCCTTCTCTCAGGGGCGATGGGGGGGCTGTTTACGGACAATGGCCTTGTGTGACAAAGTGCGGGATTTTCTTGTTTGTTTTCTTGTTTTTGGTGGGTTTTCAATGATTTGCATGCGGAGGGTGGTGTGACTCAGTTTCCCTCAGTGTTACTGTTTTAACGAGGTGACTGGAGAGGGAGTTTGTTGTTACAGAGGACCAGAGAGTGAATGTGGGACCCCAGCCAATGGCCTGGAGGATGGATACCCCAGCGACCAGACCCGACTGGACCCGGAGACCCAGCTCAGGAATCGCAGTCGGTTCTGGCCAATGGGAGGACAATGGCCTGCAGAGTGAGGAGCCAATGACCTACCCAGCTGGTTCCAGCCCGGGGACAGAACCGAGGAGAGGAGGCCCCGGTTTACGACCCTGTTTACCTGGAGAGAAGACAATGGACAGAGGCGGGGCATGGGGCCGGGGATCTCAGATGCCCAGCTGGGAAGCAAGGGGGCTTTGGGCTGGAGAGGGGGAGCAGGCAGAGCCCACCTGGTTGCAGAGAGACTGGGATGTGCTGGGCTGAGGGAGGCCAGGCCTGAGGCCCTGAGAGTTTCCTGTGCTGTGTTCAACTCTCAATAAATCCTCCTGTTTTATGCTGGCTGAGAGTCACTCCGGTCTAGAGAACAGGGTTGCATCAACCCCTTCGGGGGTGGAGGCCCCGGGGGTCCAGAGCGAGTGGACTCCCTGAGGGGGCCCACAGCAGAGACAGATGCGCTAAGGCTCAGAGAGGTGCGGCTCCAGGAGGTGGAGGGGCCTGACCCCGAGAGAGAGTGGACCCCCAAGAAGGGCTGTCGCACTGAAAGGGGCACCCCCTACGGCCCGCACAGGGCCAAGAGTGGGCACGATCTGTGAGTCCGTGACACCTTGTCCCCAGGAGTGCCTAATCACAGGGATCCATTCATTCTCACTATTACAGGGCCCTGGTCCTGTTCCCCCTAGGGTAAGGAGAGCAGACAGGCTGCCGTGGTGGTGTCTGGGGGGGTCCCTGCTCCTGGCCTCAGCTCTTAGGTGCTGCAAGTGTCTCCATGCTGCAGAGCCTTGCGCCATGTTTTCCCCGCCAGCCAGGATGGCTGCTCCCTCCTGCTGCCTGGGCAGGCTCTGGCAGACAAGGTGCGTGCTGGCCAGGTTACCATCCATCTTGGCGCGCTCCCCCTTCCCTTGGCCCCAGTCAATATGTCTCTCTCCGATGGGAAAGTTAATAAATTTAGCTCTAGATTAAAAGTATCGATCATTTCATTTGTAAACGATAAATAAACAGGGGGCGCTCTGGGCGGCCCACAAGGCAGCTGCTGCTGGCTCTGGCTGGTGCAGCAGTGGGGAGATGGGGACGGGGGGCACTTGGCCCCTCATCTACATTCTGCCCTGCTGCCGGCATTGATTTCCTATTAGTCTCCCTGCACCACCCTGTAACACATCATTCCGGGAGCCGCTATTAATGGCCTTTTGATAAATAATCACTTGTAAGTCAATAAATTTTTATTAAACAGTGTGGCGCTTTGATTTATGAAAATCCGACGGGGTTTGTCTGGGAGAAAAGGGATGTGGAATTGAAGTGGAGACACCATCCATCTGCCTGCCAGGCCAGCCTGCCTGCCCGCGCTCACTACCCGCAAACAATCGCCTTTTAACACAACCAGCCCAGCCGGCCAGGGAGCTGGGGGCCAGGGAAACTTTGTCTGCGTCAGGGTTCTCTGCTCGGAGCAGCTGCCAGCCTGTGTTTCTGTGAACGCCTAACTTGGGCAGCGTCCGCGTCCCACGGCCCTGCAGGCCTGAGCACAGACCACTCCTGGGGCCTTGGATCGGGAGGTAAAGGAAGAACCTGCAAACTCAGGGACTGACAGCCTGCTGTGAGGTCCCCCAGCACAGTGCCCAGCTCAGATTCTGTGAGCTTCTCTCCAGCAGTGAGGTACCAGCACGGTACCCCCACACCCATCCCAGCCGTCTGAGCTCCCTGCAGGTGACCAGTGGATGGCGTAGGAGGCAGGGGCCGAGGGAATGGAAGGGGTGACTAGTTTTTTCAGGGTAGGGGGGGGCCTGTCTAGCCATGGACATTGTCTGAGCCCCATGGCCGGGGGAGGGGCTGCCATCCTGTTGCCCAGGTGTAACCCAGGGCAGGTAGAGCAGCACCATTATGCAGTGTCCAGTCAATGGCTGCACATCTAGATCTGTGGGGGGGGAGGGGCTTCTGGCCCCATTGTGTCACCTGGCTTGGAGACATGAGCATGGCTAGGCCACAGGGTGATGGGGGGGCCTGGAAGGGGGGCGAAGGGAGTGAGCTGGCCCTCCTTGGCAGCACAGTGGTCCGTGGGGCAGAGCCGGCCTCTCTGGAAGGGCTGAGGCAGGGGAGCCGAGCCGGGGCAGGCTGGCTACAGCTGCTATTTGTCACTCTCCCTGGCTGGAGGAGGCCCTTTGCCACCTGCTTTATTTGTCTCCCGGTGCTGACGTGGCAGCAGACAGGTGTTAAACTACTTAATCACTTTAAAATTGTTTTAATTTTCTGTTTTGTATTGATCTCCCCAGCACCAATTAATCAGCTCACTGGACCAGGCAGTTAGTACATTAAAAATTGTCAGCCACACCGGGCAGCTTAGAAAATGTCAAAAAAATATCCCGCCAGCTTCCTCGCAGAGCAGAGCCCAGGCTCCTGGCCAAGCGGCTGCCTCTGGGGCTCAGGGCTGCCGAGACCCCCAAGAACCCACTGACCAGAGGAGTTTGCAGGGGGAGCCCCATATTTCTGGGGATTGGCTTCTCCAACCACCAGCTTACCTGAGTTTCTGTACAGGACCGGGGCACGATGCTCTTGGCACGCTGGTGTGAGGCCTCCCCTGGGTTTCTTTGGGGCTGCTTCTGTTGCTGGCATTCCTTCACCCCACCTGCTTCCCAGGAGAAGTGGGGGTTGGCACAAGGCGGGCAGGGTTGCTGCCCCTGGCACCTCTTCGTTACATGGGAGAGGGCAGGGGGGTGCTGGCCCCAGACAACCAGGAGACCCCACTGAGGGGGTGGGGGCTGTGCTCAGAGTGGGGCCAGCCGAGGGGCCTGCAGGGCAGGGAGAGTCCCTCTCTGCCGGGTGCCTGGCTTTGGGCTCAGCCCCTCACATGAGAGAATGAGGGAGCCGGGGCAGTTCAAGGAGGAGTGGCACCAAGGGAGAGGCTGGCAGCAGGGAGGTACGTGAATGCAGGCGCCACAGGGCCCGAGTGGAGACTGAAGGCGAACGGGAGAGATGCCAGGGCCAGAGCCGGCGGGAGCGCGGTACTACGGGAAGGGGCATCGGCTCCCGGGGAGGGGGCTCAGGACAGTTACGTTGCTCTGTCCCAACGGATGGTCACAACTCACCTGGCCAGGCTCATGCATGCTCCAGATGGGGCCGTGCAGCCTGTTAGGCTCAGCACAGGGCTGACCACCGGCGCCCATGTGCCTGGAGCCAGCAGCGGAGCCTGGCGGGGCCGGAGTCCTCCCTGGCCTGGGAGCAGCGCTGGCACCAGGGCTGGGCAGCCAGCGCCCTGGGGACCGGGGCTTGGCACACATACAGACAGGCTAGGCTCATGGGGCCATGTTAGTCTCCATGCAGCAGGCCTCAGCCTGTCACCTGAGCCCCCTCCCCTAATGGAGTTCCCTAGGGCTGCCCCCAACCCTGACGGGATCCCCCGTAGCTCCAGGGCAGAGATTTTGCTGTAGCCCGTCGTTCACCAGGGAGGTGCTGCCAGGAGCCAGGCTGTGCTGGGGGTGAGGTGGGGGGGTCATTGTAGGGCCTGGGGCTGTGTTGGAGATTACTGTAGAGTCAGGTTGGGTGTTCAGGGGACAGGCTGCATGGTGGAGCTGGGGGCCGTGCCGTGGCATTAGGGTGGCCAGAGTGTGCGGGGGAGGGGCGGGTGTCCATGCTGTGGTGTTGGGTTTGGGGGCTGAGCGGGGGGTGGGAGGGGAGGGCATGGTATGGGGAGGCCTGGGCAGTGGCACTGGGGGGGGCGTACCGTGGCGGGGGGGCTGGGCAGTGGCACTGGGTGGGGGGTACTGTGGCGGGGGCGGGCTGGGCAGGGGACCGTGCCGTGGCACCAGCAGACAGGCTGTGCTGTAACCCTGGGGCTCCATTGCATTGGCGGTGGGTGCAGGGCCGTGAGGACTGGCGGGAGCTGCTGGGGGTGCGTTGGGGTCCAGCCCCGAGTGGGTCATGGCAGCTGGGCTCTGCTGCCTGGCTAAAGGTGTTCCCCCCCACCCCTCCCGTACTAATCGCTATATGATGGGCCCACAACACCTTATCTCCGATCGATTTCCTCCCCGGGACGCTGCAGCATGTTTGCTCCCAGCTGGCCGCCGTTATTGGCTCACACTGTTGGAAAGTGGGCGAGCTTATCGGGACTGGTTATTTGCTAGTGCACAGTGACGCACACATGGCTCAAAATTGGGGGTGCCCAGGCCCATCGCATGCACCTGGCCAGGGCCCCCTGTCCCCCTGCCTTGGCATGGCCAACACTGCGAGGCCCAAACCGTGTACCAAGGTGACCCACCAACTGCAGTCTGTCTTTTTTGCAGTTCACCCAGGGACCAAATTGTTTGTGGGGAGGCACCTAAAGTCAGGCCAGCCTCCTCCTCCACCACTCCCTCGCCCTCCTGGCACCTGCCCCAGCACCCTCTGCCCTGGCATCGCCACCTTAATCCCTCCCGGGCGGTGGAACGGTAGCCTGTCCTGCCCTCACCCTGCAGCGAGAGTTCCTGTCCTGTGGGGCTGTGGCCAGCTCCCCACCCGTGCTATTGTGCATGACGGGGGGCAGCCAGGCCAAATCTGAGTGGCATTGCAACCCCCTGCACCAGTTTGCGATGCCTGGAACTGAGAGGAAAGCCCAAACCCATGGGAAAAGAGCTGCAGTGGGGCTGACTTGTACAACAACAGCCTCCCCCCCCCCCCCCCCCCCAACTACCCCCCCCCGGGGCTACCGCATCCAGGCCCGTGGATGCAGGGTCAGATTCTGGCCAGCCCATGGTTGGTGCAGTAGGAGCAGGAGACCTGTTTCTACACAGGAATGTTGCATGCTTGCACAAGTGTGCACACATCCCCTGGTGCAGGGACTGTGCCAGTACTTCAACTAAACTACACACCCCCCAGTGCACCTCAGAGCAAGCCTGGCTCCAGCTCTGAGCACAGGCCAGCCCAGCCCCCTCGGGGCAGCCCAAACACACCCTGCAGGCAGCGCTGTGCCCAAGAGGGGCTGGGCAAGCTGGTCTGGGGCCTAGCATGGGTGAGCGCGCACATGCTCACACACGCTGCTCTGCGCACGCCCGCTTGTGACCTGTGCACAGGGTGGACGGAGGCCGTGCGCAGGCTGGAGTGGCAGTAAACACTCCTTTGCTATTGACACAGCATCAATCGTGTGGCTGCGACAGGTGAATGGGCTTTCACTCACCGCCCCAAGATAAATGGTATTTATTTGCTGCTAATATGTTCCAACAAGAGGCCTAACGAGCGACTTTTGAACTGGTGCCTCATGCAGTAGCTCAGGGTACGCTGAGCACCCGAGAGCTACCTGCTGCAAAGAAACCCAGAGCTCCCCACCCCCTCCAGGGCGCTGACCCTGCTCCCCACAGCACCCCGGCTGGGAGAGGCTGGTGTACAACAGTGTTGCTGTGGCTGTTGGCCTAACCTCTCACCTGGGACTGGTCATGCTGCTCCTGGCCTGTCTGGGTGGCTCCCCAGCACCCCATGGCCATCGCCCCTTACTGCTGGGCTGGGTCTCTGTGGCTCAGGGCAGTAGCACCCACAGTGTTAGTGCCTGTGCATGAACAGTGCCACTGGAACCGCCGCTGGCCCGGCCTCAAACCCCACCTGCCGCAGTACCCGCCCTGCATGGAGCCGCGTGGGTCAGGTTCGCCCGGCCCAGTGACCAGCACTGACTCAGGCGGGAGCAGGGTGACGGCACGCAGGGCCTGCTGAGTCCATGGGGCAGAGAGCAGGGCTGGGCTAATGAGGAAAGATGGGGCAACGCCCCAGGTCAAACTTCAAATTAATTAATTAATAAATAATGTACCCGCAAGAATCTAGTGCTGGCGGCTCCAGGACTGCACCCTTCCCCACAGCAGTGCTGTCGGGACTGTGTGCCAGCGTCTTTTTGGCTGCTCCCCATTGAGTGTCCCCAGCGCCGCCCCCCGGATGCGTTCTGAGCCGAGGCCCAGGCCAGCCGCCTCTCGGTGCAGCCCCCGCAGGGACCCTTTGCTCAGTGGGGGGTTCAATGGGTTACAGCTTAACCCCTCCCCCACCAGGCAGCCCAGCCGTCGACACTCCGCTACTGCCCCAGCCAGCTGCACCCACGGACGCGCCATAGTCAAATAACTGCTCAGATGCAGAGGGGGCTGGCACCTTTATTTCATCACTGCTCATGGCCCGGCAAGGTCTGTAACACCAACAACCCGGGACATGCTGGAGCCCGGCTCCCTCCTGCCCAGGTTGGGGGCAGCCCCCTCCCAGCGTGGGGCAGGGACAGAGGCAGAGCCCCCCCCCTTTCCCATTTGCAGCCTGGCTCTATGGCCCAAGGCTGCGCTGGCAGCTCCTGTGGGGTCAGGGCTGCTCCTGTCCCCTCACGACTCAGCCGGGGAGGAGGCAGGCTCCAGGACCCTGTACCTCACGGCTCGACCCCTCTTGCTCAGAGCAGCCCCTGCCAGCTCGGGCGCTGCTCTGCGTGTCTCTGGCTCCGAGCAGCCAGCGTGCAGACTGGTGCACAGGCGTCTCGGGCACGGGGCCAGTGCCAGGCGTTGCAGGGGGCTGGGGGCTCAGCCGCTGTGGGTTCCCAGGCTGAGCACCGAGAAGGCAGCCCGGTGCTTCCTCAGCAGCAGACGGATCTTCTCGTCGTCCGAGTCAGGGTCCAGGGGCTTGTTGTACTCGTCGTCCTCGGTCTCAGAGGCGGCCCGCTCGCCCACCGCCCGCTGCGAGGAGGACGAGGGCTCCAGCGTGCTCTTCTTCCGCCACTTGGTCCGTCGGTTCTGGAACCACACCTGGCCCGGGATGGGGAGCGCGTTAGGGCTGTACTGAGCTGATGGGCCCCCATCCTAGCTCTCTGCTGTTGGGGGGTGACCAGCCCCAGCTGCCCTAGCCAGGCCCCTCAGTGCCCAGCGAATCAGCACCCCACACAGGCCAGTTTGCCTAAGGATCCAGCCTGGCCCTGAGGGGGCTCGGGTCAGTCTCCATTGGCCCCTTTAACAAGACAGCCCTGGGCCGCCCAGCCCCTGAGTCCCAGCGCTGGCCCTGGGCCCTCACTCACCTTCACCTGCGACTCGGTCATGCCGAGGGAATAGGCCAGACGCGCCCGCTCAGGCCCTGCCAGGTACTTGGTCTGCTCAAAGGTTTTCTCCAGCGCAAAGATCTGGTGGCCGGTAAAGGTGGGGCGCGTGTGCTTCTTCTTGTGGATGCTGTCGGCCAGGTGAGCCGGGGCTGGCGGAGGGAGGGGACCGGTCAGTGCGGAGGGCTGGTGCCGCATGAGCGGGCCAGCCAGGCACCTACTGCCCCAGAGGGCGTGGCTGGGCAGGACGCGAGGAGCCCTAATGGAGCCCAGGGGAGCTGTGCCTGCAGCCCCCACTCCCGAGGCTAACGCTAGCCCCCCCGGAGTGGGTTGTGGCCCACGGCCCCCCCTTCCCCTGGGGTGACGGTACCCCCCCCCCAAGCAGGACATGCCTCATGCCCCCCGAGTAACAGTAACCCCCCAGAGGGGAATGTGCCCTGCAACCTTCCCCAGGAAGCTGGTAACCCCCCCAGAGCGACAGTAACACCCCTCCAGAGCAGGACACATCCACCCCAGGGGTGACAGTAACACCTCCCCCAGCGGGCTGCTCCCTGTCCCCCCAGCCCCCAGGGTGACAGTAACAGCCTGTATTGGGCACGCCATTCTGTCCCCTGAGCGGGGTCAGAATGGCATGCCCAATACAGGGCGTTACTGCTGGGCCTGTTTCGGATGCTGTCATCACTGCCACATGGGATGGCCCGCCCCATGCCTCCATCAGGAAACGGGGTCCAAGCCCCACCCCCACGAGTGACACCGAATGCCCTTGAGAGGCCCAGCGGCCCTTGTGCCACAGGGCACCCTGGTGCCCGGCAGCGAGTGGGGCGCACACGCTGCCTCGCCCAGCCAGCCAGGGGCATGCGGCCAGCGGGCTATTCGCCTGTAGGCGCCCATCCTGGCTGCTCCCAAGTCAGGGCCAGCTGCTCTGGCCAGCTTAAAGCAGCCACTCATGGCCCAAGGGCTTGTGCTAGTGTGAGCAATGGGGAAGTGCCCCAGGGCAGCCCGTCCTTGAGGGCCTGGGCTCCCTGCATGCTGGCCGCCCTGGTGTTCTGGGACAGGGGCTTATGGCTGCAGGGCCAGGTTTTCCGGGGCACCCACATGCCGGGTCCATGTTGGGTGCTGAGCCCCTAAGGGCCCCCATAGGGGTGGGGATCAATCAATCAATCCCCTCTCCCCAGTGCTCATCCAACTCATTCCTTGGGCGGGGGGGGGAGGGTAGGCTCTGCCCCAGTCCTGCTGTCCCACCCTCTCTCCTGAGCCAGGTGGTCCCTGAGCCGGCTCCTCTCCCTGCCCGTGGGCTGAATGCAGCACATCCTGGAGCTCACGCTGGTGGCAAAGAGAGCAGCGTTCCCGCCCGTGCAGGCACCCAGCGGGGGCAGGGGGAGGGGGGCTCTGCTCCCAGCTCAGGGTTCTGAGGCTCAGCCCCTCTCCTTGGGGGGGCTCAGCTCTGTCCCTGCGGGAGGAAGGACACTGATTTCTGCCCTGCCCTAGTCCGGCTCTAACCTCTCCCTGCCTCCCCCCAGCTGGTGCGTAACAGTGACTCGGGTCCCAGCAGCAGTGGCCCAGGCAAGCCGTTGTGCTGTCACCTGCCATCCTCCCCAGGCACCCACCATGGTGCTCAGCACGGGCATTCACCAGCCTCTGAGCACAGCTCCGGGGCTGTCCCAGCCCTGCCTCAGAGTGGATTATGGCTGGGCAGAGTAGAGGGGGCAGGGCTAGGCCCTGGTGAGCTGTCTCTGACCACCCCAGCAGCACGGTCCCATGGGGGATGGCCCTGTCCCAAGCGCCTGGCACCTGCCCCAGGGTGGGAGCAGCGGTGGCTTTGATGCCCAGGCAGGGAGCAGAGTCCGGGGCTGTGGGGAGCAGGCGGGCTGGGCTGGGGCAGTTGGTACGGGCATGGGCTGGTGGGGCCCGCTGAGCTAAACCTCTGCATCTGGCCTCATGCTGCCAAGCCTGTGGGGCCCCATCAGCGTGTGGCTCCTGCCAGCCCCCCGCCTCCCCCTCAGCTGCGGTGCCACGCCAGGTACTTACTGCTGCCGCACGGTCGGCCTCCTCGCCAGTCCTGACCGGGGTCTGCCCAGCAGTCCCTGCCCCGGGACGGGTAGTCACTCCCTGCCTTGGCAAAGGGCCCCACCTGGGATCCGTAGTAGACGGGCTGGGAGCCCAGGCCGTTGAAGCCGCCTGCGTGGGGGTAGGCTGAGAGCAGGCTGCTGTTTGGCCGGCTCAGGATATCGGTGATGCCGTGCGGCGTGCCAGCTGCCAGCTGGGCGCTGAGTCCTGGCGGGCTGAGCTTGTAGAAGGAGTTCTGCACCGCATACTGGCACATGGGGGCCTTCGCCTCCGGGAAGGGGGCCAGCGAGGGGCTGTTGAGCAGGAAAGTCCCCTGCAGGTTGGAGTCCATGGCGCTGCTTCGCCCTGGCAGAGGCCAGCGAATGCACCAAGCCGGCCCCTAGCGCCCCAGCTGCGTACCACGTGCTAGCAAAGCCATCCCAGGCAGCCTGGCTCAGTGGGGGGCCGTGCCAGCTGGCCACAATCCTGCTGTTTCCCTAAGCCCGGCCTGGGCGTCAGCTGCTGGCACTGCCCAGGCAGCAGGCACCACGGTAGCCACGTGACCCAGGCGGGCTCCTGGGGGGCAGGCTGGTCTGGGAGCACCTTGCCAGGTGCTGTCCAAGGCTGAGGCCCAAGCCCATGAGATGCCGGGGCCGGCTGGCCAGGCTGACCCCAGAGCACCTGCACCCAGGTCCCTGCCACAGAAGTTTAACTTCAGGAGAAGCAACATTTCTCTGATAAAGGTGTGGGCTATTAGAATACTGGGGCCCGATTGGCTGAGCTGCTGGGGCTAAGCTCCCATTGGCTGGGTGTCAGGGCAGGCCCTGGATTGGCTCGTCCCAGACAAATTGCAATTTGAAAGATTAGCTATAAAAAAATAATCAGCCGCTTGCTGCTGGGCTCAGAGCTCCTGGGGCTGCGCCTGGCCGCCCACTGGCCACAGTGAGGGACGAGGCCCAGAGCCCAGGCTGGGCAGGGCCGGGCTGGACCATGCAGGTGTGTGCAGGGACCACGGGGTCAGTGAGCATCGGCCTGTCTGGACCAGAGGGTGTGCGGCCGTGTGTGCAGCTGGGTGTAGGCGATTGTGCATGTCTGTCTGTGTGCACAGCGCATGGGGCTGCCTGTGTGTGCAGCGCCCCAGCCTCAGCCGGGGGGGTTCCATACCTGTGTGCACCAGTATTTGTTCATGGCTGGTGTGTACATGGTGGGGCTGTATGTGATAGAGCGTGTGTGCGGGGAGGGAGCTATTGTGTGTTGTGCAGGTGTGTATGGGCGGTATTGTGTGTACGGGGGAGAGGCACGCATGTGTCTGGGGTGCAGCTCCCAATGCCTGCTGGCTTGTGGTTGGCACCTGGGCCCTGCAGGGTTCCAGGGCAGAGGCCACGTCGCTCCCTGTCTGACCCAAGGGCCCACGCAGCTGCCTGCGCTGCTGGACAGCATCCGTGGGGTGGTGAGAGCAGCCAAGGCCTCATCCCTTGGGCTGCAGCGCACGGCTCTGCAGGCACCACAGCTGGCTCCTGTGGTGTGTCAGCTCCATGACTGTGGGGGGCGCTTGCCCCAGCCTGGGGGCTCCATTTTCTAGTATTACTCATACCTACTTGTACAAGCTGTGTCCTCCCGCCCCAGCCTGCCAGCCCCCGCCACACCTGTCCCTTCACGCACCCCCCACCCTGCCACACATCTGTCCCTGCACGCACCCCACACCACACCTGTCCCTGCACGCGTCCCCAGCCATACATCTATCCTGCACACGCTCCCCCACCCCGCCATACATCTATCCCTGCATGCACAGTCATGCGTGCACACATGCAAATACACCCTTCCCCTGCCCAGGCAGGAAAACATGATTAACAAATGGCACCAACCAGGAAGCTAGTGCCCAGCTCCCTCCTTCGAGCTGGTGCTGTTCAATCCAGCCAGACGCCTGCTGTGTGTGCGCACGGGGCTCTGTGCACAGGTGCCCACATGGCCAGAGCCATGGGCCAGTCCCCACTGTTCTGACGGGACGGGGGTGGGAGGCAAAGGTCACAGGAAAGATGCCATTGCAGCCACAGTGAAAGCAGCCAGTGCACCTGGCTGTGTCTCTGGGTGGCCCTCCCACAAGGCAGCAGCTGAAG
Source organism: Trachemys scripta elegans (assembly GCF_013100865.1). Lineage (NCBI taxonomy): Eukaryota > Metazoa > Chordata > Testudines > Emydidae > Trachemys > Trachemys scripta. The sequence goes on from NC_048299.1 coordinate 157,042,816, forward strand.
CAGGAGACGCAGGGGTGGTGACGTCATTCCCCGCACAGAGCTGGTGCTGTCCGGGTGGGTATTTCTACCCTGTGTCCCACCAGGATATCGATCCTCCAGGCCTCGGCACATCCCCAGAGGATGCCTCTGCTGGGGCCCACCTTCAAGGAGACCGCCCTGTGCTGGGGCAGCAGACCTGAATCTTTTGCTGCCCTGGGCACCTTTCTCTTTGCAGCTCTCCCTCCCACCTACCCTGGTGAGTGGGGAAGGCAGTGGTGTGCATGCACGGCAGGACATGGACTTGATCACCAGATTTGCAGCCTTGTTACCCCCTCCTTCCATTTGGCCAGGCAATGGGGAACCCAGGGAGGGAGCTGCTGTCTGCCCAGGACACCCCTGCCCCCCCGCAGAGAAGCAGAGACAAGGCCCAGCTCGTGTTGGTTTCTTTATTAAGTTGTAATCTGGTAGCTGGTGTCCAGGGAGAATGGTCTATACATCAGAGGCTAAGATGGGGGCAGGGAGAGCCAAAAGGCTCATTGTCATAACAGTAAAAAAAGGAAATAAAATTATTTTAAAACTTCTAAAAAGCGTCTAGTGCACAGCCTGCAGCATTCTCTAGGCGTCATGTCGAGCGCGCCCCCGCCCCTACCAGCTCCTACTAGCAATCAGAGCGCGAAGCAGCGGCTCCCGCAGGGCCGGCCGAGTGCAGTGGAGCATTCCCTACGGAGTATAGAGGCCAAAGCAGGGGGCCCGCACTAGACTCTACGGAGATGCTATCAGAGTCAGCCATTCTAGGGACATCATGTTACAGAGCGGAGGGTTATGGATGGACGGTCTGTACCCTACGTGGTTTGTTGCTCTCTGAGGAGAAGGCTGGCCTAGTCGCGTCTCTGCAGCTACCCCACCTCCTCAGCCTGCAGGGGAGCAGAGGGCTTTTCTACTAGACATGCCCACCAGCCAAGGCCTGCTGGGCATGGCGGCTGCAGCCCGGCTCCAGTGGTGGGCTCGGCCTGGGTGTTGCCACCGGGAAACACGTCAGCCCCTTTGAGATGAGGCCATGGCGACTTCCTGGGGAAAGCGCAAGTCCAGTTGTTTCTGCCTGGCTCCTTCCTGCACCCTTAGGGGAGGTGAGGGACATGGCAGCCAGCACCCCCCTTCCTGCTACCAGCCCACCTGGGGTCACACGTCACAACAGGTTCCAACTACTGAGCGCCTTTAAATAGCCCAGGTAGCTGCCCCCCCACCCCACCCCCAGCCTCCTGCCAGGACAGAGCTGTTGGCAGGACCAGCTGAGCCAAGGGGCCAGCCTGGGACAGAGCTCTGCTGGCCCCAGTTAAAGCGCCCGGGGCTGAGACTCCAGGTCGCAGGGTGACCCTGTCTACTCCGGCCGGACTACAGCAGTAGGGTTTGTGGTGCTGACGCAGTGCAAGAGCCTGGGAGAGCTGCTCTGATGGGCCTCCTTTGCCCTGGGCACTGGGGGTTGGTCCTGGAAGGGTCAGGGGACACGGGGGCTGTGCTGATTTTAGCCTTTCAGAGAGGCCGTGGGACCCTGGAGGGCCTCACGAATGGTGCAGAGGACAGGGGTGCAAACCCCACTGCTGTTTCCTTGCATCTCGCCTTTACAGCCATTGTGCTGGGTAGAGCCAAGGAGGGGCTGAGGCAGGTGCTGGGCTGTGCCAGTGCTCGCCACCTGCCCGTTCCGCGCTGGGGCACCAGGGCCTGGTGGGAGGCCCTCAGCTCTGCCCCATCTGTAACCAAAGTGGGCAGGGGCTGGCACAGGTGCCCCGGCCCCCTGCCCGGCCCCAGGTGGGTGTCAGGAAATGAACAAGGCCAAGGGGAGTAAAAGCGCCAGGCTGACACTGGGAGGTTTGGCTCTGTTGCCCTCTGACACCTCCAGCTTCCCAGCTGCACTGGCCAGAGCTCCTCCCTGGCGGGGGCTGAGGGGCCATCCCTGTCCTACAGCCGGCGAGGTATGCGGGCACTGAGCGGGCAGTGCTCTGCACACCGCTGCGTGCCCTCGGGCGTTGCATAGTATTGATTTGTTCATATACACAAGGCTGAGTACTGTACAGTTTACACTTTCAACACAAGCGAGGAGCTCAGTGCTGCTGGGAGCTGCACACTCACCCTGGGGGAAGCTTCTGGAGAGACAGGGGCAGGGGATTGGCTCGTGGCTGCCCTGCCCCTGCCCTTGCCAGGGGCACCCCCTCGAGAGCTGCGGTTCGGCCCTCCCCCCGCAGCCCCTTTAGGCTCTGACATCCCCCCTCCCAACACACTCCTTGGAAGGGGATGAAGCAGCAAAACCCAGCCAAGAGACAACATGAGGGATAGGTGGGAGCTGACGCCCCCGCCCTGGGCAGCCCTTCATAGCCGCAGCCTCCGTCCGGAGTCAGGGTGTGCGCAGCAGAGTCCTGTCGCTGCCAGGGAAACGCTGCCCCGGGTGCTGCTGGCTCCTGGGGTCCCCGTCCGTAGTAAGAACTGTGGCTCATGCGTTGGCAGTCAGTCAATCATGCGAATAGGACGGGAAGTAAGTCTCTTACAGAAGTCATGCCATTAGCCTAGATCAACATGTACAGCCAGCCTTGCTCCCATCGCCTGTCCGCTCTCGCCTCGCCTCTCCTCGCGGGGCTGGCCGCACGTGGCTGCAGTTCAGTGGTTCGGGGTGGAGGTGAGATCCTGAAGGACAGAAAAAACAGAGCTCGGGTTACAAACAGCGCCCTGCTGGGGGCCCCCGCAGCGCAGTAGGCCAGAGCTGGAGGCATGACCCAATGCTCCACTTACAGGCCTGGCCACAGCAGCCCAGAGGGACTGGCTGGTGCTGGGGGCAGGGACAAAGGGAGGGGGCAGTTGGCTGGATGTGAGACCCTCTGGCACCCAACGCTGCAGCACCCAGCAAAGGGCGAGATGCCGGCTGAAACCAGCCCCCGCCTGTTCATTGCTCAGGGCCTGGAGCCACAGCTGTGAACAGTAGGAGTCAGCTACCGGCTCAAAGGGAACAGGCCCCGGCAATGGCAGTCTGCATGTGCTCAGCCGAGGCGGCTGTGTGGGGGATGCAGAGGCGTGAGGCAGAATGCACAGACTGGGGTTTACTGCCCTGTGGTGTCTGGGAGGGGAGGTGGTCCCTGGGCAGGGTGTGGTGGTGAATGCAGTGCAGGCAGCACAGCTGGCTGGGCCAGACTGGCAGCTCTCAGAGCACGGCTGAGGGAGCAGGGAGGCCCTGCCCCGGGGGACAGCCAGCCCCAGGACTCCCTACCAGGAGCATTGCAGAGAAATGAGCTGGGGGATACCTGTGTTCCGGCAGCACAGGCACAAACGACAGAGACCCGAGGGAGCGCCTGTCCTTGTGGGGCAGGCACCCATCCCCCGGCTCAGTCGGTGCCTGGCTGTGCTCTAGCAGGATAGAGGCAGCTGGGAAGGGGTCCTGCTGCAGATCAGCCCCCTGGTCTCTGAGCAGGAACCGCAGCACTGCAGGGACAGCAGTGCAGGCCGTGTCCAAGCAGGCATCCGGCTGGGCTGGGCCACGGGAGCAATGTCCCAGCGCTAGGAAACGACCCAACACCCAAAGTCATGGTGTCCCGCGCACAAGCCGCACCAAGGGCAATGCAGGAGGCACCAGCCCTGTGCTCGCCCCACGGCCCTGGCCTCCAGCTGCCAGATCTGGCTCAACGCTCTGAGACCCGCGCAGACGTCACTGGGGACAGGCCCTGAGCAGCCGGGAGATCCTGGTGGGACTGGAGCCTGGTGCTTCCACCCCGCTGGCAAAATCAACCATCTCTGTCATTGGCAGGCACTGCCCACTGCCCCCTCTGCCCATTCGCCCCCCAGGAACAATGCACCGGACACCCTGCCACAGGCATGTAGCCCCCCGCCCCCTCACTACTGCACACATACCTGCCGTGGGTACAGTGACCTTCCTATTCCTTCACCGCTGCCTGCTCCCTACACTCCACTCTGGGCACATGGCCCCCCAGCCATGGGCCACTGCTTGCACCCTCCTCCCACCACTGCTCACAGCCCCCAGCCCTACCTGCAGCCGCCTGCAAGCTGTAGGTTCCCTGCTGCCCTCTGGTGCCCAGAGCCCCTCATGACACCCCTGAGAAGGCCCTGCATGGCATGTTACAGCACTGCCAGACATCAACGCCCAATGGGTGCTGCGGGTGCAAGCAGCTCATGTGGCAGGCGAAAGCGGCTGTGAGTTATGGGTGCTATTAGCAGGGGCTGGCCTCCCGCAGGGCAATGCGCAGCTCCCTGCGGCACCCAGCCGCCGGGAAGGTGTTTGACATGAGGAGGAGCCGCCGTGTGTCAGCCCCATGCTCCCGGGCACGTGGCACCTCATTCCAGGAAACCTAACCCCAGACCCAGGCTCCAGGACAAGCTCCGGATCACAGCTGACAGCGCAGGGGCTGCCTGACAGGCTGGGATGTCAGCAACTTGTCACCGGGGCAGCATTTGGGGCTATTTATAGCAGCAGCAAGGTGAGCACGCAGAGCAATGGGGAGTGGGGCCCAGGGCAAAGCTCAGCCCGAAAGCTGGCAGGGAAGGACTGTGCCAAGGGCAATCTCCACAGTACTGCAGGCTGTAGTTACTGGTTACAATCCCCTGGAATGCTGTCACTATGGTAACACCATCGTGGCCACCGGTACACTGTAACCCAGGGTAACAATGCCCTTGGCTGTCGTAACCGTGGTGACACCACTGCGGTCCCCACGGTACACTGTAACCTGGGGTAACAATGCCCTTGGCTGTCGTAACCAAGGTGACACCCTGACACACCCCTCCCCTGGAATGCCATGTGAGTCAGACAGACAGACGGCGTGCAGTGTGCAGAGAAGCCAGCCCCCTTCCCCAGGAGCAGCATGGGGCTCGCAGGCTTGGCAGCAGAGGGGAAGAGGCAACCAGCCCTGGGCTTGTTCTCCAGCATGCCCTAATGGAGCAGCTGTGTCTCCTGCCCCTCTGGGCCAGGGGAGCGCACAGTGGCTGGGTGGGCTCCATGCAGGGCACATGGCACAGAGAGTGGATCTGTAGTCAGAACAAAGGTGGCATTACCTCAGAAGAGGCCCTGGGGGGGGTCACTGCTTTCCCCTTTTCAGGCTGGCTCGTTTCACTATGTAAGCCCCCATCCTGCCCCCGATCAGCTCCGATTCTGGGACGTGCCCTCGCGCCTCCTCCTGGGGAGAGCAGCAGAGAGAGGAAGCAGGAGGCGTCACACAGACAGACAGACAGACAGAGAGAGGACAAGGAGGAGGATGGGAGAGCAAGCTGGCAAGGAGAAGGCTGCAGCAAGGTGGGAAGCGTGGTCCCTTGCAGCCCCAGAGGTACAGCAGAAGGGCACAGGGAAGGAGAGGAGGCCAGGGAGGATACAGCCAGAGCCCTCAGGGAGCTCTGCATGGCCGGGCGCATGGCTGTGCTGCCCAGAGCTAGCGAAGGGCCGGGAGAGGAGCCGGCTCTGTACCTTGGTGCCCAGACTGTCCTGATGCAGGATGGCATATTTCATAAAGTGATCTGCCTCAGCTTCCAGCTCCTGGGGCTCCTGCAGAGAGCCCTCAAGAATCACCTCCTTCTCCTCGTCGCCCGCGCTGATCCGCCGCACCACCTTCCGGATGATCTGCAGAGAGCAGGCATTAGAGCTGCCTGCCACAGGCCAGGCTAGGCCCCAGACACCCCCAGGGACGCGGCCACAGCACCCTGCCGGTCCTACTCCCGCTCGGCCCTGCCCTGCCATCGGCACCCCACGCTGGGGCACGCTGCTCCCCGGAGACAGGGCTGGGGGCGGGGGGGTTTCCAGGGAAGAATATCCATCCCTGGGAGCAGGGAGAGCAGGGCAGATGCTGGGCAGAGACTGGGGGGCTCTGGGTCTGGCCCGTACTCACCTTCTTGGTGACAATGTTGCCTTGCTCGTCAGTGAATTGCTCCTCGGTCACCTGCTCCCCCGGAATATCCTGAACCTGATTGCCCTGCAGCGTCAGAGGGGGGAACAGAGCGAGGCAGTGAGGGGGAGGGCAAGGAGCCAACGCCCCACAGGCAGCCCTTGTGTTCACTGCGGGGCACCAAGTGCAAAAGCCCCCAGCCCCTGCATAAGTGACACCAAATCCGACTTCCCCGCTGACTGCCAACCCCCTGCACACACCCCACCAGCCCCCTCACTGGGAAGCGCAGGGGCAGGGCCAGCACCAGGGCACGCTAGTGCTACACCCTGTGCTGGCAGGAACAAGCCAGGCTCAGCGCCCCGAGCTGGAAGAAGAGGTGCTGAGCCAGGCTGGCTCTGCATGGCTCCCCTGGGGCCAGCAACAGCCCCACAGGCAGGGCAGTGCCCGCTGCCTCGGGGCTCCCACTCCCTGCCCGTGTTACCTTCACGATGACACGCCGACGGACCACCCTGGTGGAGATGGACTCCTCGTCATCCGTCAACCCCTCGCTCTCGCCCAGCTCCTTGTCCAGCTCCTGGTGGACATGCTTGAGCAGGAAGCGCACAGAGCCCTTGACAATGTGTAGGACGTTCTGGCAGCTGACCAGGAAGAAGCCCAGCAGCACCAGGGTGATCAGCAGCTGGGTCAGGAAGGCCAACATGGTGCGTCTGCTACAGCCACAAGCGCATGGCCACTTGCCGAGCCCAGAGCCTAGATCCCAGCCCTGGCGTTGCTCTGCGGTGGGGCGTGTGCACCCTGCCTCTGGCTCAGCTGCCCCCTGCTCTGCGCACAGCCTGGGGCAGGCTGCTGTAATTGTAGCCGCTGCATACCAGCCGGCTGCACCACTTGCTGGGCAGGCAGGTGGGTTTGTCCTCTGCACTCAGAGCTCTGTCAAAGTCATCTGGCCTCAGACTGACAGCCATGGCCCCTCCCCCGCAGGCAGAGGGGGAGCCACCACCTCCCAGCGCCTCTCTGGGCTGGCTGAAGATGGGGCAGGAGGGCAGCATGGGTGACATGAGCCTAGGCGCCTGCGGGGGACTGGGGCCGGGACTTCTCACCCCCCAGCTGACTTGTAAGGAGTGCGGAGAAGTCACGCAGCCCCTCAGTGACTCCAGCCAAGGGGCTGCAAGCCAGCCAGCCCGCAGCATCGCTGCATTCACTGCAGGGCTCTTCCTCCCACGTCCCCCACCCTGGGGCTCCTGGGAAGTGCTCTGGGAGGAGTGGGTTCAGGGCATCCCGCAGCACCCCAGGGCCTGCTACGCCATGCCCACCCTGCTCATGTGCCATTCTGTACTAGCCCTGCCCAGCTCTGCCTGGCCATGGCAGGATTCCCAAAACCCCAGCCCTGCCCCAGGCCATCCGGGCCAGCTCTATTTCTGGACTCTCTATGCCTGGTGCTGGCTGACCCGGAGAGGGCAGGCGCCCCGGGAGCTACCCAATTAGGAAGCATGCAGGGTGGCTGTCTGGGTTATAAATGAAGAACAGAGGCAGAGGCTCATATGTGAAATCAAACCCCTGGGTCTAGCACAAGCCAGGCTATTCTGGGCCCCTTCCCCCGCAGGAGCCAGGGCAGGGAGGCTGGCAGGGGGCAGTGCCCGGAGCTGGGGGCAGGGCAGCGGGAGGCACTCACCCAGCACTCTGTCCAAAGCATGGGTTATCCTGCTGAGGGACCCCAGCTGCTGGGCAGATCACCAGGCTCTAGTGCCTCTGCTCAAGAAGCGCAGGTTCCCCAGACAGGGCAGCCTGGCGTTCACTCCTGTGTGCGCTCTGGCCCCCGGCGAGGGTGCCGTGGGCCTCATACACAGCGAGGGGCTCCAGCCAGTGGGCTCTATTGCAATGCCCAGCCCCCGGGGGCTGGCTCTCGCTGCCACCCTCGTACCCTTGTTTGCCTGAAGAAGCTGCTATCCGCCGCCTCCAGCCACTGGCTGTAGTCCTGGGTCCTCGTGTGCTGGGGCTGCCAGTCGCTCTCCTCGGGGGGGCTGATTCGCAGACGCTCGGCCGGGGGCCCCAGAACCTGCTCCTGGCCCCTCCCCTGGGGGGCTGCACCAGGGGCCGCTCTGGGCAGCAGACGTGGGCTTCTGGGGACCCCCTCCTGCCAGGAGCCCTCAGGCAGGTCCTGCAGGCAGGAGACAAAGGAGCCTTCTGCATTCCAGTCCCTCAGCCTGGGCAGCAGAGAGAGGAACAAGGACAGAGAGAGAGACACCGTCAGTTTCTACCCTCCGGCACAGTGCCCCCCGTGTGGGCCCAGCCTCGCTCTCCTGCCCCGCACAGGCTGTCGGACCTCCTGACCGGTCTTTGCACTCAGAGTCCCTGTTTGTAATGTGGATCTCGAACTAGCCCTACATCCTACTTCCCACCCCACCCACGGAGCAACAGATGCCCTCCGGAGACACCCACGGGCAGCCGTGCCCTGTCTGACAGCACAAGGAGCAGGTGAGGAAGGGGCGGGAGCCAGCCAGGCCCTCCATGCTACACAGCGTCAGGCACGCCCTGCCCCTGCCTGCCCCAGGCACTATGGCAAGGAGTGGCAGGGACTGCCAGGCAGCCCTCCGCCCTGGCAGAGCACCTTCGTCGGGAGCTCAGCTCCCTGCCAACGAGAGCACCACGGCCATCCCCTGGAGCTGGGCTGGCACCCCAGGTGGTTGTGAGGGATTCCCCAAAGCCAAGGGCAGCTCCCTGGCTGATCCAGTCCTTCCCCTGGCCCAGTGCGCGCCCGGCTCTCTGGGGCAGCATGCTCAGACGGGGGCCTACAGCGCAGCAGCTGCACTGCCCATCTTCCCCCAGGGCCCTGCCCCATGGCATGGGCACCCCAGGGGTCCCTCGGGCTGCCCTGCCCAGCTCCAGGCAGCCTGGCCAGGGAGCATTACCTGCCCTTGCTCCTCTCCACGACTCGGCTCACAGTTGGCGACTCCAGGATCCTGGCCTGTACCCTCTGCTGGCCTGAAACAAAAGAGACTTCATCCTCCGAGCCCTGCTCCCCCGCCAGCCCGGCCTGGCGCTCACACGCTGGCAGTTTCACCTCTGACCTCTGACCTTCCTCCTGCTCCAGCAGGTCGATAAGGCCATTCATGGCATCTGAATCCACTGTGTCGTCCTCAGCCAGATCCAGTGAGCCCAGGTGGTCCGGGCCGTGCACGTCATCCAGCAGCTGCCCTGGGAAGCGTCCTTCACTCACAGCGTCCGAGTCCTCGGCCTTGCTGCACTCCAGGGAGGAGTCTTCGGCAGTTACCAGCGAGGGGGTGAGCCCTGAGGACCACACCTGCATGTCGGACAGCTCCAGCAGGGCGTCCTGCTCAGTGGGGGCCATGGGGATGGCGTCCAGGATGGCCACCTCGTTCCAGTACTGGTCTGCACGCAGCGGGGACGGCAGTGTGTACTGCAGGGAGGCAGGGGAGAGGAGCTCATCCTGCAGCGAAGGGTAACCTGCAGGGGCAGACAGAGGCGACAGCTCCAGCAGCTGTTCTCCGCAGACACGGAGAGCTGCCCTCAGCCCCTGGGGCAGTGCTGCGCTCCCTGTGTCACAGTCCAGGGCAGAGGAGCGCCCCAGAGCAGCCACTGCCCCAGCGCCCTGCACTGCTCCCCTAGCGGCTCTGCCCGTGCCCCAGTGGGAGGGTCTGAGACAGGAACACAGGCAGCCTGAGGGCACTTTAGGATGTGTCGGGGAGGCAGGCGGGTGCCTCGGGCAGCACCTGGTCCTGGGCTGGTCCCAGTGAGTTAGACAACAGGACCCCCTTGGCAGGGTGAGCTGCCTCCAGCTGGGTTCCTGGGAGGGGCGGGCACACCTGTTTTACTTCTTTGGAGCCTGAGTGCACGGTGTGGTGCTGTGCCAGCCCCCCCCCCAGATCTGCTGGTGCCCCCCAACCCCCTGCTATAACCACCCCAGGCTTCCCTGCCCCACAGCTCCACCGGTGCCCCCAGCTAACCCTGCCTCAGGCTCCCCTGCCCCACAGCTCTGCTGGTGCCCCCTGCTAACCCTGCCCCGGACTCCCCTGCCAACCCTGGCCTGNGCTTCCCTGCCCCACAGCTCCACCGGTGCCCCCAGCTAACCCTGCCTCAGGCTCCCCTGCCCCACAGCTCTGCTGGTGCCCCCTGCTAACCCTGCCCCGGACTCCCCTGCCAACCCTGGCCTGGGCTCCCCTGCCCCACAGCTCTGCCAGTGCCCCCTGCTAACCCTGTCCTGGGCTCCCCTGCCCCACAGCTCTGCCGGTGCCCCCTGCTAACCCTGCCCCGGGCTCCCCTGCCCCACAGCTCTGCCGGTGCCCCCTGCTAACCCTGTCCCGGGCTCCCCTGCCCCACAGCTCTGCCGGTGCCCCCTGCTAACCCTGCCCCGGGCTCCCCTGCCCCACAGCTCTGCCGGTGCCCCCTGCTAAACCTGCCCCTGGCTCCCCTGCCTCACAACTCTGCCAGTGCCCCCTGCTAACCCTGTCCCAGGCTCCCCTGCCCCACAGCTCTGCCGGTGCCCCCTGCTAACCCTGCCCCGGGCTCCCCTGCCCCACAGCTCTGCCGGTGCCCCCTGCTAACCCTGCCCCGGGCTCCCCTGCCCCACAGCTCTGCCGGTGCCCCCTGCTAACCCTGCCCCGGGCTCCCCTGCCCCACAGCTCTGCCGGTGCCCCCTGCTAACCCTGCCCTGGGCTCCCCTGCCCCACAGCTCTGCTGGTGTCCCCCAGCCCCCTGCTAGACCTGCCTGGGCTCCCTCCCCATCCCTGCTGAGATCTCTCAATTCCGACCCGCAGTGCCCCCTTGCCAATCTTGTGCCTCCACATAGCTAAGCCTCCGGGCTGAACTCTGGCCTGGCTCTGTGAGAGACGGTATAGGATCCCCCTGGACTGCAGCTCCCAAACAGAATGGGGCAGAGGCAAGAGGGTGGGAGCTTCGGAAGCCCCTCTGATCAGGGCTGGCTGGTTTGTGGGCTGCAGGCAGAGCTAGCCAGCCAGGCCCCTCCTGCCCTATAGGCGCAGCAGCTGTGCATGGGGGAGGCTGCGTGCACAGGGACCCAACGCCTCAGCAGCAGCTGCTCAATTCCCGAGCCACCCGCTGAGCCCCAGATAGGCATTAAAATGGAGATGCGGCTGGGCAGTGGTGGGGCATGGATGGGCCATGCCCAGTCACCCTGCAGGCCTTGGAGGGCTCTGGACATCTCTCCTACCCAACAGCCCTGAGGCAACCATCAGTGATGGCCACAGGGCGTCGCATGTCCTGGGGACACTTGGGGGCAGGGTAGGGGCATCCCAGTAGCACCTGTGGTGGGCAGGGAGGGGGCATTGTGGTGGCACCTCTGCTGCCATTTGCATGCCCACGGAGAGCACGTCACGGGCATTTCCGCAGGGAGCTGTGCCCTGGCGCTGAGGCTGCACTGGCACTTTGCCCTGTAACCAAACTGGCTCCATACAGCCCTGGGGCTCCGGCATGAAGGACCCCGCCCCGGTCACTCTGGGGCTGCTAGTGTGGCCAGTCCTTGCACCTTGTGGCTGAGTGCACGGGGCAGCCCTGCACATCACGCTGCCTCCGCCTGTTCATGCCCTGCTCTGCCCAGGTGCCAGGCACCCAGTCACTGGCTCTGATCTGAGCTCGTGTCTGCAGCACAGAGCTGTCCTTACCCTGCAGCAGGGCACTCACCAGCACTAGCCAAGACGTGCCCAATGCTGGGCACACCCTGACCAGACCTCCAGAGCCATCACCTCTCGCCCAAACCAGGGAACAGGCCTGGGTCGCTCCCTACAGACTGGCCAGGCTGCAATGGCTCCGGCACGGGGGCTGCCCTACACCCGTCTCATAGCTCCCCTGAGCCACACCACCCTCCTCTCCCCCAACATCAGCACCCGGAGAATGTGTCACCTGCCTCCTCAGCCTGCACGGCCCCTGCGATTCTGCTGCCCACACAGCCTGGGGGCTCTGCTGGCTGGGCCCAGAGTCGGTGCTGCCCAGGGCTCTGCAGGGCTCTGCCGCGCTGGCAGCTTGTTGCTAACTGAGGCAGCCGGTTGCACCACAGCTGTTCCAGGGCGTCCAGCAACACTTCCTTGCAGGGGGCACGACTCCCTCTGAGGGGCGTTTGGCTACTAACCCTTCTGGGCCATGGGCTCAGTGCTGGGCACGGGCCATCACCCGCTGGGCTGGGCACAGAGTGAGTTAGGGCCAGGCCTGGTACAGCACAGCAGCACCCGGGTTCTTCACCAGGCAGGTGGCTTTGCTCGCCCGGCTCCCACTCAGAGCGGGGGGGCTGGGGGTGCCGTGTGGAGCCGGCCCTGGAGCATTGCTGAGGGAAGCACATGGAGGGCCACACAGACACACACAGCCATGAGGTGGGGGCAGTGCCATGGTGCCATGCACTTGCCGGAGCAGGATGACGGCTCTCCCAGGGCTCAGCTGAGGTGGAGACAGTGGAGACAGGCAGTGGAGGAGGATGAGAGAACAAGAGGTCAGGAGGAGGTCAGAGGAGAAAGGTGACAGGATGTGATCAACAGGAGCGGCCTGCACCTGGCAGCCCTGAATGGCGTGTATGAGAGAACACAGAACAAGGGGGAAGAGAGCGTTCAGCATGCAGAGCTCATGGCTACGCCCCAGGGCAAGGCACAGGGGCCCAAAGGGACTCCTGCCGCCAAGGCTGGCACCCGACCACACCCCCGGCACCCAGCCTCACCCCCCCCGCCTGGGCCCAAAGGGACACCGGACCATGACACTTACTGCAGACACCTGACCGTGCCCCCGGCCCTCAGCCCTGTCTGATCACATGCTGCTGCCCAGCACAGGGTTTCACAGGCTACAAGAGAAGTGGTGTGAGCCCAGCTCGCAGCAGAAGGCAGGCAGAGGGCAGAGACCTGCCAGCAGGGCACGTCCGCTCACTAGTAACACGCTGCAACCCAGGCTGAGCCTGAAGAGCCTGAGGGGCCCAAGGAGGATGGGGGTGCAGGCTGGAGAGCTGGGGTCAGGCCTTACAGGGTGGGGTAAGTCTACACTGGAGCTGGAGGGGTCGTTTCCAGCATGGGCAGACGTATGGGCATGTTAAAAGGAGCCGTGTGGCTGCTGCAGGCTGGGCGGCAGGAGGGGCAGGCCACTCCCAGGACATTCCTAGAGCCTGGTTGGGACTGGCCCTGGGGCGCTTAGCTCCTTGCTAGTACGGGCACGCCCACCCCCACTGCAGTGCAGACGTTCCCTATGGCGCCTGCAGCACGGGAGGCTACAAATCGTGCAGACGCAGTGCTGCAGACTTCAGCCCAGGCTAGCAACCCGGGTATGGACCCAGGGTGCCCGGTTTGGGCAGCTCGTGCTGCCGCATCGACACTTTCTTAGCCATGCTGAGGCAGGGATGTCTACCTGGGTCGCACTCACACCTGGTCACAGCACAGAGCCACGCAGGCCTGGCCCTTGGTCTGAGGCTGCTGTCTCTGTCCACACACTCAGCCAGTCTGTGGGCAGCCCAGGCAGGCTCAAAGTCCTGTCCCAGGCCCCCGAGGCTCCCCTGTCTTGATGTCAGTGAGAACTCGCATTTCCTCAGCACGGCTGAAGCAGAGCAGCCTGGCAGGGCCGCTGGTCTCAGTGACGTGACTGTCTCTGCTTGGCTGTCACCACGCACCAGGGCAATGTCACGACCGCCCTGCCAAGGGACTCACCCGCGGGAGCATGGGGTCCCCAGTGGGTTCACAGCCGAGTGCCAGGGACTCACCATTCATCTGGGAGGGCGAGAGGGAATAGTCCTTGTCAGTGTAATGCCGGTCGCCCTTCAGGCTGCGGCTCTGCCGGCCCGAGCCCTCCAGCATGTTGACAATCTCGCTGCGGTCGATGCTCCTCAGGGCCGTGTACAGATTCTCCACTGTCAGGGGGAGCAGCCGGTGTCATCAAAAGGCAGCACAGGCCCATCCCTGCCAGGCTGCTCTATCCCCGCTGCCCCCACCCATGGCACTCCAGCCTCACCCACCCTCTGGAAAGAGGGTCCAGCCCAAGGACTCGGCCATCCTCGAACTGCAAACCCGCCTGGGAACAGATACGCATGCAGACCTGTGACCCAGCACAGGCCAGCTGTGCACAGAAGCCAGCAGCACACATCTGCATACGTATGAGCCAGCGTAGCATGGCGTGTGCAAGGAAGCACTGCATGTCTATGGATGGGCCGGCCCCACAGCTCCATCATGGGATGGGTAAACTGGCCCAGCCTCTTTTGAAGGGAAAGACTGGATAGGATAGAGTGGTCCCCTGTTCCCTAACCTGCCTTGCCTACCCATGCCTGGCACAGCTCCCTGGCCTGCTGTGCATATCTACCACCTGTCCCAGCTCTCTGGCCCACCTTACCTACTCACACCTGGCCTGGCGCCCCGGCTCACCCTGCCTACCCACTCCCGGCCCAGCTCCCTGGCCAACATGCCTGCTACAGCCCCAGGCTGGCGGCACAGAGTGCTTGTGGAACCCTGGGGTGCTAGCTGTGCCCCCGCCCCTGCAGAAGGTGGCAAATACCCACTCTTGGCATTCTTGCCCTCACGGCTGACCCACAGGTTGAGCAGGGCCACGCTCTGCTCCAGCAGGGAGTTGGGGTTCTCCACCCGGATCCTGTTGATATCGTCCACCCCAAACTGCAGCTCCCGGGCCAGCTCTGTAGGAAACACAGCCTGTGCATTAGGCATCATCCCAGGCTCCCGTGCAGCAAAGACAGCAGGGGGAAGCACCTCTGCTCGAGACACTTCTAGGCAAGTAGCCCTGGGGATGCCACCCAGGTCCAGCCGTCCCCCACGTGTCTCCACCCACGTCCACCCAGAGCTGCTGACATCCCGCCCGTGTGACAGAACAATGGGAAGGGGTGGGGAGTAAAAGGGCAGAAGGTCCAAATTTAGTGTCACCGGATGTGAAACTGGGCCCACTGGGCTCAGTCTGGTTGCCTGCAGCTGGGTCACAAACTGCTCCAGCTAGGGAGAAGCTAGGAAGGACAGTTCCTGAGCCTCCTGGTAGCCGTGGCTGTAATGTAACAAGCAATATCAGCACTGCCCCTGCCGGATTGGGACCCAGTGCCGAAGACCTCGCTGCCCTGCTTCAGGAAGCAGGAAAACTTACAAATGCAGAGCAAAATCCTGTCCTGGCTAGCACAGAGATGGGGTGTGTGCGCGTGCTAGCAGGTGTGCAGAGTGCATAGGTGCGTGCCTGCATGTATGGAAGAGAGCAGTGCACAAGAGTGCATATCCATGCCACTGGGCGGTGCACAGCACTGTGTGCATGTGAAGGTGTGTGTGCACATCCACACAAGAGGGCGGTGCACCAGAGTACATGGGCACACAAGGTAGTGGTGCACTGGTGTGGATGCAAAGAGGTAGTGCACAGGCATGTGTGCATGGGCATGTGCAAGGGGGATGTGCGAGGGGACAATGCACCAGCATGCAGGGACGTGCAAGGGGACGGTGCACCAGCATGCGGAGACGTGCAAGGGGACGGGGCACCGGTGTGCATGCACACTGTCTGGGACTGTACTCTCTTTCCTAGCCCCGCTGTCAGGGAGACAGAGCAGGATGTGGACCCGGTGCTCCCAGTGAACACACCCAGCCACCTGCCGCAGCAGCCTAGCCATGTGCTGCTGTTGGGGTGCCCACAGATGTAGGAGGCTGCCCAAGCAAAGCCTCCAATTGCTCCACAGCCCCCAGAACAGTCCCACCACCGGACAGGCAGCGCAAACTCGTGCCTGCTGTCAGCCCAGCTACCTGATTCTATGTCAGAGCGAGCTGGGCCGGGCAGCGCCCCGCACTGCATTGCCCTGCCCTGCTGGGACCTGGGCGCAGCGTGAGCAAAGCCTGCCCTGGTGCACTGAGCAGCAGAGAGCCGGAGTCTGCATCCCCGCGGGGCAGAGAGCGCCAGGCACAGACTCACCAGCCCAGCTGAGGCCCAGTTGCTCCGAGATAACAGCCATCTTCATGTCAGCCTTCTCCGTGCCGCTTAGAGAGCCTAGGGGATATGAGCATGTCACAGTTGTCCCTGCTCAGGCCCTGCTACCTACTCGCAGCCCGGTGTGGTCGCAGGCAGGGAACCCGGCCAGAACCCAGAGAAAGCACTGCACTCCCCTCTGTGTGGGGTAGGGCAGGGGCAGCTAAGCCACTGGGCCCAGCCCCTCCCTCTTGTGACCAGTGGGCTGTGGAGGGCCAGGAGGAGAAGCCAGGCCAGGGATGGATAGGCAGGGGGGTGGGGAAGCTGCACCCCAGGGCAGATAAGCAGGGCAGGCTTGGAGGTGGATAGACAGGGCAGGCTGGGGGGTGGATAGGCGGGGCAGGCTGGGGGGTGGATAGGCGGGGCAGGCT
>NC_048299.1:157059328-157131113 GCF_013100865.1 Trachemys scripta elegans
GGGCAGACTGGGGGATGGATAGGCCGGGCAGGCTCGGGGGTGGATAGGCGGGACAGGATGGTGCCCAGCTGGGCGTGGATAGCCAGGGCGGGCTGCATACCCAGAGTGCTCTCACTGAGGATGCTGTATCTCTCTCGCAGAGCCAACGGTGTCAGAGTCCTCCTTCGCTCCTCGCTGCCAGTCCCCTGGAGGAGAAGCCACCATGGGTCACCAGCCCCACAGGGAATGGAGCCATCCAGCCCCTCAGTCTGGAGCTCCCTGGCAGTGACTGGCAGGGCCCAGGGAGCCCAGCCCACCCCAGGGAGGCCATGGCGCGAGGGCAGGGGCAGGAGCTCAGCATGGCTGGGAGAACATTGGAGCCAGCCCCGACTGTCACTGTCAGGGACACATTAAAGCATGCTGTGGTGCCGCAGCAGATCCTGGCCGGGCATGTCCCACATTGGCGTGAAACGCGGTGTGGGGCACGCAGCTCCCCTAGGGCTGAGTGCGGGGGAGGCCCCAGTGCCCAGCACCTCCCTGCATGGCTAGAGGAAGGCGTCAGGAATGCTGCCTAGGCCCCTGGCCCAGTGCTCACTGACCTTGGTGCATGGTGGCATGGTGATGTTCAGGTGGCACAGGACATGCTGCAAGTCTTCGTACTTCATGGCCTTGCGCAGGAAGGAGAGTGAGCCACCTGCCTCCCGGCTGCTGTCCCGCACCTAGATGCCACAACACAGGTGGGCATGGAGCAGAGATGGGCCCGTGGCCCAGCCCGGCCCAGCTGCTCAAACCCTCAGGCGGCTGTTACCTTGACGGGGATGGCCAGCCGGTTCTCCTGGAAGGACTGGAAGTAGAAGCTGCGCTGCTGCGTGGCCTTCTTGACAGGCACCAGGTTCCCCGAGAGCTCAACATGCAGAGGCATCCCCTCCAGCACCTGGGGAGAGCGGGAAGGGGTCAGGCTCAGAGCTCCCTTCTTCCCTGCCCCACAGGGCCCCAGCACGGTGTGGGGGGCTCAGGCAAAGCTGGGTGCAGAGACTCCTCCCCGACGTCCCTTATCCAAGGAGCAGGCAGGTCCCACCCCTCCAAGCCCCCAGCACTGCAGCTGGGTAAGCAGGCGGGGGCCACACAGACCAGGCCTTGCTGTGGAGTGAGCACGGGAGGGCTGGGACACCCCGAGGGCTGTCCGCACACCAGGCAGGGGGAGGGGCACTACCTCAATGTCCCTGCTGCGGGCCACTTCATGGAAGTTCTCGTGCTGCTCCAGCGTCTTGTCCACCTTGTCATCAGTCATGCAGTAGCAGCGCAGTCGCCCCTCCCGTGCATTGTTCATCTTGGCAAACACCACGAACTTGGCCATGTAGGGCACGGCCGTCAGCTCCTTGTACAGCATGGTGGCAAAATGGACGGCTTCAGCCGTGCGTGGGCAATCCGCCAGCCAGAACCTGCAGGGCACGAGCCCCAAGCTGATCATTACAGCCAAGCCGGGGGCCCCTCGAGCCTGACACGCCCAGGCCAGGCCTCCCCCAGGACTGAACACCAGCGGCCCTCGCTGGCTTTCCATAAACACATCCCAAGAACGACGATGTCAGCTATACCGGGCCATCCCGGGGCGCCAGGCCAGCATCGCAATGCGCGGCAAGCCAGGCATGCCGGGCACTGGACGGTCACGAGAGAGCGACAAAGGAAGAGAACAGAAAAATGGGGGAAACCCCATAAAATAAAATGAACTCCACGACAACCCTCCAGCATGACTGTGCGGGCTCTCCGCTCACTCGCAGCCTGGCGCAGGCTCGCCCTGGGGGACTGCTCGGCCCCTGCCTTTGGCCAGGGCGCCCCCTGCTGGACATTGCTGTGTTCATGAAGACAGGGCAGGCCTGCGTTTGCACATATGCGATAATACAGCATGTGAGGCTTGCAGAGGCCTAGGCACGTGAGAGTCTTTGTTCAGATGCCACCAGGGCTTGGTGGCCCAGGGGCTTGAGGTGCCAGAGGTCCTGGATTCACAGCCTGGGGGAACCCTGGGAAATGCTGGCACTTTTCCCTTCGGGCAGCAAGAGCTGGGACTCAGGAGTGCTGGGTATAGGTCCCAGCTCTGGGACTGTGGCTGAGTCACTGAATCACCTGGGCCTCAGCCCTGCTCTGTGACCCGGCCCCTGGATGGCACGCTCTGGCCAAGCTCCACACACCCCAGAGCGCCAGCCGGATCACCAGCCCCAGGCCACACGAGGCACCGCGCACCCGTCGCTCACCTGGCGGACACGTTGGTGGTGAAGTTGGCACACTCGTTGGCATAGACCAGCTTTGTGGTTCCTGTGATATCCTCCCACTGCGCTTGGTCTGTGCCTCCTGTAACAACACAACAGGGCCTGACACACCATCCCAGCCCACAGAATCTGACCCTGGCCTCTTTACAGCTTATGATCTGCCCCTGCCCACCCTTGAAATCCACCCCCTGGCCCCCTTGCTGCTTGGAATCTGCCCCTGGCTGCTTCATCCCCTGGGATCTGCCCCTCTGCTCCCTCACCACCCAGGATGCACCCCCTTGTCCCCCGGGATCCTCCACAGGCCCCTTTGCTGCCTGTGGTCTACCCTGGCCCCCTCCATCCCCTAGGCTCTGCCCCCTGGCTTCCTCATCAACCAGAATATGATCCCCCAGTGCCCTGTGATCTGCCCCCTACTCTACTGCGATCTGCCCCCCAGCACCCTTACTGCCCAGGATGCACCCCCTGTCTGCCTGCCCGCAGCTCCTTTAGCTCCATCCCGCCCCCTCAGCACCTTCCCCACACCACCCCCACCAAGCCACTGCCAGAGCTGCCTGTCTGCACAGAGACCCCGCTACCCTGGAGACACTGGCTTCCACACCCCAGCCCCCACACAGCAGGGGAAGAGTGAACCTCATTTGCAGCAAAGCAGGGGAGAGCATGGGGAGGGGGAAGGACCCTGCGGAGCAGGGAGCCGTGCAGGGGGGAAGGGGGTAGGATCCCAGGGAGCAGGGAGCTGTGCAGGGGGGAAGGACCCCAGGGAACCGTGCAGAGGGGAAGGGGAGGAGAAGGAGCCTGGGGGTGGGTGGGGGGAGCAGTGCCAGGGGAAAGAGCCCCAGCATGGTGGCTGCAGCAGGGCAGGGCAGGTGCTCTCACCGATAACGCTGCAGAGCAGGCGCAGGCTGGTGGTGTCGCCCTCCCCGCTGTCCCGGGGATTGTCCTTCCAGGAGGGCGGGAGCGGGATGCGGAGCCCGATGGGCCGGTGGAACTTCCTGCGGCGCGGCTCCACGGTGACGATGGGACTGAAGGTCGCCTGGTTCCCCAGCAGCTTCGTCACCAGCTCATCCGGCACGGGCTGCGCCTGCGGGACAGAACAGGCAGGGCCATGAGGGCCAGTTCCTCCCACCCCAGCTCGGAACCGGTCACCGGCTAGCACCCCTTGCCCTGGGAGACGATGGAGTAACTGCTGCCCAGCATGGCCGGTCCGGAACCAGCCTGCTGCCTTGGAAGAGCCCGTCTCTAATTCGTCTGCCCATCCACCACAGGGGCAGGGAGACCCGGTACCTGCACAGCCGGCCCAGGCCCCGTCTCTCTGTCCATCCCCAGGGGCAGGGAGACCCGATACCTGCACAGCCTGCCCAGGCCCCATCCCTCTGTCCCTCTGTCTGTCCCCAGGGGCAGGGACCCCTGATACCTGCAGAGCCAGTTTGACTCTCTTGGTGACGGCTGTCTCTGGGAAGGTGGCCTGCACCATGGGAACCAGCGTACTCTTCAGACACCCCCCATCGGGGCCAATCAGGTCGCAGTCCTGGCAGACACGGGACATAACCACGAAGTAGAGGGGGAAATCGGTGCTGATGATGCGGCAGATCCTCTTCTTCTCCAACTCCTCCAGGCTCTCCAGCTCTGCAATGGCAGCCCCACCGTGAGAAAGCAGGGCCCAGCCATGCACTGGCCCCACCTCCACTTCGCCCAGCCCCATGTCACCCAGCTCCGTGCCAGCCTTGCCAACACTCTGCACCAGCCCCACTCCTGCCCCCACTCTGCCCAACCAAGCCTCAGCCCTGCCTGCATGTGCCAGCCCTGCCCAGGCACACTCTGCCTACTGCCCTGGCTGTCCCCTGCAGCCAGGCAGGGACGCCCTGCCCCATGGGAAGCCTGCCTCTGGCCTAGAGCACTCACCTTCGTCCATGCCGTTGAGCACCTGGTCCAGGTAGCTCTCGCTGTAGCGGCTGCGGTGCTCCTTCCAGACGGAGCCGTTCTCGCTGCGCAGCACCACTAGCTCCCGATCCCGCCGCCCGTACGACGCAAAGTGTGGGATCTCCACAATCACAGGGCTGCAGGAGAGCACGGCGCTGAGAGGGGCCTGGGGCTGAGGTGTGCTGCTGCCACAGCACCGAGCGCCGCTCAGCAGGGCCTAGTCAGGAGGGAATCAAGCTGCCCAGACGGGGAAGGGCAGGGGAGCCTAGTGGGGAAAGCCCAGAAGAGGGAGCCAGGATATCTGTGATTTGGGACTCACCCTATGGACTTGGGCAAGTCTCTTCACACTGATCCTCGGCCTCCCCCACCCCAAAGGTGCAAATGCCCCATAGGGGTCACGGGACTGGCTGCTTGCAAAGGACTCCACAGATCCCACTGGCCCATTATAATGGGGCCTGCCTGTCTGCAGCACTTGATGTCAGTGCACTGGGCTCCCAGGCCAAGCCCCTGCCTATGGGGCGTGACGCTGGCAGGCCATGTGCCAGCTCATGCCAAGGGCCCACGTCTCTGCTGCACACTGACAAATACGTGGCTGGCACCCGTCCGGCTCACCTGTGTGTTAGTATTGTTAAAATGGGTATTAGGATTCTCAGCATGTGTTTAGACTTTAACAACGTTGGTGAGTGGCTGCCTGCATAGATCTCATAGCATCTGTATCCCAGACTGTACGGTAATATTTGAGCATTTGTTCTGTAAGCGTCTCTGCCATCGCCAAGCACCACACAGGAGAGAGACATTAACTAGTGTAATGTGCTGCTCTCCAACAAGAGCTGTTATATCCTGGCCAACAAGGAAGCTTCATTGACACCAGACGGACTAAAGTGGGACACTAAAGAGGACAAAAGAGTTTGTAGCTCTGTTCTTCCCCCCATGAACATGAGTCACACAAGTGGATTCCTCCCAGCAGCTGAGTTCTCAGCTCAGAGCACAGGGGGGAAGGGAATGAAAACCTCTGACAAGAAGGAACTGGATCTCTCTGCTGCTTGAATTCTGGAGACAAGGTTTATAGGGATCCCCAGCTGCTCAGCCTGGGTAGCCCTAAAGGACGTACAGAGCTTGCTTATTATAGAAGCTTCTAATACTTTCTGAAACTTCAGACTGGAACTCTGTGTGTATCTATGTGTATCTGCTTTAACCTTGTAAATAACATTCTTGTTTCCTTTCCCTGGTAACAAATCTGTACATCATTTGCTACAGGACTGGCTACAAGCACTGGGGTGAGCTCCAAGGTGCAACTGATCTGGGGTAAGAGGCTGGACTTTGGGCCTGGGAGTGACCGGCACTGCTGTGATTGGTGCTGTAAGGGACCATCTGCCACAAAGGCAGGCCCCCTTGGGTGACAAGAGCGCTAGGGACCGGTCTGTGACTCATGTTAAGGCTCTTACAGTGCCCAAGGAGTTAACCTTGATAACTGGCTGGTTCTAAGGGCAGAACTCACCACCAATGGAGGCTTGCACCCAGGTGCCCTGAGGTCAGAGCTCACGCGCTAATGTCACTGCAGGGCAGCTCAACACGGAGCATAGACCAGGATGTAAAATCCCTGGGCCTGACCCTCAGTTGGTGCAAACGGCCACAGCACCACTGGTTCTGGCAGTGCCACTGGCCACAGGGTGGTTCGGCAACCTTGACCTGGGCAGTGCCTGTGGCTCCAGTGGGGCTGTGCAAGTTGACCCCAGCGGAGGGCCAGACCCCTCTCTGCCAGTGCTCGCAGCACAGTGAAGCAGAGGCCTGGCTATCATCTCCCCTGCTCCCTCCAGGGGGCTGAGATCGGGGCTCTGGCTGGGAACTGACACCTCCCCAACCCTCACCTCAGGAACTGGGCGCCAGCGGGCCCCAGCGCGATGATCCTACTGGCCAGACCCTCCTCCTCAGCCAGGGGCGGTGGAGTTGTCAGTTTTTGCGGCTTGACTAGGCGGCAGGTGATGCGGGTGGGTGCGGCGCAGGTCCGGGGGGGGATGATCACTCGCAGCCCGTTGTGTCGGCTGCCCCTCATGGAGCCGCCACGGGCGTCCACCATGAAGCTCACCAGGAACCTGCAAGGACAGACAAACCCAGGTGTCCCACCGAGACTCACCAACTGCCTGGCATGCGGGTGCACATGGGAGCCAGTCACTCACCCTGTGTGCACGGGGCTGGCCACCGGGCTGATGTTGTCCGAGGTCTCTGTTGCGGGGCTGCTGGGGATTAGGGAGTCTTCATCAAACTCCTTGGATGGCTGAGCAAATAGGAAACAGCTTGTTAGACACAGCTCATTTGCCCTTCCCATTTTGCTAAGCTGGGGCTCCTGGTGAAACCCTGGCTCCCGTACGGCGGGCTATCACCACTCCCACGCCAGCTGAGACCTTGTTCAGGACAGGGCCAGACCTACTGAAGGCCGAGGGGAGCAAATGTCGCTTCTCATTATGGCCCATTACAAAACCTCAGCAAAGGGGCTGGTACTGGGACCTGGCGAGGCTCAGAGACAGCTTGGGAAGGGCCTGAATATTGGAAACCTGAGGAACCAAGAGGCAGTGGCCTTGGACTCCTGCAGGCCCTGGGGCCGGGAATCTCAGCACCCTCATCTCTGCCAGCAGCTCTGCCTCTCGCCACCAGCCAGAGAGGGCCTGGCCTCAGCTCCATCCTCCTCTGAGGCCCCTGGAATCCAGCATGCACCCAGAGATACAGCCGCAGCACCCTGTCTGCCAGGGGCCCCTCAAAGCTGCCCCAGCCGACCTCCCGGCCTGGGCCTAGCCTGCCCACAGGGCATTGTTGGAGATGCAGCTCGGGATGGCACCCACTCTGCATGGGTGGGAATAGGGACACGAGAGAGAGGAGGCCTGCCAGCCCAGGCTGGCTGGGGAAAGCCCCTGCCCAGAGCACAGCTCTGAGCCAGATCCCACAAGAGCTGGATGGCCAGCACCACGTGAGGGTGGACATGCAGTGGCTGCAAGCCCCCTCTCCCCAGGGCAGGTGAAGGAGGCGGCTCCTCTGCAGCTCCTGCTCCCCACGTCCCCAGCTGTTCTCTCACTAGACAAGGCGTTTGGAATGGACTAGGCCTGATCTCGGCTGTGCTGGGAATTACTCTGCAGTGCAGCCAGCCGCACTCCCTGGCCCTGGGTGGGCAGAACCCACCTGCTCAGACTCCTCCCGTCTGACCACCATGGTCTCAGGTGTGACGCAGGGGATCCGCGGGATGGCTGGAGACTCCACCCTGGGCAGGTGACAAGGGATACGGTCACAAGCAGCCTCGTGTGATACGATTTCCCTGTGTGCCCCAGGCCCCAGAGCAGCCACCGGGCCTGGGGTGTCCCTGAGAGAGGGCTCTGCACAGCTCCCAGGCCCACGAGCACCGACTCTTGCAAAGGACCAGGCCATCAGTGACCTGCACTCCCCAGCGTTGGCCTCACCCCACCGTGTCTCTGGGGAGCAGGCCCTGTGCTGAGCCTGGTTGGGCAGGGGGCGTCTCCATGCTCCCAGCACCCCCCATGTGAGCCTCTGGCTTGGGGGGAAGGGATGTCTCCATTACCTGGGGACAGCAGCAGGGAGGTAAAGCTCAGGCTGGAAAGGGCCTTGTAAGCTGAATCCCTCCACTTGCCCCACCATGCCACCTCTGCCCCACAGTCCCACCACGCCACCTCTGCCCCACAGCACCACACCATGTCACGGCCACCCCACAGCACCTGCCTGCCCTGCCATGCCAGCTCTGCCCTAGAGCACCACCCCAGCAACATGCCACCTCTGCCCCACAGCGCTTGTCCCACAGCCCCATGCTTGCCCCACCACGCCACCTCTGCCCCCACAGCACCACACCTGCCTCACCATGTCACGGCCACCCCATAGCACCTGCCAGCCCTGCCATGCCTGCTCTGCCCTAGAGCACCCTCCCAGCAACACGCCACCTCTGCCCCACAGTGCCTGCCCCACTGTGCCATCACTGCCCCCACACCGCTGTGCAGTGCTTCTTACACTTGATCCAGCTTGGGGACAAACTCCATCTCCTTCTCCTCATCCTGCTCCCTGGAATCCTGCTTCTCAGGCCTGGGGTCAGCCAGCTCCTCCCCTGGAACCAAGACACAGCTCAGCCCACGGGGGCAGAACGCAGAGGGCCAGATGTCAGGGCCTCTCCCAGCCCCTGGCCTGGGCTGGCGCAGAGCTAAGCTGGTTGTGCCCAGCTCCACATGGGCTGGCGTCTCCATCCCCAAGCCAGGGCTTGTTCCTTGGCTCCTGGTGTCAGCCAGCAACATGCCCCATGTCGCTGCGCTGCTTTTGGCCAGCCTGGCTCCAGGGGACACTGTCTGCCAGCTAGGCTGCCTTGTCGTTGGGCGCGAGGCCCATGCTGCAGGTTAGCATGACATGAGCTGTGGTTGATGTCAGAGCTGCCCAGGGAGCCGCCGGCCCCTTTCCCAGCAGATCCTTACCCTTCCTGCTGATGGGTGCTCTCCTGCCTGGCCTGCCTCCAGGCACCCTGCCAAGGGCGTGGTGCATGGGACAGGAGAGACCCATGCTCCCCGCTCACCAGCCCAATTTACACTTGGGGTAGGGGGCTCTCTCTGACGGGATTCCCCCGGGAACAAAACCCAGTGTGCTGGTGTTGGAGAGGCCAGAACCCCTGGGGCAGGAGGGGCCTGGACACGGCAGCCCAGGGACATCTCGGCACCCAGGTGCCCAGATGAAATCAGGAGCCCTGCAGTGGGCAGTCCCTGCTGGCCAAACCTGGGCACCCATCTCCCACACAACCCAGGCTCAGGTGCTTCTCCCTTCCTCCAGCAAGCGCCCCTTGCCCGGGACTTTGCCTGCCCCGGCTGGCCTGGGAGCCCCTGGGAGTGGAGGGTGGGCAGGAGGCAACAATGCCCATTCATGCAATCAGCACAAGGACGGCAGCATGGGCACAGACACAGATGGGCAGGGCGCAATGGTGTTAGGGCCCAGTCTGGCTCCAGGGCCGATGGGAAGCCCCACGGAGTGGGATGGGTCAGTGAGCGCGTGTGGGTGAAATGGGGCGGTGAAGTGGGGCCACAGTGACACACACAGTCCATACCCATGACAGTGACCTGAGCAGAGCCTGCAAAGCAAGAAGAGTCAGAGTTGAGGAGCTGGCGGGAGAGGCATGTTACCACATGTGACTCTCACTGCTCTGCGGATACCAGGCAGGGCCCCTGCCACGCTCGTGGGGCAGCTCACCAGGGCTCGCCGCAGCGGGGAACGTGCTACACATGGGACCCCTGACGGGGGGCAGCGGTGTGTGCTGCCAGCGCCCACCCTCCCTGGGCAGCCTCAGCCATGGGCAGCTCTGCACCCATGGCGAGAGCGCCTAGGCAGGGGCTACAGGGCTCTGGAGTGTCTCTCCTTGGTGTGAAAATCTCTGATGTGACAGGTCCCCGAGAGACCCCACCCGGCATGGCTCCCCCCTTGATCCCAGGGAGACCCCACCCGGCACAGCTCCCCTCTTCACCCCCCCAGGGAGACCCTGCCCATCAGAGCTCCCCCCTGTACCCCTTAGGGAGACCCCTCCCATCAGAGCTCCCCCTACTTCCACTGCCAAGACTCTGCCTGGCACATCTCCTATCTGTCCTCCAGAGACACTGTGCCTGGCAGAGCCCCCAGCCCGGGGGGCTCCCTGGCCTGCTGGAGCTTTGCTTTCCTGCCCTCACCTTCGTCCTCGGACACATCCAGGATCTCATCCACTGTCTCAGGGAAGCTCATGCGGTGCTTGTCACTGACCAACTGTGAGAAGAAGAGAGAGTCAGATCTGGGCTGGCCCCAGAGCCTCAGCCGGGCACACCCAGCCCACCCAGTGCGGCTCGCTGGGCCAGCCTGGAGCGAATGGAGCTGGGCCTTTAGCTCACCCTAGAGGCTCAGAAGTTCTGGGTTCAAACCTCTCCACCGATGGCCCAAACCAAGGCAGAAGCTGACACCACAACTGGGCAGCAGGAGCCTCGCCAGCCCGGGCTGCTGTGGGCAGCACTGGCTGAGCCAACCCCCCATGGGATCCTCTCCCCAAGGCCAGGCCCAGGGATCATCCCAGAGCGTGTGCAGGGAGCGCCCAGCGCTGCGAGGGAGGGGCAGGGACTCACCGGGATGCTGGTTTCTTCTGTAACTAATTTTAGCACGTCCGTGACAGAGATGTAGCCGAGGCGCTTAGCGATGGCCAGGGGCGTGGTGCCATTCTGCACATGGAGAGAGGGGTCAGGATTAGCCGGGTCTGGGGGCAGGATCCCAGAAGGTGGGAGTGCGAGGGGCAGTGGAGGGGGCAAGCGAGAGGATGTGTGTAAGAGCACGTGGGAGCAAGGGGAGGCGTGAGCCGCAGGGCTGGGTGAGTGTGAGTGGCACATCTCAGAGAGCAGCCTCGGGGCTGGTGTCACCCGCGGTGCCGGGAACCGGGAGTACTTACCGTGCTGACCTCGTTGGGGGAGGCCCTGTGCTTCAGCAGCAGCGTGACAATATCTGTGTGACCCTGCTGCGCGGCCTGATGCAGAGGGGTGTACCCTAGCTGCAAAGGGAGGCAGAGAGCTGTGACAAAGCGACAGGTTGCAATGTTTTTATGATCCCTAAGTGTGCCTCAGATTCCCCTATAAGCTACTCTGTTACCCGGCGGGGGGACTGTTTGCTCTTAGGGCAAGACAAGAGACACAGGCGGGAATGTAACCTCCTGGCCTGAAGCTTGAATGGGTCATTCGAAAGGACCGGCTGAGGCTAACCCCAGATCAATGGAGCATCTCAAAAGACAACGGCAAATGCAACCCCCAGGGCACGACACCCAGCACCAACGACCCAGAGGGAGAGGGATTTCTCCACCTCTCCAGGTGCCCAGGATCAGAGAGGCTCGGGGGCTGGGCCCCTTCTCCCAGACACGCTGGATGGTCCCAGGCTGCTCTACCCTCTCCCATGCTGCCCCTCCCAGCCAGAAACATGTGGGCTGCTCAAAGCAGCTGGGCTGTGGGGAGGTGCCCGGCAGAGCCCGCTGCTGGCATTGGGATTCCAGGAAGGCTCAGTCAGCCATACTCTGTGCTGGGCCCAGCCACCACCTGACCCCTAAAAGCAGCAACCACCAGGCCAAGGCATGAGATGGAGCCAAACACAGGTGCCCTGCCTCCTCCCGCAGCCTGTGGGGGCATCCCCCAGAGCAGAGAGGTGGCGGGCATGGCTGCCCACTGCAGGCAGGCATGGCAGGTGGGCGGAGAGAAGGTTAGGGGGCTCTCTGTACCTTGGTCTTTGCATTGACATCTGCCTGGTGCTGCAGCAAAAATTTCACCAGCTTGATGTTCCCGTAATGGCTGGCCACGTGCAACGGGGTGTAGCCCATCTGAAAGGCAGACCAGGGACCCGGTCTCACACAGCCATCGCATGCCAACCCCCACCCCCACCCTGACTCAGGGTGCACCATCCACATGGGGCTGGGGGTTCCACAGGGCAGCAGGCACATCAGATTGGAGCCACTCCTGGCACCAACCTTCTGCCCTGGCAGCGCCATGCCAAGAGCTCAGAGCCATTGCAGAGTGCCCAAGCAACCCGCCCCCTAGCTGTGCCAGGAGCCCCCTCCTATCAGCGCGGCCTTTGGGGCAGGAGGGGAGCAGTGGGGCAGGGGCCCTGAGTGGTAAGCCGAGGAGACAGTGTCAGAAGGAGAAATGCCTTCTGCTGCTGGCTTTCAGGAACGGGGAGCTAGAGAGCAGGGCTGAGGGGGCGGGGGGCTAAGGCCCTGATGTCTGCATTGAGAACCTGTGCCTGCCTCTTTACCCGGGTTGCTGCATCCACTGTGACGCCATGTCTGATCAGAACATCTGCGACTGGCACATGTCCCTCTTGGGCTACCAGGTGCAGAGGAGTCAGGCCACTCTGAAATGAAAGCCAGGTCACATACTATGCCTCCACAGGGGTCAGAACCGTGGCACCCCCCCTCCACGAAGGGCAGGGTCATGACACCCCCCCTCAATGGGGGAGCTGCCGCGTGACACGATGCAGAGTCGGTTATCAACACGTCAGACACACGACCGTGGGCGCTGCCGTCCAGCGCAGCCAACACTGGCGGCAAGTGTCCGGCGAGCCCAGCTCCAGCGTAACCCCGAGAAGCTGGTGCAATGGCTCTGGGTAACGTCAGTTTCAATTTGGCATTCAAATACGTGGTTCAAACACAGTGCACCCAGCGACATCTTTAAAGATCTCCTGGGGCAGGAGGGAGGCAGGTCCCCCTGGGCACAACCACTGCCCCTGCCTCAGGGGGCTCCCCAACGTACCCAGGTGGCAGGACTTGCCCAGAGCCAGCAGGGCAGTGCAGGGATCAGGACGTGGGGGCCCTGCACTCCAGCCTCTAGCCCTTGCTGCCTCCTTGGCTCCTTCCCACCCTGGAGGGCTCCCAGTGTGCCAGAAAAGGCTGGCGAAGCAGGTTGTTCCCAGCCTGCCAGGCAAGAGCCCATGTCCCTGGCTCCGCAGGGGGCAGCATCTCTGCTCACCTTGTTGCCCAGGTTCCCATTGGCCTGTTTGGAGATGAGCAGCGCCGCCATGTCTGCGTGTCCCTCCTGGGCAGCGAGGTGCAGAGGCATCACGCCCTGCATGGACTCAGCATTAGCAGAGGCCCCGTACTGCAGCAGGCTGCTGGCCACCTCCAGCTGGTTCTGCTTGGCTGCAATGTGCAGGGGGGTGTAGCCGTTCTGCAGGGAGAGAGGAGCAAACAGCCCTGCTAGGTCCCAGCCAGTCCACTCCCAGGCTGGGCTCATGGCAGGACTGCTTCCCACAGCACATATCCAGGGCCCCGAGGCTTCCCTCTCTCTGCCGGAGCCAGGGTCTCTCAGCCAGGCAGCCAAAGTTCAAAGCAGGGCATGGATCTGAGAGACCACCTGTTCCAACACTGACCGGGGCCAGCCAGAAACTCCCCAGGAACTGGCAGTTATTGCTCCTGCTTGCTTCTGGCTCAGCCTTTGGCCAGTGTCCCAGGGACAGGGTGCAGACTGGACCTCCCCCGCTCGCTGTCCTGTGCTCTGCCAGGTGTTAGCGCGGAGCCTGAGCCCGTCCAGTGCAGCACCCCTCTTGCCGGGGTGTCAGCGGGGCCGTCAGGCCGGGAGGGTATTGGCGTGCAGGCCAGGCAGTGGGAGAGCCAGGCACAGGAGGCTGCGTGCACATTCGGAGAATACTGCTTCTGAAATGACCCTGTCTCCGAGGTGGCTGGACAGGTGTGTGACGAACTGGGACTGTTCTTACTGTGGTGTGTGAATGCTGACAGGGGAGGGTGACTAGGATAGTCTGCATTGGAGGATGGGAGTCTACCCGAAGGCGAATACCTGAGCGTGTAACATGAGAACCCAGGAAGGGGTTGGAGGCCAGGTGACACCTTGGCCCGGGAAACTGAACAAAGGCTGTGGGAGGGGTCGCTGAAGGCAGAGTGGGGGAAGCGGGCTGGAGAGATGGCTGGGAGGCAGAGATTGCTCTGACACCCCCCAAGGGGGGTGGGCTGGGATGCCCTGGGACCCCAAGCTGGACCTAACTGAGGGGGGCCCTGTTGTCTGTGCCTGCAAGACCTGTCTTGGACTGTATTCCTGTCATCCAAATAAACCTTCTGCTTTACTGGCTGGCTGAGAGTCATGGTGAACCGCAGGAAGCCGGGGGTGCAGGGCCCTGAGTCCCCCAATACTCCGTGACAAGGTGTATGGGACCCCGTCCAGGCCTGGCCAGTGGTTCAGAGCAGGGGCGAACCTGGCCCACTGGCTGCCAGCATGGAGGTTTCTAACTCTGGCGGTTCCCCTGGAACGTGCACAGGCCACGTGCAATTTCCCAAACTGCCAGACAGCAGCACATCTAACAGCGCTCGCCATGGAGGCCACGTCCCTCGCTGACAGCCTGCATGGGGCTCTTGTCTGCAGGTGATCCTCCCACGCAGCCGGCTCCCAGCTCCCAGCGCCAGTCAAGGGCTCCAGCCATTGGGGGGAGTGGCAGAGCAGGGAGCCGGGCAGGCTGCAGGGGAAGGAGGTGCAGAGAGCTGGGCAGGCTGTGGATGAAAGGGGAAGCGGGGAGGGTGCTCTGGAGCTGGCAGAGGGACAGGGCATGTTCAGGGTTAATTGGCTCAGCAC
The DNA here is from genome assembly GCF_013100865.1 of Trachemys scripta elegans. Lineage (NCBI taxonomy): Eukaryota > Metazoa > Chordata > Testudines > Emydidae > Trachemys > Trachemys scripta. Next base: position 157,073,586 of record NC_048299.1, read on the forward strand.
CCTTTGCTCCCAAGTGGGCCTGCTGGTCCCTGGTGTGGCTCCGTGCCCAGTCATGGTGGAAGGGCCAGGGGCAGCCGGAGGAGGCCAATCCTGCACACAACAGGGCTGGACCACGTGGGTTCTTCTCCCAATCACAAACAGCCCAAGGCCACTGGTCCCAGCTCCGCCAGTGTCTTACCCAGGCTGAGCAGTGCGGAGAGCTCCCCTTGGGCAGCAGCAGCCTCACGATCTCCAGGTTATTGTGGTGGACAGCCACGTGCAGCGGGGTCAGGCCGTTCTGGGGGGGAAGCACAGACTGGTCAGTCGCAGCCCAGGCCCTCGGCTCCCTGGCTCCCGTGGCTGGGCGGCACTCACCTTCCCTGCCGCATTGGGGTGGGCATCATGCTCCAGCAGCACCCTGGCCACGTCCACCTTCCCGTATTTGGCTGCAACGTGGAGAGGGGTAAATCCTTTCTGAGGAGAAAGACAGAGCGTCAGGGCCACGCGCAGCGGGGTTGGGACCCGAGATGCAGGGTGTAGACTAGCCGGGACGCAAGGGAGCCCTCCTCTCTCTCCTCTTGGGAAGGCACTGAGGAGACACGTGGCCCAGGCTTCCCCAGCAGCAGCCTGACCCAGCCCCGCCTCAGCACCACCCGGGGACCCCTGCCTGGGCTGTGAGCACAGGCCGCACCATCCTACCTTAGTCATGCAGGCCTGGGAGGCCTCCTTGTCCAGCAGTGCCAGGGCGGTGTCCACATGCCCCTCCCGGGCAGTGATGTGAAGGGGGGTGTGCCCGGCTGTGGTGGCCAGGTTGGGGTTGGCATTGTTGTCCAGCAGAAGTTTCACCATGCTCGTGTGGCCAATGCGTGCGGCGCAGTGCAACGGGGTCTGGTCGTCCTGGGAGAGGAGCAGACAGCGGTTAGGGAGGGACCCACTGCCCTCTCCCAGCCCAGCCAGGGGCATGGAGGGGAGCCCATCCTCCCATGCTCGGCAGGGGCTGGCCCAAGTCAGACCAGACAGGCCACAGGTCTGATCTCCTCTTCCCAACTGAGCTCTGTGCCTTGGCAATAGGTGGGGTGATGCTTGGGGCAGCTCTTGCTCACCTGGCGGGCGTCTCCATCAGGCCAGGAACAGCTGCCTTGGGGACAGATGCGCCCTGTCAGAGTCCGGAGCCCTCTCCCCGAGTGACTGCCCTCAGGGCTCAGACCTGCCACTGGGGCATTGCATGGCACTCTGGAGAGAGACCAGCACCCATTGCCCCCAGCACCCAGCCTGGCCACAGGGAAAGGGGGAGACCCATAGAGCTGGGGACACCAACCTACCCAGGGAGCCTGGCCTCAGTGCACCCTGCCCCACAGGCACCTGCCTATATTTGCAGCTCCCCATGGTGAATGGCAGCTCCTGGTTCAGGAAGGTCCCGAACCACAAGGGGAACCCACAGACCGTTTCCCGCCATTGCACAGCCCCCGGCCCAGCTCAGCCCCAGGCAGGTGGAAGGAGAGAGGGAACCCAGCTGGCCGGAGCCCCCTCCCCGCCAGACATACCTTGGCTTTGGCATTTACTTTGGCTTTGTTCTGCAGCAGGTACTTGGCCACGTCCGTGTGCCCGGCTCTGGCCGCCATGTGCAGGGGTGTCTCCACCTTCTGCATCCAGGGACAAGGGAGAGGAGAGTGAATCGGGGGCTCCGTGCTCCCCGGGGAGCTGCCCCAGTGCAGCCTGTCAGTCACTGCATGCAGGCTTCACCCCGCGGAGAGCCTCAGGCCGAACACATGCGAGGGAGGGTCCAGGGAGACCACTTGGGAGCCTCTGCAGCTTGGAAACCCAAATGGGGATGGCAGGACCCCACACAACACACCCTCTTGCCCTGATGGGACTCACCACATTGGAGACGTTGGGGGACGCGCCGCGCTGGAGCAAGCTCTTGACGATGGACAGGTGCCCCATGAAAGCGGCCACGTGCAGAGGGGTCAGGCCAGACTGTGAGAGAGACAGGGAGGGAGTCAGCACAGCCGGCGTGGTGCCCGCGTACGGGGGATGAGAGAGAAAGGGAGGGAGTCAGCACAGCCGGCACAGTGCCCGCACATGGGGGGGACGAGAGAGACAGGCAGGGAGTCAGCACAGCCAGCGCGGTGCCCGCGTATGGGAATGAGAGAGACAGGCAGAAAGTCAGCACAGCCGGCGCGGTGCCCGCGTACGGGGGACAAGAGAGACAGGCAGGGAGTCAGCACAGCCGGCGCGGTGCCCACACACGGGGGACGAGAGTCCTCCTCCACCCCCCACTTCCAGGGGCTGACACCGGCACCGACAGACCAGGGTCCTGCTGCCAGGTGGGCTCTGCTTCCCAAGCACTGACATCAGTACCAGCTGAGACAGGCTAGCCCTAGGGAAGGGCTCGGGGGAGGAGGCCGCCCCCCCCCCCGCCCGCTTATCTCCCGAGTGTATCTGCTGGGCCTGGAGGGGGGATCTGGGGCTTGGGAAGAGCCCAGGCAGAGGGTGTCTGAGCTCCTGCTCACAGCTCTGCTCCAGGCTGCCAGCAGCCCCTGCAAGGAGCGTGGGGAAGCCCTGCTGACACAAACAGCCGCCATGGCCTTGCTGATTCCAGGGTCATCACCTTGGCTCAGTGACGGGGAGTTTCCCACGTGCCCCAACATCAGGCCTCAGGCCCCGAAGCCCTGGGGTGTCTCATGCTGGTGCCCAAATCACAGGCCGCAGGTGAGGGAGAACTGTGTCCCGGCTCCCAGATCCGGGAGGTGCCGCCGCCCAGCCCAGCTCCCCAGGCCCCCTGGCCAGGCTGGCAGAGGGGGGCTCCCTGCTCCCTCCCACCATGAGCAGTGAGCCTGAGGCACTGCTCCAAGGTGCTGCTTGGCCATGGCCTTTCTGCTCACCACATCAGAGATGGCAGCGCCACCAGAGCAAGGCACCTGGCAGGACTGGGGCCACCACCCCATGGACCGCAGCCTCCCCCGGGCTGGCCCATCCTGCTGCACTCAGGCTTGCCAGCAGCAGCACCCTGAACACAGGAAGGGCAGCCCAGGCAAGTGCGTCTCCGCAGCTGGGGCAGGGCGGAGTACCTCCGTGACAGCATCGATGGAGGCACCGGTCTTCAGCAGCAGCTCCATCACCCGGATGTGGTTCTTCTTGCAGGCGATGTGCAGGGGCGTAAAGCCGTTCTACAGACAGACAGGGAAGCGGCCGGTGTGACGAAGTGGGAATGTTCTTAATGTTTTCTCTGAATACTGTGTGGGTGCCTCAGTTTCCCCTATGCAGTTCTTAGGTATCTAGGTGGGGGGATCAGGGTGTGTGATTGTTGCAGAGCCCAAGAAGGCCCCTGTGATACTGTCTGCACAGAGAATGGCTGGCACTCTGTCTCCTGGCAACTAATGGCCTGGGCCCCTCCCCTGCAAGATGCCAACTGAAGGTGTTGGAGAACAAAGAGATCAGGTGCCTCCTGGCCCGGGAAAGGGACAAAGTCCAGAGGAGGAGGGGCTGGAGGGTGAGTCAGTTTGGGGCTGGCTGGGGATATGGAGTGAGTGCAGACGTGGGTGTCTGGCTCACTGCCCCCCAAAATGGACCTGGTAGAGGGGTCCTATTCTCTGTACCTACAAGCTCTGTTTTAGACCATGTTCCTGTCATCTAATAAACCTTACTGGCTGACTGAGAGTCACCTCTGACTGCGAAGTGGGGGTGCAGGACCCTCTGGCTTCCCCAGGACCCCGCCTGGGCGACTCACTGTGGGAAGCGCATGGAGGGGCAAAGGATGCTGAATGCTCCAAGGTCAGACCCAGGAAGGTGGAAGCCGTGTGAGCTGCTTGCCCTGAAGACAGTTTGCTCACAGAGAGGAGACTTCACCAGAGTCCTGCCTGGCTTCGTAGGGAGCAGTTCCAGAGCATCGCCCGGGGACTCCGTGACAGCCAGTCAGACCCTCGGGGCACAGTCCTCCCACTGGGTCCCCTTCCCAGCCCATGCTGCTCACCAGTGCTCGGGCATTTGGCTTGGCCCCCTTGTCCAGCAGCATCTTGGCCACGCGGTGGTGCCCGCAGTGCGCAGCCACGTGCAGCGGCGTGAGGTGGTCCAGCGTGATGTTGTCGATCTCAGCGTTGTACTGCAGCAGCAGCCGCACGCAGTCCAGGTGGTCTCCCTGAGCCGCCATGTGAATGGGCGACAGGCCATTCTGAGGGCAGGGAACAGCCTGGGCATTAGGGCAGAGCCAGGCAGGACACAGGGGCTTCCCCTGGGCCAATGGGGCACAAATCTGGCCCCTGCCAGAGACCCAGGGCAGGGAGGGGAGCTGGGGGCCCCGCACAGGGGCAGAGGATGCGTGGGGCTGGGCTGGGACCAGGGAACAAGCTGCAGCACTGCTGCCTGGCTGGCTGCGGTATGGGGACTGCATCTTTCTCAGAAGCTTGAGCCCACTGCAGGGGACGTTCTTGGCCTGGCCCCAGGAGGCAGCAGGCGGGGCGCCGAGTGAGGGCGCTGCTCGATGTGGGCTGGGGACGCCCACGCTGCCTTGTGCATCAAATCAGACCTGCTCTTCCCCACCCACGGAGCGCCAGGAGCCCACTCCAGGCTGCTGGGGCAGGCCCATGAACGCACTACGGCTCAGGGAGCCTCTAACGTGTGGGGCCTTCCCAGGTCTCTGCCCATTAGTGCCCAGCTACCATGGGCCGCTCAGGGCCCTCGCTTCCCCAGCACCCAGGGAGCAGGCCCAGGCTCCGAGGCAGAGCCAAGGCAAGGCAACACCCAGAGCCCCAGAGGCCAGGGCCAGGCACCTTGGTTTTTGCTTGGATGGGAGCCCCGTGGTCCAGCAGAATCTCCATGATTCGCACGTGTCCATTCCTGGCTGCACAGTGCAGGGGAGTCAGCTCGTCCTAGAGAACAGAGAGGGAGGTCAGGACCTCGGGGCGGGTGGGGGATGGCGAGAGACTCTGTGGACCTCAGGGATGTGAAATCAAGCGCACAAGGTACGGGAGGCTTGTCCCAGCCTGATGCTCCCTGTACGCTCCAGGAGCCAGCCACATATCTCCGTCAAGCTGCCCTCTCCCCAGGGTCCAGTGACACGCCCGCTCACCAGCCCGTCTGGACAGTGCACGCACGTGGCCAGTGGCTCCCGACGCACAAGGGCTCTGGTCTGCGGGGTGGGGTGTGTGTCTCAGGCCCATGCACGCACTAGGGTGGGGGTGGGGAACACAAGTTGGGGACACGGTGAGTCTCACCTTGGTCCTTGTCTCTATCTGGGCCCCTCGGTCCAGCAGCAGCCGCACCATGATGATGTTGCCCCGGCGGGAGGCCACATGCAGCGGAGTAATCCCATTCTAGGGGCAGAGAAACAGCATCAGAGAGTGTCGAGCTGGGAACCCCACGGGCCGTCAGAGCCCACTGCTCCACAGAGCTGGAGGGAGGACAGTCAGTGCCCATTCCCCTCGGAGCTGGGGGAGGCAGGTCGGCATGCACTGCCCCATGGAGCTGATGGGGGGACAATCACCATCCACTGCCCCACGGAGCTTGCGGGGGGCAGGCAGTGTGACGAACTGGGCATGTTCTTGATGTGTTCTTTGAATACTGAGTGGGGAGTATTGACCTGGGAAGGTGTGACGTTATTGATATAATCTGGGACCATATAGATCATTGTTGCAACCAAGGTCCTGTAGTGGCACCCAAATCTTGTATAAAGGGGGTCAAATGGGGTGTCTAAGACAAGGCTATGGTTTACTGGTTATGATTATGCTGTCTATATGTGTGTATCAATTTTGTAGTTGAAGTTATGCATATTGACTCTATACTGTCTGTATTTCAAAAAAAGAACAGGAGTACTTGTGGCACCTTAGAGACTAACAAATTTATTAGAGCATAAGCTTTCGTGGACTACAGCCCACTTCTTCGGATCCCGCTCCCCCAGGCCCCAGGCCACATGCTTGTCATGAGGACACGGGTCGTTCATGTGCCGCATGCAAGTGGGGCTGCGAGGGGGCAGCTGCCAGCAGAGCCGAGAGAGGCTGGAGGTCCCCAGCTGGGCGAAGGTGGCTGGGACAGGCGGGAGGGGACGGGCTCCATGTGGGCAGGGGTAGTAATTGCTGACTGCCATTAGGAGCCCCTGGCGAGGTAGCCGTCTGCCCAGCCCATAGGATCTCTGCTCTCCGCACACCCCAGAGCAGCCGGGCAGACTCCAGGCGGATCGTGCCATTCCGATAGCATAGCGAGACGTTCCCGAGTCCCTGCCCCTCGCTGCCGAGTGCGTGCGGCGCTGGGCTGCCTCTGACCCACCTGTGGGGTGAAGTTGACGCTAGCACCGCGGTTCAGCAGGAGCTGGGCCACGTTGAGGTTCTCATAGTGAGCCGCGATGTGCAGGGGGGTAAATCCAGTCTGGGGAGAGAAAGGGCGGGTCAGTGCAGCCCCACAGACAGACCAACTGACTGCAGACGGGCTCGGACCCTGACTGCAGCCCCCTGTCCCAGGGACCTGGGCCAGCTCCCGATTCCCTGCCCCAGCATGCTCTGCAGTGCGCTCTGAGACGGCCTGGGGCCGCAGGGCCTGGGAGGAAATGAGGCTTGCAAACCCTTCAGTGGGGAGAAGGGAGCAGGGCGGGAGTGCCAGGCTCTGGGCAGCCAGTGCAGCATGGCTTCCGGTGGGAGTGCCGGCTGACACCAGCCCTCTCAGGGGAGTCTGCGGTACCTTGGAGAGGACGTCGGCATTGGGGTCATTCTGCAGGAGCACCGCAGCTGTTCTGGTGTCATCGTTGCGAGCAGCGATGTGCAGGGCGGGCAGACGGACCTTCCCCTTCGTCCCATAGTTGATGAGGTGGGCGACCACGTTCTCATGCCCCTGCTGCAGAGCGACGGCCAGTGGCGTGAAGCCATCCTGCCGGAGACAGAAAGGGAGGTGAGATGCAGAGCAAGGGGGAGCCAGTACAGGACACGATAGCAGCACTGACCGCGGGCTCTGGGCACCAGTCCCTGCAGGGTCTCACCTCTGTGGCTACATTTTGGTTGGCGCCGCTTTCCAGCAGGAATTTGACGACTTCCAGGTGATTTTCCTGCGCTGCCATGTAGAGGGGCGTGAAGCCTTTCTGCAAACACAGAGCCATGCATGACCGTCACGGACTGCTCCTCACCCTGTAGGACCCAGAGCTCCCTGCAAGCCTGCAGCCACCCCACCCCACATGGTGAAACACAGCAGGGGTGGGAGGAGGAGTGAAACCCCAATGGCATTTGTGGGACAGAATGGATGCTGGGACTGGCCCAGGAAACCTGCCAGGGTAACACCCCTAGTCTTCAGAAAGTGCCATGGGATCTCTGAGGAGAACAAAGGGTCAAGTGCTTGGTCCATACAAGATGGGAAAGCGTCTCTACTCGCTAGTGTTAGTGAATATCCACACCTCAGCAGCACCCAGCGGCTCCAGACAGGGCCCTATTGTGCCGGGCACTTCGCAGACACAGCCAAGCTATGCGCCTCGCCAGACAGGGGACCAGTGACAGGGAGGCGATCAAATCAATGCCATCTCCCTGTCACATACCCAGTTCCTGGGTGGCTCTGTGCGTGAAGTGTGGTAACATGCTTTCCCCATCCCCGCCCCTACTCACTAAGGGCCAAGTTCGAGCTGCGTTCAGCATGCTGGGAGTACGCTGGGGGCTGACCCCTCGGAAACCTGGCCCTGGATGTTTCTCTCTCTCTCTCTCTTTCTCCAGCTCTTACTGACCTTCCAGGGGAGCAGCAGCTGCAGGCCAGCACTGGTAGCGTGGCCCTGTCCTCCTGCCATGACATTTCTAACCCTCCCTGGCCGGCCAGAGGTGCCGTGTCTGCTCAGGCACGAGGCTTGCCAATGGTTCAAGGGAAAACGGGCAGAGAAAAGCCAGCCCAGGAGTGGCCATCAGCACTGCAGGGCTGGGCAGCAGGCGGGCTCTAGGGCATGGCTACCAGCACTGTCAGGGGCCAAGCCTGGACCAGCGCACCTGCCTGGGGGCTGTTTAACACCTGGAGAGCATACTTTACCTGCGACTGCGCATTGACGTTTGCCCCATAGTTCACCAGCTCCCGGACCACGTCCTCCTGTCCCGCCAGGGCTGCGATGTGCAGGGCCGTGTTCCCCTTCTGAAACAGAGCGGGACAGGGCGAGTCAGGGTGCAGCACACGGGGCAGGGTCTGAAAGCGGCTGTGCATGGGGAAGCCAGGTAGGTGTGCTTGGAGCTGGTATTCTCGGCTGCAAGCTACTGGGGAGTGCGTACACTAGCCACGCAGGCCAAGTCTGGACTCAGGGAAACGTGTAATTCAACATGCGTTAGTTGACACCTAACCAACACATGCAAACCCCGTGTACAGACGAGCCACAGCATTTCCACACGTGTCCCAGGGGAGGGGAGGAGGGCACAGAGAGTTAATTTGCAAACAAACACTCCAGGGTGGGCAAACCCAGCGTGCACACAGGAGGGCTGTGTGCACTAGCCATGGGCATGGATTCTGTGCCAGGGAGAGGGACGAAGCATGTATGTCTGTGTGTCCCTGGTCCTGGGAGTCGAGAGGCCACACTGGGGCCACGTGGGCTGGTGGCTGTTTCCATGCTGGAGAGGCACATAGGGGGCGACTGGGAGGGATTCACAGTGTGCAGGTGGCTGTGGAGATCCTGCTTCCTGGAGAAGATCAGTGTGGGACAGGGCGCTGCTGAACGCCCATCCCAGGTGCCCCTTGCTGAGCTGGGCTTGCCTGAGACCAAGGCTGCCCCCTGCTAACTCACCCGGCAGGCTGTTCTCCCTGTGCCCCCCAGCTGCTCCCGCTGCCCTGACTGCATCTACTCCGTGAGCAGCTCTGCAGAACCACAGTCTGCCTGAGTCCCTGGGCCAGCGAGAGGGGCCCCACTGAATCTGGCCAGCTGGCACCTCGCCAGGCAGTGGAAACAGGACTCGTGTGGAGGCGAGGCCAAAGCATGGGAGTGAGACACAAAAGCAAAGAGGCAAAGGGGTGAGGGGGTGGGACAGACAGCGCAGGGAGGGACGAAGGCGGTGCAGGGAGGGGAAGGAGGCAGAGGAAGGGAGACAATAAACAAGACAGAACAAGAGACTGGAGCCAGCCCACCAGCCTGGCCACTAGTGACAGAGGAAAGGCAAGAGGGCCCCAAGTCAGCGGACAGAGCCAGTCATGGCTAGGAGCGAGTACTGAAGCAGGCAAGGCCCAGCCCCCAGCACTGGGGCGGGGAGGGGAGAGTAGGGCCTGGCCCCCTCGGGAGCGGGTACTCCTGAGCCAGCCCGACGGCTCCGTGCAGCACGCGCAGGTTGCTTGGCCCACATCCTTTTTTTCAGCACAAGGAGGAGGAGGATTTTGTACTCTACATTAAATCAATGGCAGCGCAGCCAGAAAACCCTGAGTCAGGCTCAACGGGCCGCAACTGCCAGAGCCTGGCAGGGGGAGCGGGAGCAGGAGCCGATCCATCTCCAGGCCGCGCTGCATCCCCTTTGCGGATCTCATGCCATGGATGTCAGCGCCCTCCCAACCCTGAAATGCTGGAACCGCGCCGGCAGGGAGAGGCAGACACAGGCCTCTGCAGCGTTTGCCTCTGGCTGACAGGGCAGAACGCTGACGCCACGGACACTGTGCAGTGAGTGATGTGGTGCACACAGAGCCAGGCAACCTCACAGTCCCGGCTCACTTCAGACTGTGCTGGAGGTTGCTCGTTCATCAGCCTGCTCGCCTCGCTAAAAAAGCCTTTGTCCCGCCTGTCACAAGTGAGCGCTGCTGTCCTCCGTGGTGACTTTCGGGTGAGCAAGGTGACAATGACTCGTTATTCAGAGAGCCACAGAACTACGGCTGGCCCAGGGCTGGGAGGAAGGGCCTGTGCGGTTCTGCTGGACCTGGGACAGGAGGCGCTCTCACAAGTTAGGTACCTGCTGCTGCCCTTCTCCTGGAATGCGCAGTGGTCTCCTCTTTCCCAGCATTGGAAAGCCCCCTCACTGCTCCTGGAGTGGGCTCTCCCCCTGTGCTCCCCTAGCAGGCTCTGAGCCCGAGCCTGGATTTCTTCAATTTCCACCTTTGGACCTACTCACCCAGGGATGTCTCAATGGGCTTGATCGGCGAAGCTCAGGGCACATCCTCAGTGGTCTTATCCCCGGCTGTTTCTGTAGACGAGTGCTGCTTCCCCTGCTCCGGGACCGAGCACAGCCTGATGCCCTTTGTAACCCATTCCCTCCAGGAGAGGGGTCCCTTTAGCTGAACTGGAGACACTCAAAGCCATGAATCCCACCCTGTCCTCCAGGCCAAGAGGCAGGAGAGGCACAGGGTAAGGATGGGCTTTAGTCAAAGTCTAGCCCTGCACTCCCTTAGGAGGCCCAGCAACAGCTAGAGAATGTGGGACTGTCCCTGTGCTCACGGCACCAGCTGGGAGGAGGGGGGGTGTGAGATCTGAGCACAGTCCTCCTGCTGTTAAGAGTAGCAGTGCACCTGGGCACATCTGAACCAATCGCATGGGAACAGCTGCACCTCCCTTGCTCCAGGATCATTGCAGCAAGGGCAATGGCACTGGGACAGGGCTAGAGAGAGGGACACGTGGGGCCCAGGGCAGCTGGGCCGTGCACAGAGTGTGACTGTTACTGACTAATACAGGAGGGAGCCTCCAGCAGCCCCAATCAGGATAGGGGCCCATTGTGCTGGGCCCAGCTCTGCAAGCACTAGGCACGTGTGACTAGCAGCTGCCGATGTCTGCGGGGAGACTCGGATGGTGTCTATGTGCTGAGGGCTGCAGGGCCCTAACCCTGCTCAGAAAACTGGTGTGAATGGCAGCGTGTAAACTAGGCTGGCTGGGTTCTCAGCAGGTGTGCAATGGTAGTGATTCACCAGTCCAGGGCACACACGTTTGCACTCCCATGGAATGTCAATTGGTGCAAGTGACACCACGTTAGTCCTCAGCCCCATTTCCCAGCCAGCTCACACCAGGGCTGTGATGCCAGGGCTGGGGGAGGCCCAGAAACACCTGCAGTGCCAGGCTGGGGGTCAGAACCCCGGCTCTTGGCTTCCAGGGCCAGGCGAGGAGCCCAAAGAGCTAGCTGGGGAACAGGCCCCTGAGCAGGTTTGCCAGTCCCTACATGCTGTGCATCCTCCCAGGGTGAGAAGGTGCAGTGCCTGGCACCGCCAATTACACCCATTGCCCAGTCGCTTCGTAAACGAGGGATGGAAACTAGACAGGCAGGGAAAGGACAGGGGGAGAAAGGGAAGAGGAGGTAGCAGAGACCTGGTAGCGAGTAGGAGTTGCCGGAAGGCTGTCCTCCCCATGCCCTCGGTAGGAATTGGTAGGGGAAGTAGAAGTGGGTGGCAACCTGGGAGGCAGTGACCATGAGATGGTCGAGTGCAGGATCCTGACACAAGGAAGAAAGGAGAGCAGCAGAATACGGACCCTGGACTTCAGAAAAGCGGACTTAGACTCCTTCAGAGAACAGATGGGCAGGATCTCCTGGGAGGCTAATATGAGGGAAAGAAGTCCAGGAGAGCTGGCTGTATTTTAAAGAAGCCTTATTGAGGTTGCAGGAACAAACCATCCCGATGTGCAGAAAGAATAACAAATATGGCAGGCGACCAGCTTGGCTTAACAGTGAAATCTTCAGGGAGCTTAAACACAAAAAGGAAGCTTACAAGAAGTGAAAACTTGGACAGATGCCTACGGAGGAATATAAAAATATTGCTCAAGCATGCTGGGGTGTAATCAGGAAGGCCAAAGCACAATTGGAGTTAGCAAGGAATATGAAGGGTAACAAGAAGGATTTCTGCAGGTATGTTAGCAACAAGAAGTAGTTCAGGAAAAGTGTGGGACCCCTACTGAATGGGGGAGGTAACCTAGTGACAGATGATGTGGAAAAATCTGAAATACTCAATGCTTTTTTTGCCTCAGTCTTCACAGACAAGGTCAGCTCCCACACTGCTGTCCTGAGCAACACAGTATGGGGAGGAGGTGAGCAGACCACAGTGGTGAAAGAACAGGTTAAGGACTATTTAGAAAAGCTGGACATGCACAAGTCCATGGGGCCGGATCTAATGCATCCGAGGGTGCTGAGGGAGTTGGCTGATGTGATTGCAGAGCCATTGGCCATTATCTTTGAAAACTCATGGCCATCGGGGGAGGTCCTGGATGATTGGAAAAAGGCTAATGTACTGCCCATCTTTAAAAAAGGGAAGAAGGAGAATCTGGGGAACTACAGACCAGTCAGCCTCACCTCAGTCCCTGGAAAAATCATGGAGCAGGTCCTCAAGGAATCCATTTTGAAGCACTTGGAGGAGAGGAAGGTGATCAGAAACAGTCAACATGGATTCACCAAGGGCAAGTCATGCCTGACCAACCTGACTGCCTTCTATGATGAGATAACTGGCTCTGTGGATATGGGGAAAGTGGTGGACGAGATATATCTTGACTTTAGCAAAGCTTTTGATACGGTCTCCCACAGTATTCTTGCTAGCAAGTTAAAAAAGTATGGATTGGATGAATGGACTATAAGGTGGATAGAAAGCTGGATAGATCGTCGGGCTCAATGGGTAATGATTAACCCCTCAATGTCTAGTTGGCAGTCGGTATCAAGCAGAGTGCCCCAGGGGTCTGTCCTGGGGCCAGTTTTATTCAACATCTTCATTAATGATCTGGATGATGGGATGGATTGCACCCTCAGCAAGTTCATGGATGACACTAAACCGGGGGGAGAGGTAGATACACTGGAGGGTAGAGATAGGGTCCAGGGTGACCTAGGCAAATTGGAGGATTGGGCTAAAAGAAATCTGATGAGGTTCAACAAGGACAAGTGCAGAGTCATGCACTTAGGATGGAAGAATCCCATGCACTGCTACAGGCTGGGGACCGACTGGCTAAGTGCCAGTTCTGCAGAAAAGGACCTTGGGATTACAGTGGATGAGAAGCTGGACATGAGTCAACAATGTGCCCTTGTCGCCAAGAAGGCTAACGGCATATTGGGCTGCATTAGTAGGAGCATTGGCAGCAGATCGAGGGAAGTGATTATTCCCCTCTATTTGGCACTGGTGAGGCAAATCTGAAATATTGCATCCAGTTTTGGGCCCCCCTTTACAGAAAGGATGTGGACAAATTGGAGAGAGTCCAGCAGAAGGCAATGAAAATTATTGGGGGACTGGGGGACATGGCTTATGAGGAGAGGCTGAGGGAACTGAGCTTGTTTAGTCTGCAGAAGAGAAGAGTGAGAGGGGATTTGATAGCAGACTTCAACTACCTGAAGGGGGGTTCCAAAGAGGATGGATCTCAGCTGTTCTCAGTGGTGGCAGATGACAGAACAAGGAGCAATGGTCTCAAGTTGCAGTGGGGAGGTCCAGGTTGGATAGTAGGAAAAACTTTTTCACTAGGAGGATGGTGAAGCACTGGAATGGGTTACCTAGGGAGGTGGTGGAATCTCCTTCCTTAGAGGTTTTTAAGGCCTGGCTTGACAAAGCCCTGGCTGGGATGATTTAGTTGGGAATTGGTCCTGCTTTGAGCAGGGGGTTGGACTAGATGACCTCCTGAGGTCTCTTCCAACCCTAATCTTCTACGATTCCTCTATCCCTGTCATCCAACTGGGAGTCCCGCAGTGCTTCACACACAACATGGACAAAGGCCCCTGCACCCCAGGAGGCAGGTCAGTATCCCCTGCCCCAGTTTATAGAGCAGAGAGGGGAAGGAACCTGCCCAAGGCTGCAGAGAGAAGCTGTGGCAGAGACAGAAACAGAACCCATGTCTCCCAAGTGTCAGCCCAGTGCCATTGCTACAAGCCCAGCCTCCCCCGGGTACAATGTGGGCAAAGGATGTGCTGAGCCCCCATTACCCACCCGTGCCAGCCCTTACCTTGGTTGTCGTTTCTAAAACGATTTCCTTGTGCAGCAGCTCAGCCACCATCTTCACGTGGCCTTCCTTGGAGGCCAGATGCAGGGCATTCAGCCCGTTCTGGAATGAGCAGAGAGGCGGGCTGGTTAGCGAGGTTGGGGAACACACTCATGGAAACTGGGGGCAGCAGAGGGGAACCCTGCTGCCATGGAGCCCATGGAGCCGGGGCTGCAAACACAAAGCCCACGAAGCTGCATGGAGCAGAGCGAAGCCCTGGGCCACCAGTTGCTAACAACGTTGAGCCTTTAAATACCAGCTACCCTAGACCCAATGCAGATCTATCATGCTGCCCCACGATACAGACGGGGAAACAGAGGCAGGTGTAACTTGCTCGAGGTCTCAGAGCTGGGACTACGATTCAGCAGTTCCTGGTGCCCAGCCAGTTTGCTCTCCTTGCGAATTGCTCCTCTCGAAGCAGGGACATCAGAATCCCAGAGCTATAAACCCTGGTGAGGAGCTGCTGCCTCAGGAGATCAGCTCACATCAGCATCCAGATGGAGCGAGGAGAATCCACTGGCACCTGGTGTTTTGGTGCCTGCTATCTGCCCACCCACAGTGCTCCTGTGCCAGACAAACCTACCAGCATCTGGCAGCAGCATCACCACCCCATCATCGTTCCTCCAGCAATGCCCCAGTGCCAACGCTCTGCACAGCGGGCTACTAGGTTTAGCACAAACTCCCACCAGCCACGCCAAAACCAGGACTCCCAGCAACACCCACCGCCCCAGCTGGGACAAACGCCTTGTGGTGCTGCTCTGACCGCTGCCTGCTCTACTCACACACACCCTGCTGCCTGTCAGGGCCCAAATCTCTGCCCAGGTCGCTTTGAGCCCAGACGCTGATTGGGCCCAACTGTGCTCTCACACCAGTTCCTGCTGCCTTAGACCATGCCAGCGCCCTCGGGCCTGCCCAATGGCTCTTGCTGCGAGAGAGGGTTTCTGCAGCAAGAAGCTCCTGCGTTGAGGCTGCCTCTGAGCAGATGCCACCCCCATGTGCCCACCCCTCCCCCTTCAGATGGTGCTGCAATCGGTATGTGTGGTGGGCCCTGCACTGGCAGGGCGCCCCAGGCCCCTGGTGTCTGGGATGCCACTGGCTGCTGCAGGTGAACACAAGTGTCCCAACTGTTTTCCCTTTGCCAGCACAATGCTCCACTCCTCCAGGCATTTGCTCTTAGTATAGGCATGGCAGCAGCACTAGGGGCCCTGCTCAGAGACCAGGAACCCTCGGGCTAGGCACAGTACAAACCCCGGCTCACTCCCAGTACATTGGACCCAGAGCTGTGGGCTCCAAAGCCTCAGCTGGGAGCAGCCCTCCCTACCCCTGGGGAGTCCTGCCCAGAGCCCCTTCCCAGAGGGTGTCTTTACAAGGCAGGCGCTGCAGCAGGGGAAGCAGCGGGAGTGTTTGCCCTGCTGTCAGAGCCCGACGCCGAGACGCTGCACAGCAGCTGCTGATGCAGTCTTCTCCCTGCAGGAGCACCTTGCACTGGAGGATGAAGGCTGACGTAGTACTTGGTGCTGGAGCTTACTTGGGAGCCATGGCACCGTGAGGGGCATGTGCTATGGATTGGGCTCAATGAACTCCGGGAGCCATGAGCAGCTCCATGAGAAAGATAACGACACTACAACAATGCAGCTCTCCCTGCCCATGCAGAGCCCCGGGGCTCATCTGCTCACTTTGGAGGTCCTGGAAAATCCCCACCCTGGCACAATGACATTTATACGATGGGCTCAGCTCAACCCCCACAGCGCACAACTGGGAATGACTTACTGTCCCTGCTGAAGAGGGCCCAGCACTAGGTGCTGCAGGTCAGCATTACGGTGCCTTGGCAGGGCAAAGGTGGGTGTGCACGCGCCCAGAGCTCGGCTAGCAAGGGCTGCAGGTTAGGACTGGACTGCACTGGACCAGCCGGGAGGGACAAGTCTGCAGAAGCCCTAACATTCACCAACATTGAAATAAAAACTTAAAATGTAGCTTGGAGCTCTGTCTGGGCCACTGATCATATCAGAAGCAGCAGCTGCCTCTAACCTTGGCTCCAGACACAGGCACACAAAACCCACCAGGTATCAGAGGAAATGCCCCAGGGGAACATTTTTCACTGAAGTTACCATACAAAACATTAGCTGCAAATATTAGGTCATTTTCTTCCATCAGCAGAAGAACCAGTTGCAGAGGCCTGTGTCCAATGGCAAATGACTTTCACACGTCTCTGTTACCCTACAGCGCCCGACACGATGTACAGCTCATTCACCTTCCCCTTTGATACTGTTTGTTCTGCCCTTCACTCAGCTGAGAACCATTCCTAGCCAACCTTGCCTTGTGGTTCCCGTGCACCCCCTAACCCCCCCCACCCCCACACGCTGCACTACTGGGGCTGCAAACCCTGCAAGGGGAGGCCAAACCCAAACAAGGTGCTGGTTTCTTCCTTGCTTTGCAAGCTGCACAGGGAGAGCCCAGGCGTGCTGCTCTCACTCAGTTACAGCTTCCATTGTCTTCACTGGTAGTGAGGAGTGCAGGGTCAGGAGGAGACTGTGCGGCTGTTAAGCTGCACACACGCCAGGAAACTGTGTCATCAATAAAACAACCCCCCCAGGGACATTTCTACTAGTGCTCGGTTTGGCATCTCTCCTACACACAGCCTCGGTGTGCAGCATGGCTGCCCAGCCAGCGCCCCGGTAGCATCTCACCACAGCCAGCTATTAGCACAGTCAGCACCCGAGAGGCCGCTTCTGCTCTTACTTCGGGTGCCCAGTTTGGTTTCCCAGGGGTGACCACCAGGGCTGGGGTGGTGGGTGGGGAGGGGCTTAAACCCTCCTAGGCTGTTTCAACTGGGACTTCTGCCCCCAGAGAACGTCTCCTGCACCTGGGTGCTTCCTCATTCCTGCAGCTGGGTGTGTGGAGCCCATCTGAGCTGTGAGCATCCGCTGTGGGGGGACACTCCTGCCTGGTGCATCACACGTGCTGTCTGTCTGCTGGTGCTTCTCTAAACCGGTAAAAGGTCATTGTAGGGCACTGATGTGTCTCCACGGAAATCCGGCTTGGGGGGAGACACAAGGAAGGGCTCCCAGCAGCACCCCTGGGGTTCCAGCTCCAACCAGCTTCCAGGAAATACTCAACATTAACATTCAACTTAAAAAACCCCTCATGGTTGAGTAATTTTACTAAAAATATTACAAAAAAAAAACTTCAAAAACCAGACTCCAAGGAGAGACTGCTGAATTGGAATTAATTTGCAAACTGGACACCATTAAATTAGGCTTGAATAAAGACTGGGAGTGGATGGGCCATTACACAAAATAAAACTATTTCCCCATGCTTATTTTCCCTCCCCTACAGTTCCTCATATCTCCTTGTCAATTGCTGGAAATGGGCCATTTTCATTACCACTACAAACAGTTCTTTTTCTCTCCTGCTGATAAAAGCTCACCTTAACTGATCACTCTCCTTATAGTGTGCATGGTAACACCCATTGTTTCATGTTCTCTGTGTATATATATATCTTCCTACTGTATTTTCCACTACATGCATCCAATGAAGTGGGCTGTATCCCACAAAAGCTTATGCTCAAATAAATTTGTTAGTCTCTAAGGTGCCACAAGTACTCCTGTTCTTTTTGCAGATACAGACTAACACGGCTGCTACTCTGAAAACTAAAAAGAGGCTTTCCATCTATCTCCTGCTAGAAGGGACCCTTGCAAAGTACCAGAGCCAAGAGATGAATTTATTCCTTGTAAAATATTCTTCTATTCAGCTCTGGCAACAGCCCTAATCATACCAGAGTAAAACCTACAAATCCACACACATCTGCTGAAAATTGACTTGAAAGACTTTCAGATCCCACGAGGGGAGAGGCATCATGCCAAGCGGAAATGCACCTAGCCTGGGAGGATGCAAAGCTCCTAGAAAAAAGCTGAAATGGAGAGATGGATATTATGCAGTGAAAGCAGATTCTGTAACACACACACACACACACACACGGCCATAGACACACTCACTTGTAACTAACACACACACACACACACACACAGCGAGAGAGAGCACATGGGTATAGACACACATTCTGGAATATTTGCATACCAGACACGTGAACACAGACACACAGGTGCTCTGTCCATGACACACACACGGCAATAAACACACTCAGATTCTCCCTCTGTAACACACACATCCTGTCACTTACAGGGGTAGTAAATATCCTCTAAGATGCTCGGAAACCTGTGAAAAATCTTTATTCTCCGGCCCCAGAGTGACGAGCTGAGTGTTCACAGTCTGTATCCAAGCCTCAAGAACAACGCAATCTGTTCCATCATTTGCCCCAAACCAACCTGCAGGACTGGAGCCTGTGCAGTATCCTAATCGGAGAGCATCATGTTCCCACACCTAACTGCTGTGAATGCCACCCTGAAATATTCTGCCCAGTGGCTACATGCACAATGCACTCTACTATTCGGAAAACACGAGAGATGGGGCTTTGCTCTCCACAGGGAGCAAGGCACAGGGCCTGGGCGAGGTTACAGATTAGGAGATTGACCTGGCTGCACACCTGGACAGACTAGAATGCTAGCTCCTATTGACCAGGGAGCTGGCAGCAACGGGCCTTGCCTGTTCTCAGGTCTCAAACCGAAAGCGAGGGCAGCGAAGTGCCTGGGAATCGGACAGGCATGTGGAGGAAGGAGATGCACAGTGAAGATGCTGGTACTGGTGCCGATGATGATGATGGAATCGGAAGGATGGGGATGAAGATCAGATGGCATGTTAAGGTCTCTGCATTTGTGTAAGAATACAGGGCCTGTGGGATAGGTCTGACCACATACATCCCCTTTATTACATACAGGACATGTGAGGTTGGACCTTTCCCACAGGTTTGATATTCCCCAGGAGGAAAACCCAAAGGTGCCATCTAACCACAGCGAGATGCACAAAGCAAACGGGAACCAGTTTGAAGACATCACTGACGGAGGCTCCTGACTGCCGCAGTCACACGCTCTCAGGTTCTCCCAGTCCAGGCAGTACAACGTCTCACCAGCAGCAGGCTTGGCAGAGCTCCCTGCACGTCACCGAATGGAGACTCTGGCAGAAGGGAACCCCACCATGCTAGGAAAGGGCCGTTCAGAACCAGGCACATGAGCTCTGCTCTCTACCCGCATAGCCTCCTCCAGGCCCCGGAATTCCTTCTCTCTGGGAATAACGCGATGGGGCGGGGCACTTCCCAGGGCTCCTCAGGAGCTTTCAGCTAGTCTCAAAGGTGAAGTAGCAGCATGGTTCAAGTCACCCTCTATTCATGGCCTCTCACACCTTGGAAGTAGCCACTGCCCCCTCAGCTCACTCTCGCCTGCTACCCCCCAGCCTTGGGGACGCCCAAAGCTGAGTGCAGAGCAGGCGAATGAATGGATCCCAGCTTCCCTTTGCATCCAGCGACGCCGTGCTGCACCAGGCGGGGAGCTCCAGAACTCGTAGGAAAATAACGTGACTCAGAATTAAACTTCCCTCGCCCCGCTTTAAACCCTCCCCCACCCACACCCATTCCCAGTGATCTGAGAGAGCAGCGGGCCCGTTCAATACCCTCACTGAGGAGTGAGTGAATGTACCCAACCCAGGAGCAGGGCGAGCATGCCAAGTAACCGGCCTCATGCTGCAGCTCAGTACCAGGGCTCTGCTCCCCCGGGGAGCCCACACGAGAGAGCAGCAGTTGGGTTTCATGAGCATGCTGGATTCGGAAACGAAAGCACAGCCGCTCGGAAGATCCTGCCTGGATTTGGTGTAAGTCTGTGATCTACTTAGCGTGGAGCCTGGCACAAAGCCCAGGGGCCTGGCGCTAAGGTGAGGGTGAACTGCAAAACTGTTCAGATCTACAAATCCTTCACATGCTGGAGATTCAATAGCAGCATCCCCATGGAGACTTACACGGTAGGTAGCAAAATACACAATCAGTTCCTGCTTTGCTTACCTGCCAGTACCTAGGCAGGGGTCCGAGTCTCTGTCCCAGAGGAAGGAGCCCAGGAAAGGGGAGAGCCCAAGGGAACAGCTTTCATTCAAAGAGTTTAAAGGATCAGCAAAGGTAGAGACTTTCTACAAGTCAACTCTGGGCCAATTCACTTCTGACTTCCACCCCTGCAAGCCCACCCACACACACACACACACACACCACCATGCACACAGTGCACACACACAGCGCCGTGCACACACACACACACACACACACACACACACACAGAGCGCCGTGCACACAGTGCACACACACAGCGCCATGCACACACACACACAGAGCGCCCCCCCATGCACTCCAGCCCTGGGAAGCACACCTACGCCTGTCCATGGCCACAGGTGCCCCCCCACTCGGCTCCCATGTTGCTCGCGGTCTCTCACTGAGGAGGCAACAGATAAGAGTTCAAGCAGGGAGTGGAGCTCGGAAATGCTCCCCCTCCAAGCAGGGCTCCCCAGCACTGCCCAGAGCCCTCGCGCCCCCCATGCTTTACCTGGCAACAGGGAGCAGGCCCAGCCCTGATGGAGTACCCCCCATTCCCCAGGGCTGGCCTGGGACAGCTCCACGGCCTGCGGCAGAGGGGATGGACACTCCTTAGCCTGCCCAGGTTGCTCTGTCCCTGAGGCCGGGAAGCAGGATCTGGGACGGCAACTAAGAGATAACAAACCGCTCCAGACCCCGGTCCCCCAGCCAGCCCAGCAGCACCTCCTGCGGGGCTCACTCCACAGCCACGTGTGCTGGGCAGGAATTGCTGAGGCGCGCTCTACTGCTGCTCTCGCTCTAACCCGGACCAGCTAATGGCACCTACAGGGGACAAGTGCATGGCTGAACCCAGGGAACACACAACAGGGGCCGGGCCCGGGGCTGGGGCAGGCTCACACCGGAGGGTCAGAACCACCAGGGACAGCCAACGTTCTGGTCACAAGCCGAAGTCTCTGGGCTCTGCCAAGCACCCGCCAAGGGGCTTGTTCCTTCCTACACAGGGCCGTGAGCCAAGGCTCTATCAGGGCTAGCAGATGCCCCAATGGCCTTTGCTGCCGGTCCCAGGTGCTGGAGAGAGTGCATGACCCTCAGTGGAAGCAGCAGCGCCAGGGTGAGGGTCCCATGGCGGGGGTCTGCACGGGGACAGGGGCTCCTGCCTAGGCAGCAGGACTGGGAGCTCCATGACCTGCTGTGATCTCATCGTGTCTGTCAGGACATGGAGTCACAAGTATGAGCCAATGTCCCTGCAAACATCAGAGTTTCGGTGGGCAATTCTGAGTCCACATGAAAGCTGAAGCACGTGGGTGCACATCTGTCTGGGGGGAGCGTGCGAGAGGGAGCGCATGGGTGCACATCTGTCTGGGGGGAATGTGCGAGCGGCAGTGTGTGGGTGCACATCTGTCTGGGGGGAGCGTGTATATTTGCATGAGCCATGTATGCGTCTGACAGACTGATTGGTGAAGAGAACATCAGTTCATCTAGCTGCAACAGAGACATGATAACTTTCTCCTTCCTCTGCCCACAGTGACGCTTCCGCTAACCTTCCAGTGGCCCCACACAGCCCCTGCACCTGTTGGATGCCTGTCAGCAAAGGCGCTGCAGAGGCCCAGCCCAGAGCCGGATGCTGGGAGCAGAGGAGTTTTCTCCAAGCTGGGAGAGACAGCAGGCGCCTGCTCCCACCTCAAGAGCAAACTCTGTTACAGAGAGCTGGGGCTAGGCTGGGCTCTCGGTGACAACAATTACCCCCTGCAGTCAATGGAGTTCGCCTGGTGTCACTGGGAGCAGAGCATGGCCTTTGATGTGCTCCCAGGGGCTCGCTGGAGTCAGGGCACGGCAGCACTGTACAGGTACCCCCCATCCAGCGGTGTCGAAAAGGTACTGTCAGGTGCAACCTGCCTGTAACACCTGCTCCTGTAGCTGCAGTGGGTGGATCAATGGGAGTGGTGAATATGAATGGGGCGGCTCTGGGGCTCAGCACAAAGCAGACGCACATACACTGACACTGTCTGCAGAGTCTGCACGTCAGAGCTCACCCCCCTCTAGCCCAGCCTCCACTTGAGAGCAGCCACTGCAGCCTGAGCCATCCCGCCCCGCCGCAGGCGCCTCCCCCTGCTCAGCCCAGGCCCTGCTCTTTGGCAGCTGCCCCACTGTTGTTGACAATCCCTCTGGAGACTGCAGCTCTCGCTGCCTGGACAGAGGAGCCAGGCCTGGCAGTGTGAGTGGCTCCACCAGCCCAGCACCTCCAGGGACCTCTAAGGGCCTGGCATTTCAGCAACACCCCTCTCCACCTTCATCCACTGTGCTGAGAGCCAGGGGACCAAGTGCTGAGGGTGGGGAGGTCCATAAAAGGCCCTGAGGATGGGCCTCCAGGCCCCCATACTGCACCTGCCACTGCTGATCTGCCCTCTATCCTGTGACGAGCACTCTGCGCCCCACCCAGCGGCCTCAACCCCCCCCACCTCTCAGGGGAGCCGCAAGCCACGCTCCCTGTCCACCAGTTCACTCCCCTTGCTACCCAGCAAACACCCCCACTCTGGGATGGTCATACATGGGCTAAGAGGGCACATGATTATAGGATCTCAGGGGCTGGTACCAGAATCCTAGTGACCTTAACCTACCTGATTGCAGGTGTTAATATCTACCCCATTCCTCAGGTGGTCCAAGGCTTTGTCCAGGTTCCCGGATCTCGCAGCCCTCAGAAAGCTGGTTGCAGCATCGGCCTGGGGGAGAAAAGAGAGCACATGAGTCAGCATGTGCTCAGGCTCCTACCAGCCCCATGTCGGGGCAGGGTACCCATTGCAGGGCTAGGGGCATGAGTCATTCCCAGAACCGAGCACACGCTGTAGGGAACAAGCTGCACCAGCCAGCTCCAAGGCACCTAACAGGGATCTTTCATCAACAGTGGGCTCAATTCCCCCATCCCCCCAATTCCTGCTGCCCCGTCCCACACCAGCACAGGGCCTGTCGCTAGCAGGCAGCCTTTTCAGTGCTGGAGCCTGGCTGGGGGTCTGTGGTGAAGCAGAAGGAGCTGTGGCTGAAGTGCCCCCCAGCAAAGCTGCCATTTATATGCAGACCCAGCTCAGGAACATGAGGGAAACGGCTTCCTTCCCCAGTGTTCTCACCCCGCCTGGCTCTCACCAGCGCTTAAAGGCCTGAGCCAGCCGCCGGATGTGCAAGAAAAGGGAGCAGGGCACTCAGTGCTGCAACAACTGGCAATGCCCCATTCAAACCCTCCACTGTGCCTGTCCCAACCCTACTTCCCCTCCCGGCCCCTGCCAGCAGGGCAGGCTCCCCCAGCTGTGCTGGGAGGGGATTGCATCGGGTCAATGGAAGGGATGGGAGGAGAGCTCTGTCAAGCCCAATGTGTTTGTGCACCTCGCAGAAAGAGGGCTTAGGGTGCTACTGCAGTGCAAATATTCCAGCATCATCACAATCTCAGTGTGAGGCAGTTAAAGAACCAGCCGCCTGACCGGGGCTGCAAGTCCCAGCAGCGACAGCTGCACTGGGACCAGGAGGGGAGGGAATGGATGATGGGGCACCATGAGGGATGCGGTCCCTGGCCACTTCATGGCGAGGCTCTCAAGGCTGGCCTGACACAAAGCAGCTTGGGAGAGATGGAGAAGCTAGTCACAGAGTCAGGCTTTCCACAGCTACAAAGTTTATAACCCAGCAATACCCCCGACCACAGCTGGGCACATCTGTCTGGCCCAGGGTCCTGTTCCCCTGGCCAGGAAAAGTCAGAAGGGAGGGACATGGACTATTTCTCCATTCTTGGCATGGAAATCAGTAAAAAATCCCTTGAAATAGACATGCCGCGAATCAACAATGAACCCAAGCTTGCTACAGAGCCCTCCTTCTCCACACCAGACATCTCACCAGTTTATCCAGAACCATTTCCAGCCGCTACTGGTCCTGCTTGGCTCTGCGGGGCCCCCTCCCAGCTCTGTGTGCTTGTCTGGGACACAGCCCCTGGCCTTGGCCCCCAGCCTGAGCAGGAACGCAATGCCCCTCAGGAAGCGAAGCAGGCACAGCCCCCGGTGAGACATGGCTAACTGAGACACTTGGGCTATTATTAACCTTGCACTTCCTGTACAGGGTGATGCTAATATAGTCCTGGGTCATAAAGCAGGAGGTGACAGAGCACAGGGCGGGGGGGCAGGGAGAAGCGCTTCGCACGCTGATGCAGACCCTGAGCCTCTGACCATAGCCCCCTAGGAGTGCATGCTTGGGGCTGTGGCTTGCTGCCGTGTCGGTGTTAGGAAGAGGGGGCGTTAGCTAACATGAGGGGAAGACAAGAGAGCCGGTTAGCAAGTCAAACCCTTGGCTAGGCCCATCCCCAGGCCACACCTGGCGGCTTCCCTCGATACTAGAACTGCCTGTGGGCATTAGGGTGCGTATTATGGCAGCACCCAGGGGTCTGGGCTCTGCACAGAAACACAGAGACAGTCCCTGCCCTAAAGAGCTTATGCTGTAAACAGGCCAGGCTGGCCGGGTGGAAAGATAACCACCCTTCTGTTGCATATGGGGACCAGGCCTAGAGAGATTTGCCCAGAATCACACAGGCAATCTATGGCAGAGCCAGGAACCCAGTTCTCCGGCGTTCCAGCCCAGAGTTGTAAGCTCATGGCCACCCTTTCTCTACGGACGAGCACCTATTGGCAGAGCTGGCCAAGGGCTGGCAGGCCCCAGCCATGGTTCAGTAACATTTTCAAAGCAAATCATGACTTGTTAGCAGCAGAGCAAAGCGACATGGGGCGGAGATGCTCAAAGGTTGTGAGAAGTGACTTGGGACGAGCCGGGTCTCTTGGCACAGAAACTACAACAACCGGTGTGGGTTAAACTACAATGATAATAAAACCAACTCTGCTCTCTGGAGAAAACCCTTCAAATGGGCCTAGAAGGGACCCCAGTGTCGCAGGGCTGAGCTGCTCTGTACTAAAGCAACGGAAGTAATGCCAGTAACACACATTGATTGGGCGCTTTGCACCCCAAAGGATCACACAACACTTCACAAACAGGAACTAGGAATCCAGCCACCACTGAAATGCAGCCACCTCTGGGGTGATGCAGCAGCTGTTTAAGTAACATTATGCAACAACTTGGGATAGGAAGTGAAGAACAGTGGATCCAGTTGAAACTATGGGGCAAATGCTGAGTGGCAGTAGGTGATGACCCAGGCTGGGACTTGCCCAGGACACCAGAGTTCACACACCTAGGGCCAGATATTCAGGTAAGCATGGCACACGGAGTCTGAGCTCTTAGCAATCTGACCCCTAGAGTCATCTTTCACCAGGTGCCTTGGAACATGTCTGTCAAGTGGGCAGGCCCGCTCAGTGGAAAGGCAGCCACTTCTGCAACACAGCACCCCTCATGCCAGGCAGGGGGACTGCTCTGTTCTGACCCAGCATGAGGCAGCACGTAATCACCAGTGCCTGGCCCACCTCAGCCCGGTCCATGAGCAAAGCTGGGTGCTCCCCTGAGACTGCAAGGCCCTCAGGGCAGGAACGGTCTCTTCTGGAACGCATGATGCACAACACGGGTGCTGCTACACAAGCCAGTGGTACCACAGCTGCAGGCTGAAGCAGTGTCTGGGCTTGGGGCTCCGTTCTTCTCTCTCTGCAGTAGTTGTGGGTTCGCTCAGTAGAGTGAGGACATCCCAGTCACCCAGCTCTCTCTCCACTCCAACTGCAGCCTCCTGGTCCGATAACCGACTGACCTCTCTGCTCCCACTTCAGGGACATGCAGCCAAGCCCTGGCTATTGCTATCGATCCAATCCCACGCGCCAGAGAAACAAGAGTCTGATTATTACTTGGGCGGCCGTCCCATCAAAGCAGCACTGGCGGCCCCCAGTAGCACCCAGCCCACCAGGCTCACCCAGCCCTTGCCACCATTCAGCCCTATGTGCAGCAAGTTCCTCAGCCGCATTTCTTGCGGGAGCCGCTGGACTCAGCACTGGCTAGCAAGGCTCCTGGCGTGAGCATACTCGGCATTACAAGGAAGAGGTGCTGGAGGCAGCGCTACGGTTTCCGATCACAGCAGAGCAGCCTCCTCATGCCAGGCGAGTGTGCGCGGTCTGTGGGAACACCTCTGCCTGCTGGCCCCCTCCAGCCCTCCGAGGAAGACCCAACTCCAAGGGACTGACCTGCTGTTTATGGTGCAGAGTAACGAGGGAGGCATCACGTGGCACTGAGATGCCTTCTGCTCAATCAGGTTTATCTACTGTGATAGACAGGACCCGCGGCCAGAGACGTCCCCATGCCGTGCTCGGCAGTGCACAGTTTGCACGCTGAGCCTGGGGTGCTGAGCTGGAGAGTCCACGATTCACAGCAGGGCAGAGCTGAGCATTTTATGTTGCAGCCTCAATGCAGAGGGATTTTCCAGCTCTGGAGCCTGCTAGAAGCCTCCTTTGCTCAGTCAGGAGCAGCGGAAGGGCAGCACCTCAGCTTGCTGTGGACATTTCAGCCGCTGCCCAGAGACCTTGCAGAGAAATCCCCTTGGAAGCGCAGAGCACAGTACAGCTTCCCTGTCCATAACACACAGCGCTGCGATGATTAAAATGAGATAACTCCACGGACTCCAACAGCCTGTGGCTGCCAAAGCCCGGGCACAGAGCGGAGCAGGGAAGTGGCCAGGAATGCAGCTAGAAAGCAAACAGAAAAGCAAAGCAGAGCTCGCCTGGTGCACAAAGGAGAGCCGTGTTGAATACTCACAGCCGTGTCTGGACCGGACCTGCCCTGTCGAACTGCCATAGTCCAGCACTTGAGCTGAAACCCAAACCTGGTCTCCCCTCACCCCCCCTCCTTAGCTAGCTACTCCCCGGCTTTGTGCGAGCCAGTAAGTTACACTGCATTCTGGCTAAAAATATAGGCTCCCTCCTCGCTTCAGCGCAGGCCCTGCAGGGCTCGCCAGACGCTAATGGAATTGGTTCATTTTCTCTCTATTATTCTGTCAGTCGGGATATTTACTACTGAGCCTCCTCCAGAAAGCAGTTGGCTGCTGCCCAGGCCAGGACGTGGATCGGAGCTGCTGGTGCTCTCCTGAGAACGGCAGAGAGGATGAACTCAGAAGACATGCCAAGGAGCCTAGTGTTCAATGGTCAATGCATGCCACCAAGGAGGGGGGCTGCGGTGTCCTTGTGGCCACCAACTGCTGGGGGACAGGGCCCTGCAGACCAGGCTGAGGCCTGGGGGAGCCAGGCAAACTATTGCTTTTCTCCCCACAACGCACGTGCATGTCTCAGGGATGCATATCGCATCCTAGGATGTCAGACAGCAGCAGCCAGACAACGCAGGCAGCCTGAGAAGAGGGGAGGGCTCGGCTTGGATATGAGCGGCACAGGAAACAGATCTGTGACTCTACTGTCTTCTTGGCACTACAGTGCGTCTGTCTGTCACTTCTGGGTGTCTTTTCATGGTGACTCTCTTCTACATCAGTGAGTCACCATGTCAGAGGCCAGAGCAGATGAACTCACCCATTGAAAAAGTACCAAAGGGATGATAGAGCGGGGCTAATTTCCAACAAAAGGACCTTCTGCATCATTCTTAAAATAAGGGCAGGCAGGTTGAGAGGAGCTCAGGGGGATGTGTCTGCCATCAGCCCTGCACACACACACCCCAGCATGTTCACTTACCACTTACACAAGTACTTGCATGCCCACACGCACTCATTGCCTCCATACACAGAGAAGCCATTTGTATTTTTCTGTCTTCAAACTGTCTGGACCGAGTCTCTGTGCCTTTCTGTCTCCCGGGCAGTTTTCCGGGACAGTTTAGTCCAATGGGAGGAGATATTCTTCCTGGCATTGCCCACTGAATGCAAAGACGAGAGAGACTCGATGGGAGATCAGACCCAGACTTTGCCGAGGGCTTTGCAACGCCCAGGACGAACGGCCAGAGGAGCACATGACACTACTCTTATTCTACCTGCTTTCTGCTGACGATTTATTCCCCTTTTGTCCCTCCCCGGCACGGGGCTTTCCCTTCAGTCCCGAGCGCTGGGCTCTTCCTAGCAGTCCAGCCCAATGCAACACACATGTCAGGCTCTTGATTCAGACTCACTTTGCACTCGCTGCACCAGCCTCTGTGGGACTCACCCAAATTGGGAGCCACTTTCGAAACGCAGGCCCAAGTATCTGCTCAATGCCCGCGGTGAGCAGCTGGAAGAGCCAGTGGGGGAACCTCAGCCCTGGCGCCTAGTCCCCCGCAGTAACCACTGCTCTGGGGCACTGCTGGAGCTAGCTGCAAACAGAAAGCTACAAACTTCCTGTAGTTAACAAATGCATACATGAGAGACTGTGCAAGTCCCTAAACCTGGGCTCAGGCTGAGTTTCCAGGCCCGTGGTCAGAGGATCGATGTCCCAGATCGCTGCTCAGGACACTGGACAGGGACAGAGTCCTGCTCTCATCTCCTCCCCTTCAGTCCCACCCAGGCAGCTCTGCACAAGGCTGATAAAGGAAGGGAGGTTACTAGTAACTCCACCTTGTTCCATGAAACACAGACACATTTATATCAGCCCAGGGAGCCCGCGCTGCCTTTGGAAGCTCTGAGCAGATAATGTTTTCCATGCAATCACCCAGCACCGTGAGTTCAGCCCCCAGTTGCTAGGGTCCCTGGAGGCTAAGGCTGCTTCAGCAATGTTACCTCAGTCACTGAGCTAGGCATGTAGCACCTAGTGATCGCTGCTCCTGACGGACCAAAGGGTATGCACATGTAGGACACTTGTTACCCCACTCTCCCCGCCTGCTTGTCTGCTGGACTGTACGCGACTTGGGGCAGGGACTATTTGTACAGCACCGAGCACAAAGCCCCTCCTCCCCCCCCATCTGCCGGACTGCACTGGAAATGCTGAATAACAATGGCACGGTGCACATCTGCCATATTTATTGGTGGACAGCAGCAACCGGGGCCGGCTCCAGGCACCAGCTTACCAAGCAGGTGCTTGGGGCGGCCACACCAGAGAGGGTCGGCACCTCCGGCTCTTCCGCGGCAATTTGGCTGGTAG
This sequence comes from Trachemys scripta elegans, assembly GCF_013100865.1. NCBI lineage: Eukaryota > Metazoa > Chordata > Testudines > Emydidae > Trachemys > Trachemys scripta. The sequence continues at coordinate 157,102,375 of NC_048299.1, forward strand.
TGGGTCCCTCACTCCCGCTCGGAGCGAAGGACCTCCTGCCGAAGTGCCGCAGATCGCGATCGCGGCTTTTTTGTTTGTTTGTTTGTTTTTTGTTTTGCGAGCAGGGGGGGCTGCTTGGGGTGGCAAAAACCCTGGAGCCGGCCCTGGCAGCAGCGGAATAATCATTATAACTTCCAATTTGCTGAGGACCTTCCCTGCGACAGAGGGGAGATTTGCACATGGAGGATCCAGGGAGATGACCTGGCTAGGAACATGGCAGAGATGAGATCCCAAAGCCTGTGACCCGAGTCAGGGATTCCCTGGCCGTCCAGCACATCTATGCACTGTACTCTTCCCAGGCTGGCAGCCCCAGAGAAAGGTGCCTGAGGAATCCACCAAGAGCAAATCCCAGATTCTGCATAATGAAGGGAGAGCAAGAGGAGAGAAGGGAAAGAAGGTCCAGGGCTCCCTCTCCAAAGAGTTCCCCACTGTCCTGCTCAGGAGCTGGCCCCAACAGCTCTGCCAAGGGCAGCACTGACTACTTCCACCAGCCGACAGAGAGGATGCTGGGAAAAGAGCTGGCACCTGCCAGACGGCTCCCAGGAAGCTCTGATACCTAGATCGGTTTTCCTGGCACCTCCCCATGGGTTTTCTTGTATGACCCCAGTGTTTGCTGCTGCAGAGATCCCCAGACCCCTCCACCACCTGCAGTGGAATGGCTAGAGCACAGCAAGCAGCTAGCCAAACCAGCCTCTCTGCCCGGCTCTGTGGGAAGAGACGCACTTACGGTGAGCCGAGAGCTGGGGGATTTGCTATCGATTTGAGCTCCTACTCTGAAAGGGCCTTTACGCTTTCCCCACATGGCCAATGATATGCAGCACAGCTGGGGCCTGCACAGAGCGCTCCTGCTGCTGGAGTCCCTCCCCACACAAACAGAGCTAACAGCGAGTCCGTTCTGTTCTGGGAACTGAGAAGGAATAAATGGGCTATAGGTGTTAATACCATTTAATAATGTTTGATGGTGAACGGTGACTAAATTATACTAATCCCTTAAGCCCATTTATTCCACCTCAATCAGTACAATTATTATAACAGTTTTCACCCATCTAGCTAAGCCCCTCCCCCTTACCCCGGCATCTCTGTGATGCATCTTCGAAGACCCCAGCCGGCCTGCAGGGACAGTGGCGATGGACCCACTGCAACTTAGATATCTCCTCTGATGCTAAATATCCCCCAGACACCATTTCTCAGCTTCCACCCCCTGCCAGCAGACAAGTGACCCATCAAATTGCACCCAGCCTTGTCTGCCTCAGGATCCGGGAGTCTGCCGTGACAGCCCCAGACTACTCTGCAACCTAACAGAATGGGCAGATGCCTCCTCACTCACACGTGGGCTCAGGAGGGGGATCCTGCAGCTGCCTGTGTGCTAGTCCCAATCCCCCGAGAGGCAGTGGCTGCAGACATGAAGTGGGCTCCACTCTCTCAGGAGTCCTCAAGGACAATGTTGGCACAAGAACAAATGGGTAAAAACTGGCCATGCAGAAATTCAGGCTGGAAATTGGAAGGAGGTTTCTCCCCGTCAGAGGGTGAGGTTCTGGAACAGCCTCCCAGTAGGAGTGGTGGGGCCAAACAACTAGTTTTAAGAGACAGCTGTACGAACGTATGAGTGCGATTGTCTGACAAGTCTGTGTATGATGGAAGGGGCAGGGCTCAGCAGCCCTGGGACTCACTTCCAGTTTGTCTTATGTTCCTAACAGCTCAAGCATCAGGGCTTCAGCCTGGGTCAGGAAAGGGTCCCCCCCAGAGGGGGCTGGTCTCCTTACTCTGGAGCATCAGCGATGGTGACAGCTGGGGCTGGGACATTCGGCAGGGTGGGCCAGGGCTCCGCAGACTGTGGTGGCACCCAGTATTCTCTGTATCTGGTGTTTGGCTGGCTGGTTCTAGTTCACACGCTCGGGATGTCACTGACCCCATGTGTGGGGCTGGGAAGGAATTTCCCCCCCAGGTCAGACTGGCAGTGACCTTGGAGGGTTTCACCTTCCTCTGCACCATGTGGGTGTGGGTCACTTGCCAGGATTCTACCCTGCAAGTGGGTATACCTCATTTAATCATTTCCCTGCCACTTGGGGGCAGGGCGAGGCTCAGGCACTGGGGCACCTCGGTCCCCCCTGTTCGCTGCCTGTGGCGCACAGCAGTCTAGTCTACTGTGGGCTGTGACACTTCGGTCTCACTTTGGTTATTGGGTTAGTGTGCAGGTGTTGGTGGCCAGTGAAATACAGGAGCTCAGACTAGATGACCTGGTGTCCCTTCTGGCCTTGAACTCTCTGGGTATGTCTACACTGCGATAAAAACCCTGCGCGCCAAGTCTGAGCCCGGCTCAGCTGACTCGGGCTCAGGCTGCAGGGCTAAAAATAGCAGTGTAGGCATTTGGTCTGGGCCTGGGCTCGGAGACCCTCCCCCCTTGCGGGGTCTGAGAGCCAGGGCAGTCATGGCCGGGCAGCCGTGTAGACATCTCCTAGGACTCTGCACGCCTTGTTGGCAAGGAAGCACACAGCAGAGCCGGCTCTATCACAGGGCTTTGCTGAGTGAAGTTTCCCTGGGCTGCTCTCAGGCGGAGAACTTGAAAGCAATTCAATCCAATTAAACCATTAAATGCACGGCTGTCTCTTGAGTTTTACCACTTGTGATAACATTACAGCTTCAAACTCCTGTCTCCTCCACGTCCTTTGGACAGCCATGTGCTCCTATCAGCAAGGTACTTAGCAGCTCCTGCTCAGCGTCCTGCTGACATCTGCTTGCAAATCCACACGTCTGAGGCTCAGAAGCAGCATGTGGCATGCTTTATCTTAGCTAAATCAGACACAAGACAGGATGTAAAGCTGCTCCCATCACAGGCATGAGTCAACCTGGAGGAACCGGGTCAGGACAGTCCACTGCCCCAAACCCACCTTGTCCCTGCCACATAAGCTGCTTGGCAGATAGATTGTGCATGCTAGCGAAGGGCTGGGCCAGCGAAGTCACTGATCACAGGGCAAGAGCCCCGTCACAGAGACAAGCTGCAGTGCTAAGGGGAAGAGGCAGTTTTGCCTTTGCCTACCCGCCCTTATCCCCACTGCTCAGCAGCACCAGGGGTGAGTGATGGCCAGCCACACAGCCAAGCTGATGGAGAGCCAACCCTGCGTGCTGCTGGACAGTGCTGGCCTTGGACACAAAGCAGCCAGAGAAGCCTGCCAATGACGTGAAACAAAGCCAGAGGTTCGCGGACTTGGCGTTAGGAACGGAGCAGGGGTAAGAAGGACTCCTGTCCAGTCCCTGGAGACCAGTGCAGGACACTCCCCTCCAGCGCATTAGCCTGTGCTTCATCCCATGTAGTATGGCTCGCCGCCGGCAGGCAGCTGTGTTGTACAGAACACAGACAGAGAAGGCCCCTGCTCCAAGAAGCTGACACCTGCCACTCACTGGAATACTAATTAATACGGGGGTTACCTGGTCCCAGTAGCCGGGGCTTCCACTGCTTCCCTGGGGTATGACTCTGCCATCTGATAGATGGCTCCAGAGGGAAATGGTTTCTGAGGTTCAGCCCTTTCTTCATTTCCATCCAGTGGTCCTAGCTTCACCCTAAACAAATCCTCTCCACGTGTTCACCACCTGGCCAGTTATCACAGATCCCTTCGGCTGGGTCTATCAGCCTCTGCCCTCCAGATCTCCAACCACTGCCTCTCACAGTGCAGCTCCCCTGCTAGTGGGGGGCTGTGCTGTGTAACTCGGCTCAAATCAGACCTGGGGTGAACATGTTGGCAGCACTGGCCTATTGCTCCCTCCTCAGGTTCGGGGGGAGGGGAAGGCTAATGTAGCCATAGTCACTGTGGTCATTTAGCCAAGTTAGACACAAGCAGCATTTCTAATCTTCTCCATAAATCCATCCACCTGCTCTCTGACCTCATCATGCTCTTCTGCACGGCCCCTCCCTCCCGCTGTTGCCTTGCTGGTATCAAGGTGCCCAGATCAACAACCGAGGCCTTTCCCACCCCACTGCTTACGTTGAGAAGCTGCAGCACCTTAGAACACATGCTGTCAGGTCTAACAGAGAGCTGGTCATGGCTCACCCTCTATGGTCCCCCCGGGGCTACACACAGCCAGCTGACAGGGCGTGGAACAGATCGGCCCTTGTCTACACTCCACTATGGCAGGTTTTACAGCCTGTTCTAACACAATGAAACTTCCCAGCACAGACAAGCCCCCACAACCACCTCCTGGCTCTCGGTGCCTCTGCACAGGCAGCCCCAAACAAACAGCACTGTCTTACTTATCACCCTGAAAGCTCCTCCTCAACTGGCACTCCATTGCTGTCCAGCGCACCAGCTTTCCGAGTGGCATGTCTGCCATCCGGACAGAGCTTCCCAGATGTTGTAGCTGCACCTCCCTCAGGTTGCTATTTTCTGCCCCATTTTTCTAAGCCCTCAGTGGGTCCCTTTGTCCTACTTTGGCCTCCCGAGTGTCCGCCCCTGCCCCTGCAAACAGCACTGAGATGCTGCTTCACTTCCTCATCAGGTTCCCTAGTACAGGGGCCCAACACCAACCTCCTTGGTCCAAGCCCAGCACTGTGACCACGGCCTGGCAGACAGCTAGGGTGACCAGATGTCCCGATTTTATAGGGACAGTCCCAATTTTGGGGTCTTTTTCTTATATAGGCTCCAATTACCCCTGTCCCGATTTTTCACATTTGCTGTCTGGTCGCCCTACAGGCAGCACCCGTGCTAACGGGCTCAGGAAGAAACAGCATTAACACTGCTGTACAATGTATCCATATTGCACTTCCCCAACTATGGCAAATGATTTGGGGAGAGAGGGAGGCTGAAGTTTTTCTCAACCTCCAGACATTTTATTTTGCTGCTTTCATTACCTTTCCCCCATTTGTTAGGTTACAGGCACCTTCTGTATCTGAAACTTTCTAGCCCCGGATCTCCAGCCCAGGCGTTTATGCCAGCTGGGATGCCTTTTAATTCCCCTTTAATGCCCCCAGTTTAACCATTTTACTGGGAAATGGTATTTTGAACTGGCCCAGACACCAGCATAAGGCAGTGGGGCTGGCTGGGCTGGGACATGAGCGCCATGGCCTGTCTGATGTTCCACAGCAAGCAAAGGATCACTGCCATCAGCAGCACTTCTCTGGCCCCCAGAACCCTCCCCTTCACAACCAGAGAGAGACATGTGGCATCAGTTGAATTCCTCTTGCGTAGCTCCAGAACCAGAGGCAGCAAGCCAGGGGTGAAGGGGAAAGGGACTGGCACAGGGACCTAGGGAGGCTGCTAGCTGACCCAGCTTGCTGAGGTCTGTGCCAAATAAAACCCAACCAGCTACGAAAGCCTCTCTGGAGTGCACGACCCAAGCTAGCTCCAAGGATTCTGTGTACTCACCAACACAAGAGAACACCCAAAGTCCCACATCATCCACTGACCAAATCCACATTGTTTTCAACTACAAAGGGATTCCATTAATCCTTAGGGCTCCAGGCACCATTTAACAGCTAGCTTGTAGGTCAAGGATTAATGCAGACCACAAGTCCTATAGAGATCAGGGATAAAACTTCCCAACTGTCCTGGGTTACAGGGGGGAAGATCAAAGACAGAGACATGAAGTGATTTGCTCCAGGTCTCACAGCGGCTTAGTCACAGAGGCAGGAACAGAACTCAGGACTTCTGACTCCCACTCTGCCGTGTTCCCTCTCTCTTGCTGGGGAACACAGACCCTGGCAGGGATGTGAGAGAGGAAACCATATTTCAAATATTTCATTTGGGGGCCAAATTCTCAGGAACCGCTTCTAGTTTGTCACCTCTGTTGTATATGTGCAGTCACTTGCGACCACAAATAACGACACAGACACTCTTGGCGACTGCCGTCCGGCCTGCCATTCACCAATGCACAGTGCACTCAGAGCCTGGGGTAGCTAGATCTCTGGTGAGTCATTTAAGGTCTTAAACAGCTGCTGTGGCTGAGGATTAGAAATGCTCCTCAGCTCCCCCCCGTGGGTGGGTCCCACTTGGCTGGAAGCTGCAGCCAGAGCAGCTTTGGGGAAACAGAGAGGGAGGGTGCCACAAGGAGCAGTTTGGAGGGAACAGCCCGTGCCAGTGTGTCAAAACCCTTTGATAAGGGCGTAAATCCTGCTGCTCTGAGCACATTTGTTCCCAGACTACGCCCATGTGACACAAATGGGTTTTCTGAGAAGCAGGATTAAGAGTCTGCCCTGTTATTCACAAATCACAATTGCCCTGGATCAACAGCCGGGCAGCCAGCACCAGCAGAGGTGTTAATAGAACACCATCCCATGGTGTTTGACCAGGGGAGCCAAGGCTATGAAAGAGTTAACATGGCTGCAGCTCCTGTCAGCATGGGCCATGGCATGCACACCCCAGTGACACCTGTCGCTCCCTCCTGAGGCTAGCAGGAGCCCCCCGCAATTTTGTGCCTCCTGAGCGGGGAATGCTATTTTTATATCACCAGGTTCTGACTTAAGACAAACCTCTAGAGCTTGTTGTTCATGCATTACACCTCTTATTACAACCTACCAGGGCTTACAGCTGGTTAGAGAGACACAGCAGCAACGTGACTACTTGATTTTTTACCTCTTACTCTCCTAATGTACTTTCTTCCTGGACCATGACAGCAAATAAATATAGCTGTGTCTGTGCAGACGGGGGTGTGCAGAGAACACACCAGGAAAACCTAGTGCACAGAAGGTATGTGACAGATTGCCACTTGCCAGTAAAAATCAGGGACAAATTCTGGGCCTGCCTGGTGGAGCCCAGAGAGTGGGGGCAGCCTTTCCAGCAAAGGACATGTATGGTGCACCCAGCCTCATCTATCCCAGACACTGCACATGGCTCCCAGCACTGAAGAGAGGGGCTGGGTTCCAGCACCCACCGACAGTGCCCCAGACCCAAATCTGGTTGCTTCCAAATAGATTCATTCTGTGCCCAGGGGAAGGCTTTTAAATGTTGCTTGGGAGCAGCTTCTAATTTCTACAATCTGTTCCCACTCATTTTTTCTAGCCCTGCTTCAGCAGGACTGATTCACACCTGCTCTGCCTGGATGCAGTGGTCAAAAGCCCTGAGCAGGGAACTGTCTGTTAGAATCTGTACAGCAGTTACTGATCAGTGTGCTGGAACTGCGGGAGAGGCAGGCGCTGTGCTGTGGCTGAGACCCAGGGGCTCTCATGCCATCCCAACTGCTGTGCATGAGAAGTGCTCTCTAAGCCAGGGGTTCTCAACCTTTTTCTTTCTGAGCCCCCTCCCAACATGCTATAAAAACTCCACGGCCCAGTTGTGCCACAACAACTGTTTTTCTGCATATAAAAGCCAGGGCCAGCGTTAAGGGGTAGCAAGCAGGGCAATTGCCCAGGGCCCTATGCCACAGGGGGCACCATGAAGGCTTCGGCTTCATCCCCAGTGGTGGGGCTCGGAGCCCCGAGCTGCAGTACTGTGTGGCGGGGCCAGGGCCGGCTCCAGGCACCAGGCAACCAAGCACATGCTTGGGGCGGCACCTGGTAAGGGGCGGCCAATCTTGGGGTGGCGGGGGGCAGCGCGGCGCGGCATTCCGCAGGGAGGAGGGATGCTCCAGCGGCATGGCACTCGGCGGGGGGGCGCTCCGGCGGCACGGCACGCGGCGGGGGGGTGGCGCAGGGCGCGGTGCTCGGGGGGGGGGTTCGGCGGCGCGGCGCGCGGGGGGGGGGGGGGCTTTTTTTTGCTGCTTGGGGCAGCAAAAAAGTTAGAGCTGGCCCTGGGCAGGGCTTTGGCTTTCTGCCCTGGACCCTAGCGAGTCTAACGCCAGCCATGCTTGGCAGACCCCCTGAAACCTGCTTGCAGCGCCCCCGGATGCCTGGTTGGGAACCACTGCTCTAAGCCATCTAGGAAGGAAGGCCCAGAGGAAGGCTGCCTGCAGCACGGCTCTTAGACAATATCCCCCCTTGCACTGGCAAGGGGAGCTGTGCCAGGACCCTGTGAGCAACGCCTGCGCCTAGTGAAGGAAAGTTGCTGCTAGCATGGCTTCAAAGGCAGTTGGAGCCTGCATGGAAACCCCACCCAGTGCGCCTGACCCAGTGCTTTAGGTGGGCAGCAGAGACGACAATTTAGCAGCTGCTGTTTACCGTTACAAAAGAAAACTGGCAGCCAATCCTCCTTCCCCCTCAACTATATCAGCTCAGAATACGCTGGCGTGGAGAGCAGGGATGGTCTTGCTTTTAACTCTCCAGCCTGGAAACAAGGGGCTCAGATCAGTTCCTGGCTCAGCCACTGACTCCCTGTGTGACCTTGGCCAAGTCCCCCATCTGTACAATGATCTATCCTGTGTCTCTCTGTTTGGTCTCTGGGGCAGGGGCCGTCTCACCATGTGCACACAGGTGCCCAGCACCACAGGGCCCTGATCCCATGCTACCAGTTCTGACAGACACATGCCAAGCAGGATAGGTAAACAGCCTCCCAACTATCCTTCCCCCTGGAATTGAGTTGCAAGAACCCCCCGCTGCCTTTAGAGGCTGCCCAAGTACTCACTTTCCGTAGGTGCAGCAGGTCTGGCATCCCTATTGGTGAAAAGGAAGCCCCCATGTCCGTGCTTGGGGTCTGCACAGATGCACAGTGAGTTCTGCCTCCAAAACAAGTGCCCAAGATCCCAGCAGGCACAGGGTTTTATCATCATCATCAGCCCTCCGCCCTATCACCACTCACATGTGCAGATGCCGAGGCGAGGCTCCTGCCTGGGGACTGGAGATTACAGAGGCTGCCTCATGCCAGGGCCCATGATAAACAGTGGCTGGGCTCTTCTCCAAGCGTTTGAGAGGGCAGGGTATCTGGAACATGCTTTCTAAACACGTCTGCAGGCTCGTGAATGGGGCTCCAACCTCGGGCACCTGAACCCTGCCTTTCAAACAGGAAAAGTGCAGGACAGGCCTCAGAAACGTGAGACACAGTAAGGACAGAATTGTTCGTCTGAAAGCTGCTCAGGGCCAGGACTGCCTCTGACCTTGTGCGTGTAGCGCACCCATCGCAAGGGGACCGCATTCCTACATGTTACTGCAACACAATGAAACTCACTTCTCCTAGTCACAGGGCAGATCCAGCTCCAGCCTTCCCCCCTGGAGATCCCTGCATGCAGGGAGAAGGGGAGTGAGCCCTAAGCCATTTGGAGCAGGGTCTCTCCACCTGCTCTACTGGGAAGTCACAGCACAGCTCATGAGAACAGACCCTTTGGAAACAGCCCCTCCAGACGGTCTGTGCTCCAATACCATGACAACGGGTGCACTATGAATACTGACGGGGGAGCATTTACTTGGCACTCCAGGCTGGAAGACCAGATTCTGCTCTCCATTAAAGGGTGCCAGTGGCTTTGTTCACACTGCTCAGGTGCCCGGTGATTAATTAGCTGGTGTTTGCAAAGCGCTAGGTGAATGCAGGACAGCACAGTGCTCCATTTCTGCTTTTAGCTCCCATTCATCAGGAACCCATGTGCTGACTGCAGAACTGTGGTGATCTGGATACCTTGGGACCATGCCAGTAGATGCCTCAGAACCTGAGGTGACTACACGTGGGCAGGTCATTGAGCACAAACGTGACTGTGGGGTGCTCACACAGCAATGGCTGAGCCAGCTGCACCCACCTGGATGCTTGCAAGTCAGCTGAGCCCGTCCCTGGGAAAGCGCTCATCGCAGTAAGTGCTCTGGGATGTGCTCAGATGCAGGCATGGAAAATGGAGCCTGCCTAGTGCTTTGCATGATAGAGAGATGCGAGTTGACCACAGCGGGGGCTGTGCTCCAAGTTACAGCAGTGGCAGCAGAGCCGAGGCCTTATCAGAAAAGGTTTCCTTAAAAAAAAAATCCCCTTTGCACACGTGTATGCGCACGCTGCGCCGCCAAGGCTTTGATGGAAACACTGGCAGAGCTTTCATTCTAGCAGTAGGTGCCACAATGCAGCAGGCAGATTCCTAGAGACAGAGTGCAATTCTCAGGCAGCTTGTGCATGTGCCATCCTGGCGTAGGTATGCAGTCGGCTCAGGAGCGCCAGTTCCTCCACAGTAGTTGGGTTTATTCCCTTCCCCTCTTCTGCTTTGAGCTGCAAACTCAGCTGATGGGAGGGGGAGAGTAAACAAGACTCAGGCCAGGTCTACACTACACCCCTAATTCGAACTAAGGTACGCAACTTCAGCTACGTGAATAACGTAGCTGAAGTTCGAAGTACCTTAGTTCGAATTAGTTCGAACTTACCTTGGTCCACACGCGGCAGGCAGGCTCCCCCGTCGACTCCGCGGTACTCCTCTCGGCGAGCTGGAGTACCGCAGTCGACGGCGAGCACTTCCGGGTTCGACTTATCGCGTCCAGACTAGACGCGATAAGTCGAACCCAGAAGTTCGATTTCCAGCTGTCGAACTAGCGGGTAAGTGTAGCCAAGGCCTCATTTTCATTGGAGGGGGAGCTTAAACAACAAGGTCTTTTGTCCTCTTTAATGTCCCACTCCAGTCTGTCTGGGGTTGAGGGGCCTTCTTTGTGGGGCAGAACAGAACACCATCTGTTGAGAGACCAGTATTTCACACTCCTTAATCTCTCTCTCCTGCCCAGTGATTTATACAGCTACCAAGGCTCAAAATGCAAATGCTCAGATATTACCATACAATGTGAAATACAGATGCTATGAGATCTATGCAGGCAGCCACTCACCAGCGTTCCATAAAGTCTAAACACTAAACACATTCTTATAATTCTAACACCTATCGTAACAATCCCAATGCGCAAGTGGCTTTTGTTTGTGCTCTTTGTTTTGTGGAGTTCGTTCGCTCTTGGGACTGAGAAGGACCAGACATCAATCCAGGTTCTCCACATCTTTCTAAACAAGTCTCTCCTTTTCAAACTTGTAAGTAAATAGCCAGGCAAGGCGTCTTAGTTTTACTTTGTTTTCTCAACTTGTAAATGTACCTTTTACTAGAGTGTTTCTTTGTTTGCTGTACTTTGAACCTGAGACTAGAGGGGCGGGGGGTCCTCTGAGCTCTTTAAGTTTGATTACCCTGTAAAGTTATTTTCCATACTGATTTTACAGAGATGATTTTTACCTTTTTCTTTAATTAAAAGCCTTCTTTTTAAGAACCTGATTGATTTTTCCTTGTTTTTAGATCCAAGGGGGTTGGATCTGTATTCACCAGGAGTTGGTGGGAGGAAGGAGGGGAATGGTTAATTTCTCCTTGTTTTAAGATCCAAGGGGTTTGGATCTGAATTCACCAGGGAATTGGTGAAAGATTTCTCAAGGCTACCCAGGGAAGGGAATTAGTTTTTGAGAATTATGGCAGCGGACCAGAACTAAGCTGGTAGTTAAGCTTAGAAGTCTTCATGCAGGCCCCCACATTTGTACCCTAAAGTTCAAAGTGGGGATACAGCCTTGACATGGTGGCAGAGGTGGGATTCATTTTAAACCCAAAAGCCAGTAAGATTTTTTTTCCCTTCTAGCTGCTTGGAAAGCAGAGCTGAAGGTAGATGCATATCTTATCTCTCCTTGCCTGAAGGCAGAGGTGTTAAGTTTTTTTAACAAGAGCCTTTGTTAAGAGAAGGGTTCAATTAATGAGCAAACGACTGGTAAAAGGAATTTACAAGCTGAATTATTATTTTTTTCTTTTTACATCCTCAGGAGTAGCTAGTTAGAAAGTCTCTGTTAACTCAGCAGCAGCCAGAGCTGAGTACATCCCAGTTTCAGTCAACTGCAGAGTGGTGTGACCCAGCACAAGAAAACAGGAAAATGACTACAAAAGAAGAAAAAGCCAAAGAGGAGGCCCACAAGAGAGCTATGGAACTGAAAGTAAAAGAGATAGAGCTGAGAGACAGAGAATAGAAAGCCAAAGAGGAGGCCCACAAGAGAACTATGGAGCTGGAAAAAGCCAAAGAGGAGGCGAGAGAAAAAGAAAGGAAGCATGAACTGGAAGTAGCAAGGGCTAGGCAGGATGCAACAGCCACCCCTAACAACTCCTCTCCAGGTACCACTTCCCATCCCAGAAAATTCCCCACCTACAAGGCAGGCGATGATACTGAGGCTTTCTTAGAAAATTTTGAAAGGGCCTGCCTTGGATACAGCATCCCTATAGACCAGTACATGGTAGAGCTGAGGCCGCAGCTCAGCGGACCCTTAGCAGAGGTGGCGGCTGAAATGCCTAAGGGACACATGAACAGTTATGAACTTTTTAAAAACAAGGCCAGAATCAGAATGGGGCTAACACCTGAGCATGCCTGTTGGCGGTTCAGAGCCCTAAGGTGGAAACCCGATGTGTCATTTACCCGACAGCCTACCACATTGGGAAAAATTGGGATGCCTGGATATCAGGAGCAAATGTTAAATCTACGGAAGAGTTGCCCTTCCTAATGCAAATGGAGCAGTTTTTAGAGAGTGTTCCTGAGGAAATAGAAAGGTACATCCTAGATAGGAAGCCCAAAACTGTAACGGAGGCGGGGGAGATTGGAGCCAAATGGGTGGAGGTGACAGAAAAGAAAAAAACTAGTAGCAGTTGGAGCGAATACCAGAAGGGGCAAGCCGAAACAAAACCTTACCACTGGGGACAACCCAAGGCCCCACCCACATCCCAAGGGAAACCCCAGAGGCCTTCTCACCCCATCCCACCACTCTCCACCAACCAACATCGCCCCGGTGATACCTTAGCAGGGCAATGTTTTAAATGTAATGAACTGGGACATATAAAGGCTCACTGCCCCAAGAACCCCAACTGATTACAGTTCATTACACCACAGTCACACCAAAGATCCCCAGGCCCAGATGCCCCTCTCATACCCTCGGAGTGAAGGGAAACCTTGAGAGTGGGCGGAAAGAAGGTTATCGCTTGGAGGGACACTGGGGCACAAGTGTCAACTATCCACCAATCCCTAGTGGACCCCAAACTCATCAACCCGGAGGCTCCGGTGACATTTCAATCCTTCGTGTCACAGTCTGTAACCTTTTTAAAATGTACCTTTTACTAGAGTGTTTCTTTGTTTGCTGTACTTTGAACCTGAGACTAGAGGGGGGGGGTCCTCTGAGCTCTTTAAGTTTGATTACCCTGTAAAGTTATTTTCCATACTGATTTTACAGAGATGATTTTTACCTTTTTCTTTAATTAAAAGCCTTCTTTTTAAGAACCTGATTGATTTTTCCTTGTTTTTAGATCCAAAGAGTTTGGATCTGTATTCACCAGGGAATTGGTGAAAGGTTTCTCAAGGCTACCCAGGGAAGGGAATTAGTTTTTGAGAATGGTGGCAGCGGACCAGAACTAAGCTGGTAGTTAAGCTTAGAAGTCTTCATGCAGGCCCCCACATTTGAGATGAACTGTTGCTAGCAAGGGCAGGACATGTTTGCACGGTTTTCCTGGTGCCGAATGTCTCCCCCTTTTGGGCCCCCTTTCAAATTTTTATTCCCCTCTTCATTCGTAGTTAATCCTGCTCCACTGACCAGTTCCAATTTCTTTGGAGATTAGCCAGGAGTCCTTTGCAGACACTGCACAGACTCTGGCAGGAGCATGCTGTTTGCAGACTCTCGTGTAGACACAGAGGAGAGAGCCAGAAAGGGCTATAAAAACCCTTTGTGTTCATTAACTTTCCAGGGTCAAATGAGCAGAAGACACTGCCCAGCTCTGCTACCCAAGAGAGGTTATTGGGTGGAAGATGCTCTGCCAGACGCTGGCCTGGAGACAGGGGAAATGCATGAGAACCAGCAAGCAAACCTTCAGGGAATGTGGTTCTAGGGAGCCCGTTGTGGTCTGGGAGGCCAGAACGAGGGGACCTGAAATTAAACCACTTGCCTGCTCCATAACATAACACGCTTGCAGCTCTGAATCACAGCCTTGCAGAGTCCCTTCTGATGCACAGCACTGTCACCTTCATCACACAGCTGTCGACACCAGTGCAGGCTGGTGACCCCAATCCCTTCCAGGGCGTCTAGTGTCCTGCGTCCCATGTCAATCAGTTCAGTGACAATCCCCCACTGTGATAAAAGTGCAGGAATGTCTACTGTGGGTGGGTGGGTGGGGCACAAACAAAACAGTGAGTGGGCCTGTCCCTCAGAACCAAGCCTTCCCCGGTATTCCATTCACATTCCTTTTCTTCCGTGAATGATTGGAGTACATTGATCCTGCACTGACAGGTGCTACTAGCTAACTAGCCATCCAGCTGTTACTGAACTGTGGCTCTGTGCAGCAGTCCTGTCCAAGCATTCAGGGTCAGCCCTTTTCCCCCCAAAAGTCCTTCACCTGCATCTCTGAGTTGTTTGGTGGGAGGAAAAGCAAGAGAGAGTGTAAAGAGCAAAGGGAGAGGCGACTGAGCATTCGGGACAGGCTTGGTGGGGGAGTCCAGCTTTATCGGTGGCCACTGGCTCTTCTGTCTACACATAGAACCTTGTAGGGTACAGACTCCTTCGAATACATAACTAGGTGCTGCTCCATGCTACACCAACCCCACAGTGGGCACTCCAACGGAGACTGAAGCATGTTCTCAATTACCAATGCACAGTGTGTAATTTCCGAGCTGACCAGTTGCGTGCAATGAGCATTAGAAGAGCAGAGGAAACGATGGGATGCAGAGTGCCAGGAAGAGCGCTGCGGCCATAGCACGCTCCCAGCCCAGGGTGATGCACTGGTTTGTAAGTTAATGTTCTAGCAAGAAAGCCTAGGAGCCGGGACAGATACAGAGCAGGCAGCAACATTGTGGGCTTCACCCCCTCCCCCAACAGCCTCCCCCCGGGCCTGAGCCAACCACCTCTGGGGGGCAAGGCAGTTTGGGCCCTGTGCTCACTCTGCCAATAGGGATAATGGCAGTGCGGTCAGCTGTCCACTAGGCGCTAGACCAGGCCCATCAAACTCTTTAGACAGACAGCTAACTGCACAGGGGACTGAACGGTCACTGCACACACACCAGACTGTAACTGGGGGCTAAGGGGGAGTGGCTCCATCCCCCCTCGCCCAAGCCAGGCACTCTCTCTCAGGCCATGCATTTCTTTTTAATAGGAAACGCATGCACCCAGCTACCATTGTTCAATCTGTTTGTAGGTTCTCCCTCTCCCCCACCCTGGTCTGCCCGGTCCATCGCGACTGTCAGCTCTTTGGGGCAGTGACAGTTGCTGCTCAGTGTCTGCACAGTGCTGGCACGGGTGGGGGGGCCTCGCTGATGGTTGGCCCTAAGCCCCTACCCTAACAAACCTTTACATCCCGGCAGGAGCCAAAGGCCCTGGCAGACCCGGGGCTCCATGGCAGTGGGTGCTAAGGGGGGAGAGACAGCAGGGGGCAGGCCGGGTCTGGGAGGCACTCCCCATGCTCATCACAGAGAGGAGTGCAGAGCCTAGGGATAGGTGCAGGGTACAATACCCTCCCTAGGAGCCTGCAATCTCTCTGGAGTTTGTTCCCTAGCACACTTGGCCACCTGCTTTAAAATGCTAGAGAAGTTGAATGTATCCCAGTCATTTGCAAACTCTGGAAAGTCCATGGTTCCTGCCTGGCGGTAGATGCTGCTGCTCCTAAGCTAGGGAGCAGTATCACCAGTTTATGCAATGCTGCATTTTTTTCTGCATAACTGCATGTCATGAATGTAGATCAGAGTCTGAAGGCTGGTGACGTCTAGGAGAGATACGGGGCCACTCCAAAACACCGGGAGCAGCCCCATGCAGACCACCCTTCCACAAGGCCAGGGCTATGGCTGAATGTGGCGAGCTCTGTGGGCAAGCACAGGGGGTGAACGGCAATGAACCTTAGAAACCTGCCATCAGCAGCCTCTCTCCACACAGACCAGTTAAAAGCTCACTTTTAAACCAAGTCACTTTTAAACCACTGCTGAAAGGGCCCCAGAGACAGGCACGTGCACACGGCTGGAGCTAACCCACCTGCCTCTAAGGAACACACCGCCAGCCATGCAAACATATCACCTCACACCATCCCTTTTAGCCTGCTTATTGCCTGGCCACGACCCCTGCATGCTGGATCCTCTCCTCTTCCCCTTTGCTGTGTCCTTTGAGAACATGAGCGCCTCAAGGCTGGGGCCAGGCCTTTATCTGGGTTGGTACAGCACCCGGCATATTATGGCTGCCACCAGAAACCACTAACAAGAGTCAGAAGAGCAACTTTTCCGCTGCTGCAGAGAGGCCCACAGAGGACAGGCCATCTCTTGGATGTGATTTCCTTGGTGAGGGAACTCAGTCCTTAGCAGGGCACCAGCTAGAGACTGGGTCACCAGAATGGGAGCCTGGGTTTTCCTGCTCGCCTAGGAAGTCATTTTCTGCATGATAAAGCACCGTGGCTGTGCTGGGCAGAGTCACTGCTGCCTGCAGTTCCTTCAGGCCCAGTGAGCCGCCAGAAGCAGGGAACACCCTGCCTGCATCACACAGACTCCTCTCAGAACCCTTCATCCCTTCGGAATTCTCTTAACGGCCCACAGCTAGGGCACAGCAGTGAACGGGATGCTCTGGGCCCAGAGCAGGAAATAGCTGCGGTGATTGTGTGGTATCTTAATGGTGACAAACGGATGGATTTGTAGAAGTCTCTGGAGCAAGCTGTGGGCAAGAGCACAGTGAGGGTCACTGCCGCTTAGCACCACCAGCCCACAAGAGCTTTCCTCGGGCTGGAAAAATGGGAAGGCAGCACAAATTGGGTCCTCCATAGGGCCACTGGCAGGCTGGAGCTCCCCTGAGAAAGCCAAGTGCTTCACCCCCTGGCTCCACGCCCACTGGGGCCTGGTGCAGGATTGGGAGGCAACTCGAATTCCGTCATTTAAATCTTTCATCCACCCCATTAAGAACTGAACCTCTGCCCAGAGCCAGTGCCACGAAACCTCCCACCCAGCCATCCCTAGAACCAGCCCCGTTCAGCCTCGCACCCTGTCCACCTCGGAGTGTGCCCCAGAACCAACCCCAGGCAGCTTGGAACCCGCCCTGCCTCTGCTATTATGTGCAGTGATTGTAGGAGACATTTGCAGACTCCTAGGGCCAAATCCTGCCATCAGCTGTACTCCTGCCATCCTATGAAAATCACTAGGCACCTAGTGGTAACGGGTGATGGGCTCTGTCATTTTGCACCCTCCTGGCTCTCTCTTCTCACCAGTCAGCTCTGTGGTTCAGCGCATTTAATAAATTAATCCCTAATTGTTTTTGTTGCTATTTGTAGATGAAGCAGGCTCAGTTCCCAGTGGAACCGTTCTCCTTGCTACGTTAATTGCATTCCCATTTTCATCACGCTTCCTAAGACTTCCCATTGATCCCTCATCCCGGTATTACACCTCACTCATTAGCATGGGAGCTGCAACAAGCTCCATCTCCGCTCTCCTTCCTGCCCTCACCGCAGATGGGCGAAGTCTGCATGTGGCTCTCTCTGTGGGCAAGCACAAGGGGTGAATGGCAACGAGCCTTAGAAACCTGCCCTCAGCAGCCTCTCTCCACAGAGAAAAGTAAAGCTCCAATGCTGCGGGGTCTGGGGAAGGCTACCGTCCGCACAGGAGAGCAATCCCATCCAGGGAGCCAGGGCTGAGAAGGGTTTAAACCTTTCACAATAGGAGTGTCCCAATAAAGCTGGGGATCTGAGCCTGGAATGCAGTCTCCATCCCCATTCAACCACCCAACAAAGTGCTGGTGGGAGGGAGTTTCTCGTCAGGGGATTCACTAACACTGAGGGCCTGTCTACACTGCAGTGAGACCCCTGTGGGCGGCTGGCCCTGGCCAGCTGACTCGCGCTAAGGGGCTGTTTAATTGCAGTGTAGATGTTTGGGTTCTGGCTGCAGTCTGAGCTATGGGACCCTCCCCCCCACAGGACCCTAGAGCCTGGGATCCAGCCTGAGCCTGAATTTCTACACAGCAATTAATTAGCCCCTTAGCCTGAGTCAGCTGGCCCAGGCCAACCGCAGGCTTTTACTTGCGGTGTAGACATGTCCTAAGAGGCCTCATCTGTCTATTTCCAGACCCTAAACCCCATGGGTGTGGGTGTGTGAAGCTTTCACTAAGGCCTTGGCTACACTTGCAAATTACAGCGCAATAAAGCCTCCCCCAGCGCTGTAACTCACTCCCCGTCCACACTGGCAAGGGACTTACAGCGCTGTATCTCCGTGGCTACAGCACTGCATGTACTCCATCTTCCCAAGAGGAATAGCGAGTATTGCGCCGCCGCTGCAGCGCTGCGGCGCCAGTGTAGCCACCCAATGCACGGTGACTGGCCTCCAGAAGTATTCGGCAGTATCCCACAATGCCTGTTCTAGCCACTCTGGTCATCAGTTCAAACTCTACTGCCCTGCTGTGACGTTATTGACAAACTGGGACCGTATAGATCATTGTTGCAACCAAGGTCCTGTAGTAGCACCAAATCTTGTATAAAGAGGGTCAAATGGGGTGTTTCAGACAAGGTTATGGTTTACTGGTTATGATTATGCTGTCTATATGTGTGTATCAGTTTTGTAGTTGAAGTTACGATTATTGTCTCTATACTGTCTGTATGGCAAACTTATGCTATGCTTCTGGGTGACATCCCAGAAAAGCTGGGATTAGCTCTGCCTAGCCTGCTTGATGGCCCATTAAGGACCATCAGCTATACAATGGACCCATTGAGAGAAGGCAAATATGCCTTCAGACTCAGCAAAGTATGCAGGGACTGGCCCATGTGACTCCAGGCTCCATTTTGCTGTAATTATCCACAGTAAGAACAAAGAGGTGTTCTTACACCTGGAAAAGACTATATAAGGGTACGTCTTCACTTACCGGAGGGTCCGGCGGCAGGCAATCGATGTTCTGGGATCGATTTATCGTGTCTGGTTAAGACGCAATAAATCGATCCTGGATTGATCCCGGAAGTGCTCGCCGTCGACGCCGGTACTCCAGCTCGCCGAGAGGAGTACGCGGCATCGACGGGGGAGCCTTCCTGCCACGTCTGGACCCGCGGTAAGTTCGGACTAAGGTACTTCGAATTCAGCTACGTTATTAACGTAGCTGAATTTGCGTACCTTAGTCCAAAGTGGGGGCTTAGTGGGGACCAGGCCTAAGGATCTCCATTTTGTCTTCAATCCTGCTTCATACCTCTGGAGGAACTTTGCTACAAGCTGAAGCTTTGAACAAAGGACTGAGGATCCATCCCAGCTGGGGATGTATTCCAGAGACTTGATTTGAACCTGCAGTTTATTCTATCGCTGCTGCAAGCCTGAACCAAGAACTTTGCCATTACTGTATGTAATTGATTCCATTTAACCAATTCTAACTCCCATCTCTATCTTTTTCCTTTTATGAATAAACCTTTAGATTTTAGATTCTAAAGGATTGGCAACAGCGTGATTTGTGGGTAAGATCTGATTTGTATATTGACCTGGGTCTGGGGCTTGGTCCTTTGGGATCAGGAGAACCTTTTTCTTTTACTTGGGTATTGGTTTTCATAACCATTTGTCCCCATAACGAGTGGCACTGGTGGTAATACTGGGAAACTGGAGTGTCTAAGGAGATTGCTTGTGAGACTTGCGGTTAGCCAGTGGGGTGAGACCGAAGTCCTCTTAGTCTGACTGGTTTGGTTTGCCTTAGAGGTGGAAAAAAACCCAGCCTTGGGCTGTAACTGCCCTGTTTGAGCAATTTGTCCTGAGTTGGCACTCTCAGTTGGGTTCCGCCAGAACCGCATTGTCACACCTGCCCTCAGGTAACCAACCATGTGACCTGACCTTGACATTCCCCGGGAATTTTAAAAATCCCCTTCCTGTTTGCTCAGCCAGGTGTGGCGTGCAGTGCTATCAGCGAATCTTTCCAGGTGACCATGCCTCCACGCGCCAAGCAAGCCCCAGCATGGAGCAATGGCGAGTTGCTGGACCTCATCAGTGTTTGGGGGGAAGGAAGCTGTCCAGTCCAGCTGCGCTCCAGCCGTAGGAATTACAATACCTTCGGGAAGGTATCAAAGGACATGATGGAAAGGGGCCATGACCGGGATGCCCTGCAGTGCAGGATTAAAGTGAAGGAGCTGCGGAGTGCCTACCGCAAATCCCGCGATGCAAACGGCCGCTCGGGTGCTCCCCCTGCGTCCTGCTGATTCTACAAAGAGCTGGATGCGATATTTGGGGTTAACCCCACCTCCACTCCGAGCACCACCATGGACACTTCAGAGCCGGGGTGGGAGGAGGAGGAGGAAAACGGGAGTGAGGGTGGTGGGGTAGATGGAGACACCCCGGAATCCCTGGAGCCATGCAGCCAGGAGCTCTTCTCAAGCCAGGAGGAAGGTAGCCAGTCGCAGCGGACGGTACTTGGTGGAGGACAAACAGAAGAGCAGGTTCCCGGTAAGCGTTTTTTTGGGGGGGGAAGGAATTTTTTCAGTGCGGGCTCTTTGGGAGAGGAGGGTTAGGCATGCATGCCTAGATGCGGAATAGTGCATTGATGTGGTTTATCACATCGCGGTAATCGGCCTCTGTAATCTCTTCGAATGTCTCATCCAGAATGTGTGCAATGCGCTTGCGCAGGTTTATCCGGAGAGCCACCGTGGTCCTTGTCCCAGCCAGGCTAACGTGTCCGCGCCACTGTGCTGCGAGGGGCGGGGGGACCATTGCTGCACACAGGCAAGCTGCATATGGGCCAGGGCGGAAGCCACATTGCAGTAGAAGACCCTCCCTTGCTTCCCAGGTCACCCTCAGCAGCGAGATATCGTCCAGGACGAACTCCTGTGGAAAATGTTGGGACAGTGTTCAGTGTAGGTGCCCCCTGAAGCTGTTGGCTCTCCCCAAGGCACAGAAATCCAGAGGACAGTGCAGCCCTGAAACAATCAGTACCCATTACTCACCATTTTGAGGCTCCCATGGGTTATGTGTGCTCTGTTTGGGATGGGGAAATTATGCTATTGTGTAGACCCTGTGTGTGCCCTCCTTAAGTGCGGGGGAAATCATTACTCTGTCTGGTATAAACAATGCTGCCTCTGTTAAATGCTGCATTTTGCCTATACAGCTACAACAACCTTGAGACCTCAGCCGTCCCTCTTATCGCCTGCTCAGAGACTGCAAAGACTCAGGAAGAGACCGCGAAAAACCAAAGAAGACATGCTGCAAGAAGTGATGCGGCAATCTATTAAAGAGAATGAAAAAGCACAGAACAGGAGGGAGAGAGAAAGCAGGATCCGCCAGGAAAATGCAGCGCACTGGCGGCAAAGCACGGAGCACCGGCAGCAAAGCACGGATCGGCTCATAAGCATCCTGGAGCGCCAAGCAGACGCTATCCAGGAGCTTGTAGCCATGCAGAAGGAGCAGTACCGCAAACGCCACCCCCACCCACAGCCCTTGTCCCAAAACTCTTTCCCTTGTGCCCCACTGTTACCTCCAACCCACTTTCCCGGTTCTTCACGCCACCAGCTGCCTCCAACACCAGTATCTTCACCACCCAGCCCTGAAAACCACGACCCTTACCCTCTGCACTCAACCCCCATCACCATGCAGTATAGCTATCCTGAAGTGCAGCACTCACTGCACAGCACACCAGACAGGACATACGCGAATCTGTGATTCTACCGTTCCCCACTCCACCCCCTTGCCCTTTCTGATTCCCAAGCAGTTGTGTTTCTTTTCAATAAATGGATTTTTGGCTTTGAAAACATTCTTTATTATTGCATAAAGTAAAAGATTCCTTAGCCCAGGAAATAAACAGGCACTGCAAGTCTGCTTAGCAAACACTGATTCCTAAAGATTGGAACTATTGCACTTCACTTCCGTGCAGGGCACCAAATATCACTGCTGGTTTTCAGCCTCAAATTGCTCCCTCAAGGCATCCCTAATCCTTGCTGCCCCATGCTGGGCCCTTGTAATAGCCCTGCTCTCTGGCTGTGCAAATTCAGCCTCTAGGTGTTGAACCTCGGAGGTCCATGCCTGAGTGAAGCTTTCACCCTTACCTTCACAAATATTATGGAGGGTACAGCACGCGGATATAACCGCGGGATGCTGTGTTCGGCCAAGTCCAGCTTCCCATACAGAGATCACCAGCGGCCCTTTAAACGGCCAAAGGCACACTCCATAGTCATTCGGCACCAGCTCAGCCTGTAGTTGAACCATTCCTTGCTGCTGTCAAGGCTCCCTGTGTAGGGTTTCATGAGCCCCGGCATTAACGGGTAAGCGGGATCTCCAAGGATCACAATGGGCATTTCAACTTCCCCTACTGTGATCTTCCACTCTGGGGAAAAAAGTCCCAGCCTGCAGCTTCCTGAACAGCCAAGTGTTCCGAAAGACGCGAGCGTCATGCACCTTTCCGGGCCAGCCTGTGTTAATGTCAATGAAACGCCCATGGTGATCCACAAGCACCTGGAGAACCATAGAGAAATACCCCTTCCGATTAACATACTCGGATGCTAGGTGGGGTGGTGCCAGAATAGGAATGTGCGTCCCATCTATCGCCCCTCCACAGTTAGGGAAACCCATTTGTGCAAATCCATCCACTATGTCCTGCACGTTACCCAGAGTCATGTTTCTTCTGAGTAGGATGCGATTAATGGCCTTGCAAACTTGCATCAACACGATTCCAACAGTCGACTTCCCCACTCCAAACTGGTTTGCAACCAACCGGTAGCTGTCTGGAGTTGCCGGCTTCCACATTGCAATAGCCACCCGCTTCTCCACTGGCAGGGCAGCTCTCAATCTTGTGTGCTTGCGCCTCAGGGTGGGGCGAGCTCCTCACACGGTCCCATGAAAGTGGCTTTTCTCATCCGAAAGTTCTGCAGCCACTGCTCATCATCCCAGTCTTCCATGACGATGTGATCCCACCACTCAGTGCTTGTTTCCCGAACCCAAAAGCAGCGTTCCACGGTGCTGAGCATGTCCGTGAATGCCACAAGCAATTTCGTGTCATATGCGTTACGCGGCTCGATAGCATCGTCGGACTCCTCACTCTCACTGTCACTTTGGATCTTAAGAAATAGTTCGACAGCCAAACGTGACGTGCTGGTGAGACTCATCAGCATACGCCTCAGCAGTTCGGACTCCATTTCCCGCAGACAGATCGCGCTGCACAGAAACCGTTGAAAGATGGCGCCAAAGGTGGACGGAAACAAAGGGATTTCTGGGATGCGAAATGATGCGTCACGGGCGTTGGGACAGGACCCAGAATGCCCCGCACCCACGCCCCCTTCCCACAACCCACGGCGCCAGAATGGGAAGAGGTGCTCTGTGGGATAGCTGCCCATAATGCACCACTCCCAATGGCGCTGCAATTGCTGCAAATGTGGCCACGACAGTGCGCTGTCAGCTGTCAGTGTGGACAGACTGCAGCGCTCTCCCTACTCAGCTGTACGAAGACAGGTTTAACTCACAGCGCTGTACAGCTGCAAGTGTAGCCAAGGCCTAAGCTTCTATACCATGCCCCTATCTCTGGTGACTGAGCACCTGGAGTTCTCCTTACAGAGACCCTTGAGGAGCGTTTGCAAA
The DNA here is from genome assembly GCF_013100865.1 of Trachemys scripta elegans. Taxonomy (NCBI): domain Eukaryota; kingdom Metazoa; phylum Chordata; order Testudines; family Emydidae; genus Trachemys; species Trachemys scripta. The sequence continues at coordinate 157,125,752 of NC_048299.1, forward strand.
GGAAAGCCATTTACAATGCACACAACAAGATGTCCTTTATGGAAGGTCAAACTTGTGGCAGGAAACAGAAGTTCAAGAAAACTCACAATTAGTACCAGTTATCATTTCCGGTTTACACTGTCCCCTCTGCCCCCAAGGGCCTCCAGACACTTCGTAAACTAGGATCCAAATCTAGGCTAGAAAAACATGCAGTTCCCTTAATTCAGCCATGGTCATCTGATGCTAGGATATAGCCATATTACACACACACACAGGCCATACAACTTCCCACAAATTAATTTCTTCCCCCACTGAAATTCAGACACATCTGGCCTGGAACACTGCCGCCGTTCTGCCACCATTATACTGTACTACAGTTTTAGGTAGGAAATGAGAAGAATACTGTATTCCAATTGCAACTGCAGGGGGAATATAGGACAGTAGAAAGCAGTTACCAGATTAGGATTTGGTCAGGACCCCAGCAATCAAAGCCTGGCTTTTGTGACAGGAGCGAGAAGGAAAAGGTGACCTGCAAAGATAACTTTTTCTTTAGCTACAAAGAGTTTTTTAAAGCTGCAAAGTTCTGTCCCTGGGTTTCTCTTGAGAGACTTTGAAGAAAACCTTCAACTGTGCTCAGATATAGTCCTGAAAGAATGCAAGGCTCCTTCCTCTGACCGCGCTGTTATCATCTGTGTACTGTAACTAGAACAGAGAAATCTGGGCACCACTCGCTTTACTGTTTGTTGCCAGGTGCCAATATTCAAGACACCATCCTCAGCTGTTCTTTTTCTTTCACTTAAGGGAATGGGGAGGCCATGCGGTAAAGAGCTCTTAAATACACTGCCTTGGGGAAGAGTAAATGCCTTCCTTTAACAGCTTGCTATGGTATTTAGGGGAAGCCATGTGTTTTGCTGCACTGACGGGAACTGGTACGATAATGCAGCAGCTTTTTGTATTTACATAAGAACATAAGAATGGCCCTACTGGGTCAGACCAAATGTCCATCTAGCCCAGTATCCTGTCTGCCGACAGTGGCCAGTGCCAGGTGCCCCAGGGGGAATGAACAGACCAGGGAATCATCACGTGATCCATCCTGTCACCCGTTCCCAGCTTCTGGCAGACAGAGGCTAGGGACACCATCCCTGCCCATCCTGGCTAATAGCCATTGATGGACCTATGCTCCATTAACTTATCGAGTTCTTTTTTGAACCCTGTTATGGTCTTGGTGCAACCACAGCTGTGCAGATCTGAATCTCTCGGAAGGTGATTGCACTTTTCCCATCAGGCATTTGCAATGGATCCTGGGTGTTGGGTAAGTTTGTATCAGGTGACTACAATGTGAGTGTATTCACCATGCACCGGTGCATCAACAGCTACCTGGTCCCTGCACTGTATTACGCCTTTAATCCTGTCTGGTGATAATCCCTGTTTTCCACTCACCGGCCTGTGATTTCAGGGAGCAGCCGGCACCTCAGGTTTTGGCCACCAGGCTGTTACTGTATTGTTTTAAAGCTGAGTCAGTAGCTGAAGCTAAATAATTTAAATCCTTAGCAATTCCATCACTGCTGCCTAGCCCTGGATACAGAAAGGTACTCGGCTTGGGGTTCAGAGGGAGCTGGGATGGAAAACAGTGCAGCAGTCATGCAGGCAGGGCTGAGAAGATCAGCAGTGCTCTGCAGTGCTGCATACAGCCCCTTAAAGCAGAGCAGGAGGCTCTTTGCGGGCTGCAGGTCCTCTGCAGTTTGGAGTAAGGTTCCGCAAGCCTTGTCTAGCCACCTGCCTTGCTGCTGCATTGGTTAGTCATGGGAGGTGCTGAGACCCCATAGCTCCAAGGGACCTCAATGGGTGTGGCCGCAGCTCTGCCCTTCTGACAACCAGCCCCTTCGCTTCCAAAGAGCCACCCAAGGCAGACTGCTGACAACGTGCATGGGACACCTGGCCTGGTCCATGTCTGTCGGTTAGCTCTGCAGTAGAGCAGGCAGGCCAGTAGTCTGATGAACACACACACACGCAGGAGAGGCTATAGCTCTTACTACCCACCCTTCTGGTCTCTCGCCTTTATGGAGAGAAAGCACTATGCAACAAGTGCCTCGGCCAAACCAGGCCAATTTCCAGCTCCCAGAAACATGGGGCAGACCACACCTTCCTGGAAAAAGCCTGGGCTAATTTTACTCACCCCAGCAAGTGAGGGGCACTTTCCTCCAGGACCTGGAAACCTCTCCCTTTACCTAACAAACCCTTTTGCTGCTTTTACTCCTGAGGGCATTCTGTGCCAACAAATTAAAAACTCTGTGCACAATATTTTAAAATTCTGCAAAATTCTGAAAGTTTTATTTGTCAATACATAAATGCAGAGGTTCTAGCATGGCAGGGGGGGAGCACAGGCCACTGGCTGCATGAAGGTGGGAGATCACCCTGTAGCCTCTCCAGTATCCCCGTCCCCTACCCTGGGGACACGGACTCAGTGGTGAGGCTGCACCCGACCCTGACACAGCACAAGGCCTGGGCCTGCCCCAGAAACACCCTGGGGCCCTGCCGCTCTCTGCCAGTCGCACTAGGTGTGGGGCAGGCAGGCTCAACAAGGCAGGATCCAAGTGTGGAGGGGCTCAGTGTGGGGGGGATCCAGGTGTGGGGTGAGAGGATTCTGTGTGGGACAATCTGGGTGCAGGCAGCTCAGTGGGAGGGCCTAGGTGTGGGGGGATCTGGAGGCACGGAGGCTTGTTGGGGGGCGTGTTCCAAGTGCAGGAGCAACTGGACTCTGCAGGGGCTTCCAGGTGAGAATGGTTGGGGCTCAGCAGAGGGGGCCTCAGCAGGGGGTGCTGGGTGACTGGGGCTTGGTGGGGTGGGTGTCTGGGTGTAGCTAATTGGGGGTCAGCGTCATGGGGGTCTGGAGGTGAGGGCTCAGGGTGGTGCAGGGGGTGGGGCTCATCAGGGTGGGGGTTTGAGTGCAGGGAACTCAGTGGAGAGTGCTCTGGGTGCAGGGGTCGGGGTCCGGAGGAAGGGGGTGTGGGGACAGGGGGGCTTCAGATGCAGGGGTTGAGGTTCAATGAGGTGAGGTTTGAGTATGGAGGGCTAGGAGGGTTCTGGGCATATGGGGTGAGGCTTGGTGGGGGTGTCTGGGTACAGGAGGTCTGGATGCACGGGGGTTGGGTGGAAGGGGGAGCAGCTCCCTATACAATAACCCCTCACCTGCAGCTGAGGAGCGATGGGGGCAGGAAGCAGGGGAGGATGCCGAGCTTCCTGCAGCTGGGGCAGGTTTCTGGGGGTGGGTCCAATGCAGACGCATCCACTCCTTGCAGGGGAAGAGGAAGTCCTATCCTCTTCTGCCTCCAGCCCAGCCGGGACTAGCAGCTGATCCCGGTTCAGGGTAGGAGCCACTGGCTGGGGTGTCCCCAGTCCTGCAGTGATTTACCTCTCCGCTGGCTGCTCTGTGTTCCTGAAATGATGCACCTGCACTGCCAGGGAGTGGTGCATCACTGCTCTTGCAACTTCCCTTTCTTCCCTGCCAGAAGTCATTTTTCTGTGGGGAAGCAAAGAAATCTGCGGAGGTCATGAATGCTGCGCACGTGCAGTGGCACAGAATTCCCCCAGGACTAAATTGCTTTACATCCACCTTGAGGTGCTTGGGTGGCTCCCCTCCAAGTCAACCTCCATAAACCCCCCAAGGAGCCCCCAGAAATAATCCAGAGAAGCAAAATCTGAAAGACACTCTGATTTGGACCTGGTTTTCTGAGCCTCTTTCTGGCAGCTCAGCCTGAACAGTGCAACATCCAGTGTGAGAGCCCAATGTCAGAAACTACACATGCTGCCCAGCTGCTCTCCTGGGGGTTCTGCACACCCAGCAGATACCAAAGTTACTGCTGTGTTTATCAGCTGGGTGGGGCAGGTCTGAGCTGGGGCCGGTGGCTTGGAGCAATGGCTCTCAACCTCTCCAGGCTACTGTACCCCTTTCAGGAGTCTAATTTGTCTTGCATACCCCCAGTTTCAGCTCACTTAAAAACTACTTGCTTACAAAATCAGACATAAAAATACAGAAGTGTCACAGCACATTATTACTGGAAAACAGCTGATTTTCTCATTTTTTCCCATATAATTATAAAATAAATCAATTGGAATATAAATATTGTACTTACATTTCAGTGTATAGTGTACAGAGCAGAATAAACCAGTCATTGTCTGTGTGGAATTTTTATTTGTACTGACTTCGCTAGTGCTTTTTACGTAGCCTATTGTAAAACTAGGCAGGGGACTGGACTCGATGACCTCTCGAGGTTCCTTCCAGTCCTAGAATCTATTAATCTAGCTGAGTTGATGTACCCCCTGAAAGACCTTGGCGTACCCCAGGAAGACACATACTCCTGGTTGAGAACCACTGGCTCGGAGGACTCAGGCTGACAGCTAGAAAGTTGCCTCCCTCATGCTGAATGCTGTCATTACAGCAGAGCTGGCCCAGGCAACCCAGGAATGCAAAGCAGAGGGTAAAAGACCTAGCATGGCACAGCGAGATCTGGGGCTCACCATTCACCAGGAGTTAGCTCAGAGTGGAACTGCAGGGTTACCAGTTTCCTGCTCTATTTAGAATAGCAGATAGCCAGGGCCGCCCAGAGGATTCAGGGGGCCTGGGGCAAAGCAATTTCAGGGGCCCCTTCCATTAAAAAAAGTTGCAATACTATAGAATACTATATTCTCGTAAAAAGAACAGGAGTACTTGTGGCACCTTAGAGACTAACAAATTTATGTGGGCTGTAGCCCACGAAAGCTTATGCTCAAAGAAATTTGTTAGTCTCTAAGGTGCCACAAGTACTCCTGTTCTTTTTACGAATACAGACTAACACGGCTGCTACTCTGAAACCTATATTCTCGTGGGGGCCCCTGTGGGGCCCGGGGCAAATTGCCCCACTTGCCCCTCCCCTCTGGGCGGCCCTGCAGATACCCACGGTAACTGCACAGTCATTATCAGCAAATGCTGCCTTAATGGCTCTTACCTAGGGTTACCACTCGTCCGGATTCCCCCGGACATGTCCAGCTTTTTAAGCTAAAAATAGCGTCCGGGGGGAATTTGTAAATGTCCGGACTTCCCCCCCCATGCAGAGCACGCGCAGCTAACAGTGCTGCCGGCCGGCCAGTGTCACTTACTTGGTGCTCCAACACTCAGCCAGAGAGGGCTCCTGCTCCTCTCCCTCCCTGCATTGCAGATCGGCTCCGGCAGTTTGGAGCTTCTCCCCCGCTGCTGCCCAGCAGCTCAGGCAGTTCCTGAGCAAGTTCACCAGACATTAGGTGAAGAAAGGCCAACAACAAGGGAGCCAGGGGGTCGGAGAAGGGGCAGGGAGGTTTTGGAGGGGGCAGTCAAGAGACGGGGGGGGTCGGGAGTTCGGGGGGGCTG